>NC_064614.1:515024108-515331090 GCF_023898315.1 Schistocerca nitens
AGACTAACTGCGCATCCCTAGTATTTCATCACAGAACAACCACCTATTTTACTAGCGACTGAGTCTACATCATGTTCCATTTCACATCTCTGCAAGTTGTTACACGCAGGAGTTTGTATCAGTTGGCCAATTCCAGCTGCGACTCACTGATATCGTAGAAATAAGATACTTTACCTTTTCGCGAAGCGCTAAATTTTGCATTTATGAACGTTCAAAGAAAGTTGCCAATTTTTTCACCCCTTTGAACGGCTTTTTTCCGGACCACACATCATTCCAGATAACTACATCGTCTGCAATAGGTTCGAAGATACTATTAATACTGTATGTAGGGTCATTGATATCCAACATGAACAGCAAGGGTATCAATAGATTTCCGTCCGGCTACCCGAAGTTACTTCTACATCCGACGATAACTCTCCATCCAACATAACCTGCTGCGTCCTCCCTACCAAAAGTCCTCGATCCAGTCACAAATGTCACTTGGGACCCCACATGATCGTACTTTCAATACTAAGTGTTTATATGGTACTGAGTAAAATGCCTATCGGAAACCGAGAAATACGAGATGTACCTGACTGCCTTGATCCATGTCATGTGAGAAAAGTGCGAGTTACGTTTCACGTGAGAGATGTTTTCGGAATCCGTGCTGGTTTCCTTGAAGGTCATTCTCTTCGATATACCTTATTAATTTGAGTTCAAAATAAGTTCTAAGATTCTACAACAAATGGATGTCAAGGATAATGGACGGTGGCTTTATGGATCACATCTTCTGACCCCTCGTACAAAGGTGTGCATATACTTTCATATAACCATTGAGCACAGTTTTTTTTATTCTGCGGATTTCGATATATTATGACACAAAGAGGAACTAACTCAGTCGCTGATAGGGATTTCACCAGTCCTGGGACCTCTGTTCAGCTTTAACGATTTCACCTATTTCTCAAGCGCAAATATCTATTTCATTCATCTTTGCACTGGTACGGGAATTAAATTCGAGCACAACTCCTGAGTTTGAAAACGGAGTTAAGCATTTGTGTTTTTGCTTTTCAACCCCGAATTTCATTTGTGTCTTTGGTGCCATTAACAGCCTCACGTACTTTCAGAATTTTCCGGGTTTTGTGAGAGATTTTCCTATATTACTCTCCTAAGGTAGTCATTGAAGGCATCACGCTTTGCTCTCTACACAATCAAAAGCGTTTCATACAGCAACTCTCTGTCTATAGCCATGTCCTATGTTTTACATCTACGAGTATTATGCAGAAGTTTCTTTACAGTGACTGTTCACCCAACATCAACATTTCCACTAGGTACATAGCTATCCAGTGCATAGTCAATTATTCTTTCAGACTTGAGCTATAGTTCCACTACATGCTCCTGTCCTGAGGTAAACGTCTGGAGTTCCTCAGTATGGTATGACACTACTGCCTCTTTATATAGTTTATTGAACATATAAATCTTTCTGCTTGTTTTAACTGCCCTTTGTACTTTGGCAATCATAATTGCTACAACTGCAACATGGTCACTGATTCCTGTTTCAATGTGGACATCCTCAAAGAAGTCAGGTCAATTTGTTGCAATTGGATCTAATAGTGAGTGGATTTTCCGAACTGACCGTTCTAGTTAGTTTTCAGGGAAGGCATTTGATAATATTTCGCAGATCGTCTTGAGACGCCCACTACTAACAAAACTGTATGTGTGTCATCGGTTTGTTGGATGATTAAAAATCTCCTCCGACGATTACAGTACGATTGGAGAACTTACGTGCTAGTGAACGGACGTTTTGTGTAAAGTTTGTAGTTACTTCACGAGGTGAATCTGGTGGTCGAGAGAAGGATGCAACACCCGTGCCTGATACTGAGACTTGCCCAAACAATCTCACATGCATCTCCATTTTTCAACTTGCTAGATATGGGTTTCCATGCCTATTGCGACAAATACATCACCTCAATTTCTCAAAAGTCTGTCCTTTCGATACACGCTTAAATTTTCCTCAAAAATCCAACTGTTGTCAATCCACGTTTCAACCAGCTTTCTGTGCCTAGTATTATGTGAGCTACATTGCTTTTTAGGACGGCTTCAAACTCTGGCACTTCGTTGCGAATGCTTCAGCAGTTAACAAGAAGAGGGCGAGGGGGGATTTCTTCGGATCTTACACTCTTTCGGGCATCTTATAGCTGTTATTATCTGGACTGGATGGAGAGACACTTAATCTAAAATATCCTTGCGTGCACTCCATACACAGTTACATATCTGGGTATTAGCTTCTGATGACCCATTTAGGGGAAACCTACAGTTCTCAGAGCTGTCGGAGAATCTCCGCAGTCTGTTCAAAAATGGCTCTGAGCACTATGCGACGTAACTTCTGAGGTCATCAGTCGCCTAGAACTTAGAACTAATTAAACCTAACTAACCTAAGGAGATCACATATATCCATGCCCGAGGCAGGATTCGAACCTGCGACCGTAGCGGTCGCTCGGTTCCAGACCCGCAGTCTGTGACTGAAGCCTTCCACTCGACTGAGAACAAGGGGCAGCCATCGGTTCTGGCAATAATGTTGCAGATTGCGAGCTTCGTTGAAACTCCATGAGAAAAGCTGTGTTAACCTTCTCTGACCGTCACCACAATCTTCAAAGTTCGACTTCTGAGTTCAGAGGTTAGGTACTGTTAGTCCCAACGCGTGCCGCAGATTGCGTTTGGCTGCAGCCCTGTTGCCTTAGAGGCCGCCGGAATAGCCTCTTCAACATGTTGAACGAGGCTCCCAGGCATTCACATTGAGAGCACCAGTTGTTCCCTCCCATCTCATGCTGCCATTTCCCTAAGCGGTGCCATTATTCTCCGTACTTTTGAACTGCCGATGATTAATAGGCCCTTTACTTTTTTTATTTAACAAAGAAATTCGCCAAACAATCGTCGACATTAAGAGGTTATTTTATTATATTTTCTCTGCCAGCTTCGGCAATTCAGTATGCATTCTTCTTAGAAGGATGCACATCAGAATTCACGATTTCTAGAATTTCAGGTTGTTAATATCGATAACTTTTTAGAGGTGCATATGGGGCCTAGAAATGGCGTACTGAATTGCCGAAACTGGAAACAAAAATAAAATAAAATGAATTCTTAATTTTCACGGCTGTTTGGCGATTTTCTTTGTTAAATACTTGAACCAGTTGCTGTCCCAGGTCCACAATGGATCAACAGAGACTTTCCCTTTTTAGTTTGCCTCCCATTCACACCGGCCACCCACGTTTTCACACGGAACACAGCACGTTTCCCAGGGTGAAGTCAGTTTCACCGGCTCATTTTCAATTTCAGTCGAAGACATGACATCGAAGCGGATCAGTAGTGACGGATACTGAACTTCCTGTAGAGGAGAAAGTATCCAGAAGAGGGACAGAACATTTGGTACCTCTAGTAAATGACTCCCATCGGCAGCTTCCAACCGTTTGAGAGGTGACAGGGCACTTTCCAGATGCATATGAACAGCAAGTAAGTGATCCCGTGACCAAGAACAGCACTGATGTGCAACATTGCGGCAGGTTGCAAATAAGCTAAAAAATAACTTTAAACTAAGCTTGAAGATTCTATTTAATTTGTGGGTCTGATATGATACAAATATTATCAGTTCCTTTTAAGAACCAACAAAGAAACGAAACAGTTAACAGCCAAGATGAGATGCCTATCACGACAACAAGAAAACTTGGTATAAAATATACTGTTTCTATTAAATCTTTTTTGAGATTATGCTAACAAGTTCTACAATGAAACTTCCTGGCAGATTAAAACTGCGTGCCCGATGTGCCCGACCGAAACTCGAACTCGGGACCTTTGCCTTTCGCGGGCAAGTGCTCTACCAACTGAGCTACCGAAGCACGACTCACGCCCGGTACTCACAGCTTTACTTCTGCCAGTACCTCGTCTCGTCTGGAAACATCCCCCAGGCTGTGGCTAAGCCATGTCTCCGCAATATCCTTTCTTTCAGGAGTGCTAGTTCTGCAAGTTTCGCAGGAGAGCTTCTGTAAAGTTTGGAAGGTAGGAGACGAGGTACTGGCAGAAGTAAAGCTGTGAGTACCGGGAGTGAGTCGTGCTTCGGTAGCTCAGTTGGTAGAGCACTTGCCCGCGAAAGGCAAAGGTCCCGAGTTCGAGTCTCGGTCGGGCACACAATTTCAATCTGCCAGGAAGTTTCATATCAGCGCACACTCCGCTGCAGAGTGAAAATCTCATTCTGGAAGTTCTACAATGATTTACGATAAATACAAACAATATGCGACCCTGTTAAAAGGTAAAACTGATGAAACAGGATATTTAAGTTTAGAGTAACTTAAATCATGCACGCCTATTTAGTACAAAATAAGTTGTGAGCAACACTCGTAGCTTAAAAAGTTTTCAAAAATATACGTTTATTTATTTACATATGCACTGAAATTTGGGGCGAACGACTATTTTTAACGAGTGTACTGCTGCTAAAATTATGCAAAGCATGAACACTCGCAAGGGTCCGAATAGTCTAAAAAAACAATTTTTCACTTATATATACAATTAAATTACCGAATAATTGGTTCTGAACGAGGATAATGTCGCGAGAAGTTTCTACAAAGCACAGCTTAAATTTACACTCGACCACATTTTACGTGTCTGTCACTGGACAATGACCGAAAATACACAGTATATTACGATACACGTGCGAACTGACAAGATCAAGCAAAGATTATACGAAACGATAAGAACAGTAACATGTTGGAATCTAGAATTTACAACCGGGTCTATCTGGTGTAAGCGGTCGGACAAGCGAAAATTCTGAAGTTTACTTGCGTATATTAATAAACGTGCGCATTGCACGGATTTTTCACTTAGCTAAATTTGTGACACCCTCTATAGCGGCGTGACAAACACAGCAGCATCAGTTTATCACAGTCAAAATTGCGCCAACTGTGGAAAGCCAACTAACTACGTCTTCCTCGTGGGGCAGCGTACAATGCAAGCGAACATGCGCCGTTTTTTCACGAAGTTTTCTTAGGTCAAAATTGACTGGATCCTCAGCCGAGAGGAGTTCAGAGATGTCTGCAGAGATGGAGCGGCGCAGTGGCTCAGCAGAGGGCGGCAGCGCAGTACCTTGTGCGTGGCAGCGGCCGTCCTCCACCGCATCCAGGGCAGAGCAGGCAGCAGCGGGCAGGCAGGCAGGCAGGCAGATGGCAGCTTTATCCGCCAGAGTGCGCCCGCGTGTCCGCCGGACCACATCGCTGCTTATCGCAGATTAATGCGTAAGCAGACAGCGCTTTCGATAAAGCGACAGAGAGTGCACGGGCGGTTCACTCCCGCGATTCCGCGAAGCGTCTGATCGACACCGGTGTGGAAACCTTCATTCCCGACGGTTGAAATTCGTGGCCCGTTCACATCACCGCAGCCGTCGTTCACTCCTGTCATCTATGTCCGGTGGTGCCCCACAGTTACTTCGGCCTGGTATTGGGTCGCGCCATTTTGTCATGCACTATATACACTACTGGCCATTAAAATTGCTACACCAAGAAGAAATGCAGATGATAAACGGGTATTCATTGGACAATTATATTTTTCTAGAACTGACATGTGATTACATTTTCACGCAATTTGAGTGCATACATCCTGAGAAATCAGTACCCAGAACAACCACCTCTGGCCGTAATAATGGCCTTGATACGCCTGGGCATTGAGTGAAACAGAGCTTGGATGGCGTGTACAGGTATAGCTGCCCATGCAGCTTCAACACGATACCACAGTTCATCAAGAGTAGTGACTAGCGTATTGTGACGAGCCAACTACTCGGCCACATTGACCAGACGTTTTCAGTTAGTGAGAGATCTGGAGAATGTGCTGGCCAGGGCAGCAGTCGAACATTTTCTGTATCCAGAAAGGCCCGTACAGGACCTGCAAAATGGCTCTGAGCACTAAGGGACTTAACATCTGTGGTCATCAGTCCCCTAGAACTTAGAACTACTTAAACCTAACTAACCTAAGGACATCACACACATCCATGCCCGAGGCAGGATTCGAACCTGCGACCGTAGCAGTCGCGCGGTTCCGGACTGAGCGCCTGAACCGCTAGACCACCGCGGCCGGCACGGGACCTGCACCATGCAGTCATGCATTATACTGCTGAAATTTAGGGTTTCGCAGGGATCGAATGCAGGGTAGAGCCAAGGGTCGCAACACATCTGAAATGTAACGTCCACTGTTGAAAGTACCGTCAATGCGAACAAGAGGTGACCGAGACGTGTGACCAATGGCACCCGATACCATCACGCCGGCTGATACGCCAGTATGGCGATGACGAATACACACTTCTAATGTGCGTTCACCGCGATGTCGCCAAACACGGATGCGACCACCATGATCTAGGCGCTACAGCCTGGAACCGCGCGACCGCTGAGGTCGCAGGTTCGAATCCTGCTTCGGGCATGGATGTGTGTGATGTCCTTAGGTTAGGTTTAAGTAGTTCTAAGTTCTAGGGGGACTTATGACCTCAGCAGTTAAGTCCAATAGTGCTCAGAGCCATTTGAACCATTTGATCCATCA
Source organism: Schistocerca nitens (assembly GCF_023898315.1). Classification (NCBI taxonomy): domain Eukaryota; kingdom Metazoa; phylum Arthropoda; class Insecta; order Orthoptera; family Acrididae; genus Schistocerca; species Schistocerca nitens. The sequence continues at coordinate 515,030,658 of NC_064614.1, forward strand.
TGATGCTGTAAACAGAACCTGGATTCATCCGAAAAAATGACGTTTTACCATTCGTGCACCCAGGTTCGTCGTTGAGTACACCATCGCAGGCGCTCCTGTCTATGATGCAGCGTCAAGGGCAACCGCAGCCATGGTCTCCGAGTAGATAGTCCATGTTGCTGCAAACGTCGTCGAACTGTTCGTGCAGATGGTTGTTGTCTTGCAAACGTCCCCATATGTTGACTCGGGGATCGAGACGTGGCTGCACGATCCGTTACAGCCATGCTGATAAGATGCCTGTCATCTAGACTGCTAGTGATACGAGGTCGTTGGGATCCAGCACGGCGTTCCGTATTACCCTCCTGAACCCACCAATTCCATATTCTGCTAACAGTCATTGGATCTCGACCAACGCGAGCAATAATTTCGCGATACGATAAACCGCAATCGCGATAGGCTACAATCCGACCTTTATCAAAGTCGGAAATGTGATGGTACACATTTATCCTCCTTATACGTGGCATTACAACAGCGGTTCACCAGGCAACTCCGGTCAACTGCTGTTTGTGTATGAGAAATCGGTTGGAAACTTTCCTCATGTTAGCACGTTGTAGGTGTCGCCACCGGTGCCATCCTTGTGTGAATCATCTGAAAAGCTAAACATTTGCATATAACAGCATCTTCTTCCCGTCGGTTAAATTTGCCGTCTGTAGCACGTCATATTCGTGGTGTAGCAATTTTAATGGCCAGTAGTGTACTTTGACCACAGCGGCACTCGAACAGTTTACAATCTTTTCCGTGCCGTAAATGTGTCCACCCTAGGCCAGAATGCCAATGATCATACCATTTGCACGTCAGATAAATCTCTCCGCTTCCGCATAACGACAACAACTGTACTGTTTCCGCGTACCCCCGCTACACTCTTTATGCCCTCGACTGCTATTACTGCCACCTATTGTCTCTGAATGATTATTGCACTGTGACGTCGAACATAGGCTGTGCTCAAATTTATGTGTCAGGATTTTGTATTACCTGATATACCATCAATAGACAATAAGGAACGGATTTGTGTAGTCATATATGAAGCAGAAAAGAAGAAAGAGAATTTCAGCTAGACATTTGGTGAACATCTCATTTCTTTACGTCTCCTACTGCCTGTCTTTATACCTGTTGCTTTATTTCCACTGACCACGAGGAAGAATATTCGGTAAAAGTCATATCTATATCCAAGAAAGAAAATAAGATTAATCCGCTTTATTATAGACCCATATTACTAACGTCGATGTGCAGGGTGTTTTTGGAACATACGTATACTGTGCTCAAACGTTTTGAATCACCTGGAAGAAAACAATTTATTGACAAATATCCAACACGGATTCAGAGAATATCGTTTTTGTAAAACACAACTAGCTCTTTCTTCTCACGAAACAATCACTGCTATCGAAGGGGGATGTCAAATTGATTCCATATTTTTGGATTTCCAGAAGACTTTTGACACCGTTCCCCACAAGCAACTTCTAATTGGTGCCTATGGAGAATCATCTCAGTTTTGTGACCGGATTAGTGATTTCCTGTCGAACAGGTCACAGTTCGTAATAATCATCGGAAAGTCGTTGAATAAAACAGAAGTAACATCTGGTGTTCCCCAAGGAAGTGTTATAGGCCCTCTGTTGTTCCTGTTCTACATAAATGATTTAGGAAACAATCTGAGTCGTCCTCTTAGATTGTTTGCAGATGAAGCTCTCATTTATCGTCATGTAATGTTATCAGATGATCAAAAGTAATTGCAAAATAATTCAGACCCGTTATCTGTATCGTGCAAAAAGTGGAATTGACTCTAAACCATGAAAAGTGTCAAGTCATCCACGTGAACACTAAACAGAATCCGCTAAATTTCAGTTTCTCAATAAATGACACAAGTCTAAAGGTTGTAAACTCAATTGCAATTAAGGATAGCGTAAATTGGAACGATCACATAGATAATGTTGTGGCTAAAGCGAACCAAACACTTCATTTTGTTGGCAGAGCACTTATAAAATATAACAGGTCTGCTGTAGAGACTGCTTATCCTTTCCTCGTCCGCCCTCTTCTAGATACTGCTGTGCGGCGTGGGATCCGCGTCAGACAGGAATGGCGGAGGACATCGAAAAAGTTCAAAGAAGTGCAGCCCGTTCTGTATTATCACAAAAGAAGGGAAAGAGTGCCGCGAATATGATACACGAATTACGAATTAGCTGGCAGTTATTAAAACAAAGGCGTTTTTCACTGCGGCAAGATCATCTCATGAAATTTCAATCACCAGCCTTCTCCTCAAAGTGTGAAAATATTTTGTTAGCGCTCATCTACATAAAGAAAAATGATCATCATAATAAAACAGAAATCAGAGTTCGCACGGAAATAGTTAAGTGACCCTTTTTCAGCACGCTGTTTGAAAGTAGCTTAAACGTGATTCGATGAAACCTCTGCCAGGCAAGAAATTGTAAATTGCAGCGTAATCGTGTGTATGTAGATGTAGATGGGCAAAAACTGAGTCAAACGGTCACTGAGAATGTCATTGATGTTGGGGTCAACTCGCTTAAGACTAAACCCTAAGAGTGGAGCCTTCGTAAATAACAGCATCTTTAAACTGACGACAAACAATGAACATTAGTCTGAGAATCAGATCAAATAACACGATCATGTACTTAAGATATTATATGTATATGCATCCTTTTGCATGATGGACTTCTTAGAATATTTTCTGGTAAATACTGGTGGTTACTATCGTAAAGAGTGACTCTTGTTGTACCATTATCATCCACTGTTTACGCTTACTATTATGTAAATTTTATTCATCTAACCTTGAAGATGCCATAACGCAACTCTCAATGTCGATAGTTTTCACCGGAGAGTATTTTTAATAAGCATATCTCACAACTTTATTCCCGTATACTTCGACCAGAACAATAAAGTGACTGACGGCTGGTTAACACAGAACAGCAGTCACAGCGACAGAGAAGAACAGCTCGAGTTTGGTGACGCCTTAAGTCCTAAGCACACTTGTCGTTTTCTCTGCTACTTCAGCTGTTGATCTCTAACTTACAGTCAGTTGTTCTGATTTGTTCGTAAATTCTTTGTCTCTTAGTACAGAATGTTCCGTTTACGGAATGAGTGAAGTTAGCTGTGAAATTGCTTAGCAAAGTGCAACGTCTGTTATCATCTTGCAAAGTGAACTCAATATTGTACATTAACGGGGTACTCAAAACGGAATTGAGCAGCTGCTGTTACAGCAGATATATTGCGCTTGGGCGTAAAGGGGAACTATTCCATGATAACTGACCCGGGTATAGGGGTTAAATTTCTAATGAATTCACAATGGGTGTCTAGGGTCTACACGGACGTTACTCAAGAGTTTCATGATCGAACACGTCATCGCATCTGACGATGGTGACATGTCTGATAGCGGAAATACTGTACCCGTTGGACACTATAGGCCGGGAGAGCACTACGCACCAGCACCCCAACGCTACAAATCCCCAAGTACGCCGTTGAGTGTAAAAGTTGATACTTTTATAAAGTTGCTATTTACTCATAGTCAAGCAGTTACTGTTATCTTGTGCAGGTAGGATGATATTACGTCATGATTCTACAGAATTATTGGCTAAAGAGTTCGTTTTCTTGTCATGCTGGTACAAGCAAATGATTGTCTTTGTTGTACGTATGCAGACTGAAGCAACGAAAGGAAATTTGTACCAAGGTCGGGTTGGGAAGCCGGGTGTCCTGCCCACTGGCAGATGTGCCAACCACTACGCCACCCTGGCACACTGGCTTTGCGCAACTGCACGGAATGTCCTAGCACGCCTGCCTCCTCAATCCAAATTCCATGCACGCTTTAGCCCACTTGGGTTTTCCTCTAAAATATGTTTACGTTTCACGGCATTTTAGACATGGAGGACGCAATTACATATGCGGTATCTGCCGTGACAGTGTCCGCCTTCGCCATAAGAGGGACAGAATGACGACTCTGTGCCAGGAGTAGGAAATGGGTTCGACCCTCTCTGGGAGGAAGGGGTGAAGGCAGGGACTTATACTCCGTGTCAACGAAAAAGTTAAGGTCCAAAGATCCACATGAATTTAAGAACATCGTCAGAATGGATGTGCCTCGTTTTGACAAGATGCTATCGCTCGTACATGATGGAATCCGCGCGTGTGACACGATAATGAGGGAAGGGGTTTCACAATAGTGCGACGGCAATGATGCAAAACGGCTTTTATAGTCCTCACTGGTCGCGGCCAGCACAACTACTCTGACTCTTGTGACTATTCTCTGAAGACTATCCTTTCTGTAATGCTGAAATAACACAAACGATTGAATAAGGTCAAACAAGTGCCGTACTTTCACCAACTAACGTGATATGTTCACATATCGAAAGTTAAATTATGTGCACATTTACGTAAAACCTATGGTACAGCGTATCTAGAGGATCATACAGACACATTTCCTTGACTTGCCCCAATAAGCACTCTTACACTTTCTTTGATTCATTCAATTTCTGTAATAAGACGCTATCATTAGCTACACAGCTTTTTCAATGGAAATACCAAAAGAGAGTTTTCATATATTTTATTACTGTAGCTACAAAAATTACTCAGTGAAAACTCTGTAGAATATCTTGCGCAATAGCCAAAAGAGTTTTTAAGAGCTCATGTATTTCTCGCCTGCAGACCACAAGACAAAAGCAGAAATCCGGTTTTAAATGCTGCGTTCTGCACATGCGCGTTCTTCTAAAAGGCATCCGCGGATCCAGGACGGTTCTTATTTTTTCTTCCCGGCGTATAAACCGTCTGCTAAAATCGCAGCTTCGCCCATACGGCCGCTAGATGGCAGAGCAGCTATACCTGACTTCTGCACGATAGGGGTGTCGTGCAATACCGGCCTTATATCAACTAATACGTCAGGAAAAACTTAAGAATTATATTTCTCGAACCAATAGCTGAAATTGGGCGTCGATACTCCAACGAAACTTTCAGCCCTCATTTAACCCTCAAATTTCACATACCTATGAACAATTGTTTAGAATGCGCGTTGGTATATCATTTAATGTGTTTTTAAACTGCTGAACATTAATACTGCAATATCACGAAAGCGGCACGCGACTATTGTCATTCTGGAAACAGTCGTCAGATTGGCGTGAAGTGCAATACATGGTAGGATGCCCAAATGGCCAGTACTTCAGCGTAACCGCTCCAACTAGGGAGGAGTACCACACCATCTACATTTTAATTTTTATTGCTTATGAGAAGGCCGAGTAAGAGGACGAAACGTCTACGGGCGGTCGGTAGAGTTCTACATCGACTAGAATGTGGCGTAACGAAACTGTGTTTTATGTTTTTTCAATATTGCAACTCAGATTGATCGCGATTCCACTACTGTCATTTGAATATGGAAGCTATTGAGGTGCAAATGTACAGGTAACTTCGAAGCTCATAGGATGGGTACATGGCACAGCGGGTTTCTACGTCAGAAAGAGGGATTTTGCTGAAGTTGTTTTCGTGATGGTGTGAAGAAAGTGGTAGCGGAGGAAGGATGGGACATTTGATGTAGGTGCGACAGCAGACCATGAGTGGAGAGGGTGCGTAGAAAAGTGGAATATGGCCTTCAAGTTTGCGGGATGTACACGATTTGCCCTCGAGGAATTTCGGGAGAGGATGGAAATTTGTCAAATATCGTTTATATCTGTAGGAGAGGGAATACGTTTATCGAAGTTGTGGCGCAGTGCCTTCTGGGTCAGATAAGGACTAGTAAAATTGTGAGGGTGCGGAGATCGAGGCCACGATGGCAGAGGTGATGCTAATCTGGTATACTGTTTGCAGGTGTAGAGGATTGGAATGAACTGCCGACACAGGAGTCACGACGGCCAAACGTGGAGCTAAATACTATCGCCGTCGCTCTCCGAGCCTGTTTCTATATCGCTGGAAGTGGCGGGGTATTAGTGATTGTAGAAAATGCAAATGTTATCATGACCAAGTGTAATATCGTGGCATGCATAGTTCCAATAGAGAAATTCAGGCATATTGCTCCAATATGGCACTTAGGGAAACAGACGGTTGGGAAAGAAGGGCACTTAGTTTTAATAGGATGAAGGTTTTTTTTATTTTATATTTTTTTAGAGGCGAAGCGTGTTGCATTTCTATGATATTGTGAAAAAAATTATCTTAATCCTGGTTCCTTCTACTGAAAACGATTTAGAGAAGGCGGTTGTTTGACGGCGAAGTATGACAGAATGGATTTTTCTCTGATAGCAACGAGTGTTTATGCAGTTCTGTTGAGATAAGAGTGTCGAGGTTGAGGTTAGATACGAGGCACTGTTGATCAGGTGGTATAGCAGACAGGGTGTAGGGCAATCTGAGTATTTATAGTGCGCATAATAATGTGAAATATTATCAAAATGTAGAACGTAACAAACACATATTGTACCAGGCGTCTATCAAAAGCTCCAAGCGCAGTGATTTTTTTAAGAAAGTCCTGGCTGGGTAAGCTGATTTGATAAACAAAAGCAAATGCAAATGTTTGTGCAAGTTTCTGTTTCAGAAACATAGGAAAAATGTTCTGTACTTTGTAAAGTTTGAAGTGATGTTAATGTTTTCTTGCCGTCTGTGGCTGTGTGGTCAGCCCAGTTTATGCTTTTTCCTATATTGCCAGTAGACTGTTCCCTGAGAGGAAGAAAAATTACGTTTTGTCCCATTTAAGACCAAAAACCGGAGGGAATTCTGAAATTTCGGGCTAATCGTCCGTCCAAAGAATTTCGAGGTTGATTACGTTCCTGGCGTATGAGCAACGTCATCACAATAACTATGGTGGTAGTTTGAACTAACAACCGTAAACAACGCATGTGCATTCGACCAGTCAGTCGTGAGCAGGCAGTATTAAGTAGCGGACGTGCGGCCGTACTGCATCCGCTTTGTCGTGTCACAAACCACACTGAAATGGTCAAATGGTTCAAATTGCTCTAAGCACTATGGGACGTAACGTCTGAGGTCATCAGTCCCCTAGACTTAGAACTAAAACCTAACTAACCTAAGGACATTAAACACATCCATGCCCGAGACAGGATTCGAACCTGCAACCGAAACCACACGAAGCAACGTTCAGTGTTCAAGACATCCCCCAGAATGTTTTGAAGAAGAGTAAAGTTTGTGCAAAGTTTGTTCCGCACACCAAGACCCCCGAACAAAAGTAGCGATGCGTGGACACCTCCCACGACTTTATTGTAAAAAATGGCAACAGTTCTTTTCTGGAGATAAACATTACGGATGAGGAGACTTGTGTTATCAGTACGAACCTACCACTAAACAAGAAGGTGGAGACTTGGTCTCTGATTGTTCGCTAAGTACCCAGAAGGTGCTAATGTGTTGCGCAGGTTGAACTACATGTCCTGTGAGTTCTACTCAAGACAGGGGGGGGGGAGGTGGGGGGTTGAGGGAGGAAGAGACTCTGCAGAACGTCTGAAGCTTTGAAAGCACCATCTTTACTTTCCTTCATTTTTTACCAGTCCAGTTTTGAAACTTTTTTGACTGACAAAGTAAAATGATCAATTGGTACCGATTAGATTTTGAATGGGTAGTGTGCTGATGTTCATGAGAGAATATAGCGCATCCTTGGCCAGCACGACCCTCCTTCAGTGACGCGGTTCGTTGCACGGTTTGTGATAAGAACTCTTGATATATGAAGTATGTAATACGCAAAGTATATAACACACAGTATGTATTCACGAGAAAGTGCCATAAGTTTTGACACTGACGTAACGTTAGCTCAGAGATATGTGTTACATAGTTACCGCTCATGACTACTTAGTTGCATGTGCTAATATCGTTGGTTACCTTAGCAAGGGACGACAAAAACTATATGGTGGACAGTGAAAAGTATGTTATTGTTTGAGATTACGAGCTCTATTAAAACGCACATTTCCTCCATGGTCCAAGAAAAGTAGAGTACCATGTCCAATCAATAAGGACACATGCTTATAAAAGTTCCATTACAAACAGTGCGATACAAATTTGCAACACTTCTCGACATAAGATAAACATTATTCCATCATTTCCATACTTTATAAAAACCCCAAGGTCAGACTTACTTGATCACTGTTCCTACTCAGTGGCAGAATCTTTGCAACATGTGAATTATGAAGCGGAAAAGAAAAAGGAGCAAAATATCTTTATACAAGTAGCGCAAGCTGTCCTGTAGATTAAACCAATCGAACAAACTCACCCCTCGAAAAAAGGTCAACTTATATTTACATAACATCAAATATTATAGTATATACTTATATTAAACTACTAAGAAAGTATCAGAACCTAATAAACACGCAAATGTTAGGAGAAATTTTTGAAAGTTCCAGGACGGGAACCACCGCCAAAGGTTATTGTTACGAATAGTGACGCTACTCACTACGCTACACCAACAACACACTACTTATTATAAATCATTGCATATTACTACTTGCTGAAAACTTTAATCGTAGATATGTTACTGATTGAAATTTAGTTATAACAAATTGTACCAAGGACAATGGGTATTGGGTGGATCTTCAGTGTGTCGCTGCCTTCAAATAGCTCTCACAATATGGAAGTTACAATAATTCTTTTGCCACGAATATGATGTTTCTCATTATTTTATTAGAATGAATCACACAGCTGACAACGAGTTTTCCAGTGATTCTCAATTTGCTGGTGTTCAGAAACCGCATACATACGTATAGGTTTGAAATGAATGCCAATATGGCGCCTCACAGCTCTGTGCTGAAGGGTGATGGCGTGCATGTGACGTAGGTGGCGTCGTGGCATCTCATTGGTCAACGCTCAGACGCACGCTCAGAATATCTGACATGCTACAAATTGCTCTGCACGTTCGGAAAGACTCCCGAACATGCTATTCCACACTATGACGTCAGAAACTCGGCACACTCAACGTTCTGATGCGCGGCCTGTGTGCCGACGGCTTTAGCATTCATCATATGTTGAACACGGAGCTCCACAGTAGAGCATTCCTATGTGTTCACTTGTTGACCCAGCGATATCGTCAATTACGATTACAATGGGCACGGGACCATTGGGATCCGACCGTCGTTCAATAGAAACGTGTCTGCCGTTCGGGTGAATCACATTTTTGCTACACTAGGCCGATGGTGGTCTCCAGAAACGCTGTCATCGAGGTGAGCGGCGGCTCGAAACGTTCAGCACGCCACGGACGCAGGCCGGTGGGAGCAATTTTATGCTATGAGAGACATTCTTCTGCGCTTGCATGGAACCTGTGGTGGTAATCGAAGACACGCAGACAGCTGCGAAGCAGCTACATCCCTTTACGCTTTATATTTTCTCCGACGTCGATGTCATGTTTCAGCAGTATAAATGTCCATGTCTCAGAGCCATAACCGTGCTACAGTGGTTTGAGGGGCAGTGTAGTGAAATCATATTGATGTCTCGGCGACCAAATTCGCCGTATATAAATCCTATTGAATTCATCTGGGTCGCTATCTGGCGCCATCACCGCGTACGCACATCAGCGGCCTGTTATTTACACAATTTACGTGACCTGTGTGTAGACATCTAGTGCCACATACCTCCACAAACCTACCAACAAACTGTCGGATCCATGAAATGCAGAATCAGCAATGTTTTCGTTCCAAAGATGGACAAACAAGCTATTAAGCAGGTGGTCATAATGTTTTAGCTAATAAGTGTATGAACTTTATGGTCAAACACACCGCACGTTGTAGTGATTCACCTGGTTTTTAATTCATTACAACGCATATATTCAACTCCACCCACTCCACCAGTCAATTTGACTGCTGCTGCCGGCCGGTGTGGCCGTGCGGTCTAGGCGCTTCAGTCTGGAACCGCGTGACCGCTCCGGTCGCAGGTTCGAATCCTGCCTCGGGCATGGATGTGTGTGCTGTTCTTAGGTTAGTTAGGTTTAAGTAGTTCTAAGTTCTAGGGGACTGATGACCACAGCAGTTAAGTCCCATAGTGCTCAGAGCCATTTGAACCATTTGACTGCTGCTACTTCAAAAACATAGTGTCAGATACGGGGCAGATGTCAGACGCGTTCCGTACTCAAGAGTCCTTTTTGACTCACAATAGACTTCTCCCAGTGCAGCGGGCGCCCGCTTTCAGTGTCTGTTAAGGTGGGATTCCTATGCCGTGTTTGACACATGCGGCAACTGTTGTGCGTCTGACGTTGTGCGGCTGACGCGTAGCTGGCGATTCCTATAGAGCGGCTGCCGCACAGTGTTTAGTTGGTCTGCTGCGTCTGTGCCGAAAGGATGAGTGAGCGCGATTTGTTGTTTTATCTAATGTTAGAAGACGTTGAAGATGAAGAAATTCAGCTTCAGCTATGTGAGGGATGTCTGGTCATATGGGAAAAAGGTGACAATGGAATTTTTGATAAAATTAATGTCGGGAAAATGTTTTGAAGTGGTAAGATGTTTCCTCCGCCTACTAAGCTGCCGGATTCGGATATAGTAGTACCATATGTTTTTGTAGGCGGCGATGCATTTCGATTACATCCAAACATGATGAAACCTTCCTCTCTTCGAGGTGCTAGTACTGACACAAAAAAAAGCTATTTTTTACTACCGTCCTTCACGAGCTCGTAAAGTTTCTGAAAATGCCTTCGCTCTGTTAAGTATTTCACATATTTTATTCGCCGATCAGTGTGAAGCCAGAAACGACTGATAATTTGATTATTGTTGCTTACTGATTACACAATTTACTTAGAGATGCATTCTTAGAGAAAAATAACGAGTCTCATTTTGAATTAAACAGAGGTGAACCACTACCTACTGAAAATCTTAGAGCATTAGCAAGGAGTGGCGGTTATGCAGATGCTGATGGATTTTCTGTGCGAGATTCATATACAGAATACTTCAACAGCTGTGCAGGTGCAGGGATGACACCGTGGCAAAGTGATCACGTTAACAGAACTCAGTAGGCTTTGAACTACCTAGCGTTACTGAATAATCTTTAAAAATTTGTATGCACATTATAATAAATTGAACTTTTATGACATACATTAGGTTTTGGTGTTCACTTTGTGTACACTTCATTATTATAATAATAACTGAATATTATGTGGGGCCGGTCGGAGTGGTCGTGCGGTTCTAGGCGCTACAGTCTGGAGCCGAGCGACCGCTACGGTCGCAGGTTCAATTCCTGCCTCGGGCATGGATGTGTGTGATGTCCTTAGGCTAGTTAGGTTTAATTAGTTCTGGGTTCTAGGCGACTGATGACCTCAGACGATAAGTCGCATAGTGCTCAGAGCCAATTGAACCATTTATTATGTGGGATGGTGCTACTTATTCTTGTTTATTACAGTACGCATTATTTGCCTGTCAACTAAGTAATAAACATTATAAATAAACAGAAAGTACATAGTACTCATACAATGAAGGCTTTCACGACCGGGTGGTACTGTTGTTGATAATTCTTCCGGGTTACATGGCCGTGGTCCATGGAATTCTTCTATTCCTAACGTTTCGTGCAATACTACGTTGGACATCCTCAGAGGTATGGCTGGTCCTGTTGAGTCGGCAGGTATATAGTACTTTTCTTACTTGTTCTTTTCACGTATTCCGCTATCTCTCTCCAAGCATTATCCTTCACAGTTTGGTCTTTGTATACTGGTAACGATACGTCGTAGATACAAAAAAAAAAAAAAAATAAATAAATAAATAAATAAATAACCATTTCTACCAGTTTCTTATCTTCCACCACGGTGAACAGTACTTTTCCCTCGGAGATGCTGTCGTGTTCTCCTTTGCGGCTGCGTCTAGACTGCTCTCAGACCGGCTGGGCCGCAGCCGCACCCAGCCTTAGCGTCAGCTGCATGGGACACCATCTATAGCAGTACAGTGCGGCTGACGCACAACGGCGGCCGCATGCGTTAGACGCTGCATAGCAATCCCACCTTTAATGTGGAGGCTCGACAACTGCGGAGGAAAGGAGCGCTCACGGCGAAGCGTGTGGCGTGTCGAGTACTCACCCTGAGGATGCGGAAGGGGCTGTCGGTGAGGAGGCAGACGGCGCCCTTGATCTTGCTGATGTCGTCGGCGGTCATGGCGAGCGCGGAGACGGGCGCGATGCTGAAGCGCCGCTTGGAGAGCGCTTCGGCGCTGGGCGCCACCGCCAGCGGGTCCGGCAGCTGCGGCGGCAGCATCGTCTGCAGCTCGGAGTCCAGGGGCGACGCGTCGGCGGCGCGCGCCTTCAGCACCGGCGCAGAGCGCGGCCGTCGCCACCCCAGCAGCTCCAGCAGACGGCCCTGCAGCACCAGCCAGGCCACTGAGTCACAGACCGCATCTACGTATCAGTTGTTAGTGACAAGTTCGTTAAGGTTGATGTTGAAACCAATCCTATTGCTGAAATTATTACGGTTACAGGAAGAATAATTCTTGATTTTTGAGACTTTATAGGTCATGAATTTTCGGCATATGATATAATTAGGACCGACAATCTAATACGTATGTAATAATAAAGTGTAATTGTAGTTAGTACAACTACAATAGTTATAATGGTTCGTAAGAACGAGAAACGTCGAAGACTACGAACAGGGAGGCGCCAGGACTATGGCCTATCGATATACTGCTTATCATTTTATATCGATATTTCTTTCTTCAACAATTCTTTTTTGAACATAATAAGAATTGCACACACGAAAGAGTAGTGTTTTACCTACACATCCTATTTTTCCATGTAATCTCCACCCCATTCTACGGCCTTCCTCCAGCGTGATACAAGGTCGGTACCAATCCTTGTCCTGGTGACGGAGCCAGTGCTTCACTATGTGAATCACCTCCTCACCGTCCTCAAATTGTCTTCTACGAATGGAATCCTTTAATGGCTCAAACAAGTCTAAGGTCAATGCAAAATGTCAGGTGTGACAGCCATGTATGGTCTCTCCTTTCTTTCACTTCTTCTTTCACTGGTGCCATGTCTCGCGCTGACGCAGGGTCGTCATTGTTAGGAACGGATTTGGCAAGGTTAGTGGAAAGGGTTGGCCCGATGCCCTTCCTACCGGTACCCCCCCCCCCCTGGCCCTGGGACGGAATTAGTGTATCCCTACTGTCTGCGTCGAGTGTAATTAATGGAATGGTAGATGTCTGCGAGTCGTGTAACTGAGGTGGAACGTGGGGACCAGCCCGGTATTCTCCTATCGGATGTGGAAAACCGCCTAAAAACCACATCCAGGCTGGCCGGCACACCGGTCTTCGTCGTTAATGCGCCTACCCGAATCCAGGAAGCAGCGCGTTAGCGCTCTCGGCGACCCTGGCGGGTGTGTATGGTCTCTCCGACCGCTGCAAATCGTGCATCTCCGCCGAACCGCCTTCTTATGACCTCACCCTCCGTGCCCAGCGACTAACTGTACTTCTGTCGACAGCAGATGCTCCATAGACTTTGCACAAGTTTTTTTTCTCTGCAGTGAGAAATTCAATGACAGCATGTTGCTTGTAACGTGCGTCATATACAGACGCCATTTTGGAAACGTCTTGCAGCTACGCTATCTGTCTGAAGTGACGGAAACTTGTCGCACTCACTAAGGAGACTTCAAATAATCGCCGGCCGGAGTGGCCGAGTGGTTCTAGGCGCTACAGTCTGGAGCCGCGCGACCGCTACGGTCGCAGGTTCGAATCCTGCCTCGGGCATGGATATGTGTGTTGTCCTTCGGTTAGTTAGGTTTAAGTAGTTCTAAGTTCTAGGGGACTGATGACCACAGCAGTTAAGTCCCATAGTGCTCAGAGCCATTTGAACTTCAAATAATCATACGTAACGTTTCGCATTCGTGGCATTGTTTTCGGGTGAGAAAAAAAAAGTGTTGCATTACTTTCTAGGTAACCCTCGTACATCACTACTCCGCAATTCACATTTACATCTACATCTACATCGATACACCGCAAACCACTGTACGCTGCGTAGCAGAGGGTATCCTCTACCACTACTTGTCATTCCCCCCACCCCCGTTCCACTTGCAAATAGAACGAGGGATAAACGACCGTCTGTACGCCTCCGTACTCTAATTTCTCGTATCATACCTTCGTAGTCCTTACGCGCAACTTCTGTTGGCGGCAGTAGAAAAGATTGGCTGTCAGCTTCAAATGTCGATTATCTAAACTTTCTCAGTAGTGTTTCGCGAAAATAACGCCGCCTTCCCTCCAGGGATTCCCATTTGAGTTTCCGTAACATTTACGTATTGTTCGAACCTACTGGTAACATATCTAGCAGCCCGCCTCTGAATTGCTTCTATGTCTTCCTTCAATCCGGCCTGTACGAGTCCCAACACTCAAGCAGAACTCAAGAATAGGTCGCACAAGTATCCTGTATGCGATCTCCTTTACAGATGAACCACTCTCTCCTAAAATTCTCCCGTAAACCAAAGTCGGCCATTTACCTTTCCTTCCACACTTTTCACATGCTAGTTGCACCTCATATCGCTTTGCAGCCTTACGCCCAGATATTTAAACGACCTGACTGTGTCAAGCAGGACACCATTAATGCTTTATCCGAACATTACAGGTTTGTTTTTCCTACTTGTCAGCATTAACTTACATTTTTCGACATTTAGGACTAACTTTCATCCATCACACCAACTGGAAATTTTATCTAAGTAGTATCTTCCCACAGTCACTCAACTTGCCTTACACCACGGTATCATCAGCAAATAACCACAGATTGCTGCCCACCTTGTCCGCCAAATACTTTATGTATGCAGAGGACAACGATGATCTTTTCACACTTCCCTAGGGCACTCCTGACGACACCCTTACCTCTGATGAAAACTCGCCGTCGAGGACAACATACTGGGTCACTCACACATGTGTGAACTTATTCCATATGCTCGTATCCTCGTTAACAGCCTGCAGTGGTGCAAAGTGTCAAATGCTTTCCTGAAATCTAAAAATATGGAATTTAACTGTTGCCCTTCTTCCTTAGTTCTCACTATCATGTGAGAAAAGAGCAAGCTGAGTTCCGCTGGGGCGATGCTTTCTAAAGCCACGTTTATTCGTGCACATATGCTTCTCAGTGCCAAGAAATTTTATTACATTCGAAAAGATAATGTCTTCAATGATTCTGCAGCAAACAGAAGTTAGGGATATTGATCCGTAATTTTGTCGAGTCCGTTCTTTTACCTTACTTATATATTGGAGTCACCTGCGCTTTTTTCCAGTCGTTTGTGACTTTGTGCTGGGCGAAAAATTCACGATAATTGCAAGCCAGTTAGGGGCAAATGCCGTAGAGTACTATTTGTAAAATCGAACTGGGATTCCATCCGGATCTGGTGATTTATTTGTGTTCAAATCTCTAAGTCGTTTCTCTACGCCAGGTATCAACTCACGTTGATCTCGATGCCACGACTGTCATGTGAATATGGAAGCTACTGAGGTGCAAATGCACAGGCAACTTTGAAGCTCATAGGATGGGTACATGGCACGGCGAGTTTCTACATCCGGAAGAGGGGTTTTGCTGAAGTTTTTTTCGTGTATGGTGTGAAGAACGTGGTAGCGGAGGAAGGATGGGGCATTTGATGTAGGTGCGGCAACAGACCATGACTGGAGAGGGTGCCCTGAAAAGTGGATTATGGCCTTCAAGTTCGCGGGATGTACACGATTTGCGTTCGAGGAATTTCGGGAGAGGAGGGAAATTTTTCAAATATTGTTATATTTATATCTGTAGGAGAGGGAATACGTTTACAGAAGTTGTGACGTAGTACATGACGTTCTGGGTCAAATAAGACCTAGTAAAATTCTGTGGGTGCGGAGATCGAGGCTACGATGGCAGAGGTGATGATGTTCTGGTAAACTATTTGTAGGCGCAGAGAATTGGAATGAACTGCCGATCCACGAGTCCCGACGGCCAAACGTGGAGCTGTCTCCACATAAATACTATCGCCGTCGCTCTCTGAGCCTGTTACTATATCGCTGGAAGTGACGGGATATTAGTGATTATAGAAAATACAAACGTTATCATGACCAAGTGTAATATCGCGACATCCTGAGTTCAAAGAGAGGAATTCAGGCATTTTGATCCGATATGGCACTTAGGGAAACGGACGGATGGGAAAGAAGGGCTCTTCGTTTTAATAGGATGAAAGTTTTTTTATTTTATATTTTATTTTTTTAGGGGTGAAGGGTGTTCCATTTCTATGATATTGTGAAAAAAATTATCTTAATTCTGGTTCCTTCTACTGAAAACGATTTAGATAAGGTGGTTGTTCGAAAAGAGAATGTCTTCAATGATTCTGCAGCAAACAGAAGTTAGGGATATTGATCCGTAATTTTGTCGAGTCCGTTCTTTTACCTTACTTATATATTGGAGTCACCTGCGCTTTTTTCCAGTCGTTTTTGATTTTGTGCTGGGCGAAAAATTCACGATAATTGCAAGCCAGTAAGGGGCAAATGCCGTAGAGTACTATTTGTAAAATCGAACTGGGATTCCATCCGGATCTGGTGATTTATTTGTGTTCAAATCTCTAAGTCGTTTCTCTACGCCAGGTATGCTTATTTCTATGCTGTACATACGGGAGTCTATCCGATGGTCAAATGACGGTATGTTTGTACGGTTGTCCTGTGTGAACGATTTCTTGAACGTGAAAACTTGGGCTTTGAATTTGCTAACTTCAGCTGCCACACCAGACTGGTCAAAAGGGACCAAATGGAAGCCTTACACTCGCTTAGCGATTTTACATACGACCAGAATTTTCTCGGAACCTTTTCCAAATCTTTTGCTAAGGTGTACGGTTGCAGTTGTGATATGTTTCGCGCATAGATCTTTTCGCAGACGCACGAATCTCTACTAACCTTCGCTTGTCGTCATTTGTGCGTCCCTACTGAACCGAGAGTGCAACAGCCTCATCTTTCTCAGCATCTTAGGAATTTCGTTATGGAACCATAGTGGGTCTTTTTCATCCTTTATCCACTTATTAGGCGTGTAACTCTCCAGTTCACGGTTTTGAATCTGCATAAACTTTGCCCGTAATTATTTCCACATCCATCTTTCTGGAACTAAATGATGTCAATTCACTGTCTAAGTGAGATGTTAATAACTGCTAATCTGCTCTATCTGGCAGAAACATTCTCCCTGCCTTCTTGACTGATTGACTTTCGTAATCATAGTTGCTATAGTGACATCATGATGGCTAATCCCCGTTTCTGTTCTGACATTGTCGATAAGTTCCGGCCTATTTGTAGCTACCAGGTCTAAGATATTTTCATTGCGTGTGGGCTGCCGAGCTAGCTGCTCAAAACAATTTTCAGGAAACGTCTGTACCCCCCGCAATGAATCCATAGACATCCCAGTCTATACTCGGCAGGTTGAAGCCGCCTCCAACTAGTATTGACCGTATTTTTTTGAATGTTTCTAGAACTGTCACAGCAGAATCGGGTGGCCGGTGTAAACATCCAACAATTAACTTGGTTTCACCTATATCTGTTACACGTGACCACATGACTTCACTGTCATATTCAACTTTGACGCCAATAGAGACAATATTTTCGTCAACTGCAATTAACACGCCCCCTCCTATGGCCTCTAATCTGTCGTTCCGATATACTCTCCACGACTCGCTAAATATCTCAGAGCTTTCCACTTCGGCCAGCAGTCTTCACCACCTCCCCCAGCCGTCTACATGAACTGGATCGCCTCAGTACCATTGAGACAGGCGTCGTTGGTGCCGACGTGAGCCATAACTTGCAGACGACTGCACCCTGCACGCTCGATAGCCACCACATCTCGGATGAGGGTCGTCGGCAGAGTGCACATCGGCTTTGTTTATAGCCCTGAACCCAGTCTGCCTAAGGGGTTCCAGTGTTAACTGGAGCACTTAAGTGCCTGGCAGAGGGTTCTTCGAACCACCTTCAGACTATTTCTATACCGGTCCAGTCCTTAACAGCTTTTGGGAAAAACGAGCGTTTTAATATTTCCGTAGGATCTTTGATTCCTCTTATGTTATCACCATGATCATTTCTTCCTATGTAGGATGGCGACAAAAAACTATATTTACATTCAGAGGGGAAAGTTGGCGGTCGAGATTTCGTGTGAAGATGTCGCCGCAACCCAAAACGCCTGTATTTTAACCACTGCCATCCCAACTCGCTCATCATATCCCTCCAACTTTCTCCTGTATTTTGCGTTAATACAAACCAAGCTGCCCTTCCCTGAACTTTTTCGATATCCTTCGTCGATCCTATCTGATGCGGAACCCACAGCAGTACTCTAGCACAGGACGAACAAGCGTAGTGTACGCAGTCTCTTTAGTAGACCTGTTGTGTCTTCTGTTCTGCCAAAAATACGCAATCTTTGCTTTGACCTACCCACAACGTTATCTATGTGATGGTTTCAATTTAAGATGGTCATAATTGTAATTTCTAGGTATTTAGTTGAACTGACGGCCTTTAAATTTGTGTGATTTATCCCGTAACCGTAAAATAATGAATTTCTTTTCGCACTCATGTGGATGACAATCACACTTTTCCTTATTCAGAGACAACTTACACTTCTCGAACCATACAGACATCGTCTCTAAGTCATTCTACAATTGGTTTCGACCTTCTGATAACTTTACTAGGCGGTAAATGACAGCATCATCTGCAAAAAACTAAGAGAGATGCTAAGACTGTCTCCTAAATTCATTTATATAAATGAGGAACAGCGAAGAGCCTATAACAACACCGGGTTTCACTTGTCTTTTACGCGGATATTGCCCGTCTATTACTACGTTCTGTGATCTTTCTGACATGAAATCACGAATCCAGTCGCACAACGGAAGTGATACTTCGTGCGAGTAAACAGCTAATACGACTTTTTCTGACTCCTTGTTAAGTGTCAATAGGCGTACGTCTTCAAGACAATTCATAATGTGTGAACACAATAGATCTTCCATAATGCTACAGAAAATCGATGTCGGTCATGAAACTTCCTGGCAGATTAAAACTGTGTGCCGGACCGAGACTCGAACTCGGGACCTTTGCCTTTCGCGGGCAAGTCCTCTAGTTTGGAAGGTAGGAGACGAGGTACTGGCAGAAGTAAAGCTGTGACGACGGGACGTGAGTAGTGCTTGGGTAGCTCAATTGGTAGAGCACTTGCCCGCGAAAGGCAAAGGTCCCGAGTTCGAGCCCCGGTCCGGCACACTGTTTCAATCTGCCAGGAAGTTTCACATCAGCGCACACTCCACTGCAGAATGAAAATCTCATTCTGGAAACATTCCTTAGGCTGTGGTTAAGCCATATCTCCGCAATATCCTTCCTTTCAGAAGTGCTAGTTCTGCAGGGTTCGCAGGAGAGCTTCTGTAAAGTTTGGAAGGTAAGAGACGAGGTACTGGCAGAAGTAAAGTTGTGAGGACGGGGCGTGAGTCGTGCTTGGGTAGCTTAGTCGGTAGAGCACTTGCCCGCGAAAGGCAAAGGTCCCGATTTCGAGTCTCGGTCCGGCACACTGTTTTAATCTTCCAGGAAGTTTCAGTGTATTTTTTGTGTAAACATACATTTTTTAAATGGAACACAGTCCGCTGCAGAGTGAAAAATCTCATTCTGGATGTCATATTGATCTGCAATCAGCTGATTTCTCATAATTCTTGTTTGAGTATTTGTTTGACCTGTGCAGATCATTCGTCGAGTGAGCGGTTGTATATGATTACTAAAAATGGGACTATTGTATCGGCATACTTTGGAAGGAATCTAATACGTATGCTATCTGCCCTGGAAGACTTTATTAGGTGCTTTAAGCTACTTCGCTACATCGAAGATTTCTACTTCTAAGTTACTCATATTGGCAGTTGTTCTCGATAATTCTGGAATACTTACTTCGTTTCTTAGGTGAAAAAAATCCGGCAAACTGTGTTTGAGAACTCCACGTTAGTTGCGCTGCCATAAGTAATATTACCATTGGTATCACGCAATGAAGATATTGATTGTGTCTCGCTGCTGGTGTACTTTTACGAATAGGATCCCTTTGGATTTCCTGTCAGATTTTGTGACAGAGATATTGTTGTGGAAACTATTAAAAGCATCTCACATTGAAGTCTGTGTTAAGTTTCGAGCTTCAGTAAAACATTGCCAGTCTTAGAGATTTTGCGTTGTTTTAAATTTGGCAATCCTTTTTCGTTTGTTTTGTAACTGTGTTCTGTCTTGTTTAGTTCACTATGGGGGATCAATACCATCTATTATTAATTTATTCGGCATAAATCTCTCAATTGCCCCAGAGATTATTTTTTTTTAAATTTAAACCACTTCTGGTTTTCACTTATAGTTAGTTGGGAAGGAGCGGATACCTGCTCTTAGGAAAGTTACGTGAATTTTTATCCGCTTTTTATAAATAGATACATCTTGCATTTACTTTTGGTGGACTTGGATGTTGTGATGGTCAATCTCGCAACAACGACCTTACGGTCACTAATCTTTGTATCCATCATGCTGCTATTTGATCAGGATTATTTCTTGTGAAGAGGTCAAGTACGTTTTTGAGATCATTTGCACTTTGATTGCTCAAAGTGCAACTCTAGGAGGAACATTTAGTACAATTTCTGATGATGTTTTGTACCTACCACCGGCTTTGGACATGTATTGTCGCCAACATTTCGAGGGCAGATTGAGGTTACCACCAATTATAATTGCATGAGTCGGTGGCCATTTGAGAGGATAGCCAAGGTTTCTATGAACAGTTCAGCAACTGTATCATCAGAGTCGGTGGGGGGGGGGGGGGGGGCAAAGGGTAGAAGCAACCATTTATTAATTTATTCCGATCGTGAAGTATAAGGTCTGGCTCTAATAACTCACAGGAAGTATCTACGTCAGTTTCGTTACGAGATAAACTACTTCTAATAGCAATCAATACGCCGCCACCAGTTGTATTTAATCTAAACTTTCTGAACACCATTGGATCCTAGGTAAAAATTTAAGTTGAACTTACAGGGTGACAATTATTGAACTGTATGAAATAGAATCGTCATAACTTCTGAACGGATTGCGTTAGGCCGTTCAAACTGCGCGATTGGCCGCGGGGCATGATGGGAAGTCGTACAGTTTGGTTTAGCGACGAAGCTCAGTTTCATTTGAATGGGTAAGAAAAAATGGCATATTTGGGGGACTGAGAGAATCCGCATTTCGTGGTCGACAACTCTCTTCACCCTCAAAGGGTGATTGTGTGGTGTGCAGTGTCCAGTCACGGAATAATCTGTGCGATATTCCTTGATGGCATGGTGACTATCGAACTGCACGTGAAGATTTTGGAAGATGATTTCATCCCCGTTATCCAAAGCGACCATGATTTCGACAAAATGTGGTTCATGCAAGACGGACCTCGTCCTGTATCTCCGGAGACATCTTTCGATATCTATTACGATTTGAGTCCTAGTGCTTACTGTTACCGCTTGAAGCTCTGGTACTCTCTTAACGCAACTAGGACAATTTAAAATACTGATTATTGCTATGTCTATGCTCTTCCTGTGGTCGTCCTGCACACTTTGAGACTGAAACCCTTTCTGCACATTTCAGAGGCCCCCAACCTATGAAACCGCCCCGTCCATCCCACACAGCCCCTGCTACACGTCTAGCCGCTTGTTGCTCATAGTGGACACTTATACTATTGAGCAGAACCCGAAACCCCACCACTTTATGGCGGAAGTCCAGAAATCTTCAACTTACGTGGTCACGGAAACGTCTGAGCCTCTGATTCAGACTCTCCACTCGGCTCTGTACAAATGTCCAGAATCGTCCCCGTCGACGGTGCTACGCATGGTGAACTCTGTTTTCATGTCTCAAGTAAGACTGGCCGTCCTTACCACTTCAGTTATACAACTGAATGCAGACAGAATCTTTCTGATCCAAAATGACACACATCTTCAACACCGACATGAGGCACCCCCTGCAGGTGGCTTCACCCTCTGCTCTCCATGGCATCTGTAAGCACTCGTTCTACATCTTGAAATACTCCTCTCAGTGTGACCACAAAGTGCACACTGGATTTCATCCCCTCCTTAGCACACATATCCTAAGGGTCTCCATTACGCGCTTGGTAATGGAGCTCCCAATTACCAGAAATCCCACCATATGTGAATGTACAGATCTTGTTAGCCAAGAGTCTTTCTTTGGACCGATATTCCTAGTTACAATTCCGAAGCCCTCTAGCAGCAGAGCACTGAAAGTACTTGGACATGAAGAATAAAGATGTAAAATGTTAATAACCTTGGTTTTATTTTAAAAACTTTAACACTTTTCATATAAGAAATTCAGAGGCCTGACTTTTCAGCACATTCTCGCATTTCTAACACAAATAAACAAACACCATCTGGATCACTTCTTTTATTACCGACTACCGGTTTCAGTTTCCATGTTATTAGCGTCTTCGTTTGCCTGATTAGCCACTCCTTTCTCAATTGACACCATGTCGACGGAACCATCATTTCTATTGCTATAGTAAATAAACAATCACCCTCTGAATCCAGACGGTATCTGTTTATTTTTTATTTCCAAAAGGTAGATACCAGGTACAGTTCTGAAGACATAATCAGTTGTTTATTGGCATGTTTTTCAGTCACTGGTACAATTGTTCAATTTCGTCTTATGTATTCGCGTTCATTTTCTAATTTCAGTGTATATTATTTTTGCAGTTCACACGTTCCACTTCAAACAGAAATATCGACACCAAATTCCAAGATACGCGAATATAACTAACTAGCTCTCCGTCTCAGCTGTTACTCTGTTACATGATGTCATACGTTTCATGAAAGAATAAAGATGTTAATAAGATGATTTATTTTTAAAAAATCTGTTATACAGAGCTGTAAATATCAGGCTCTGAAGCTGAGGTCACACACAAGTTTTTGAGACACGACTAGACCGACTGGTAGCTCTTCTTGATTTCTGTTCGTTGCGGAACTTATATACCCGGAATTTATCAGATAATGAGAGGTGGGTGGCATTCCGCTCCCTATCGCAGCCTTATCTGTCCAGTTTATTTGTTTCTTATTAATTTTTTTTTCTTAAAGGTATCGTTACAGCAGTTACAGAATGGGCTTCTGCATTTATATTCATAAACTACAAAAATTTACAAACGGTATTGTGATTGTCAATCATTCCCAAAATGGAAAATAAAAAGAAAACAACACAAGACCAAAATTTGCTAACATTAATAATTTTCCTGCTGTCAACCACGAACATTTATTTTCAGTTTTCATCATAAGATCACCGTCGTCAGTACAATCGCCACTGCCACCATCATTACATTCAAAAAAGAGAAATTGTATGAAATACTTTAATTATCAATAAGAAAAATATTAAAAAAGTAGTACATCAACAAATACTAAAATATGACGATGACTGTGACAATAACAACAACAAAAAAAAACAATTATGTCAGACTACTACAAAAATGCTTCTCTTCTGTTATATCTTTGGCCTACTATAAGTAATAATGTTTGTACTACTTACTCAAATTTTACGTGTGCAAATGTATAAATTATAATGAGCAACATGATTCCACTGCCCTGTCTTAAATTGTATCTACATTTGTTGTATATCACGCTGTGTGGAAATGTAGCGCTGTTGTTAAGCGGGAACGCTATGCTTGGCGGCCCGGTTGAGGATGTTTGTAATATGTTAGCTACTGGCACATGGTTACACCCTCTCCCCCCCCCCCCTCCCCCACTCCACCACCCTCTCTTCCTCTTTCTCGTCTTTTAATTTCCGTAACCATCTTTAATAATAGTAACATATTAAAGAAAAGGTCAGTTTACTATTATCATAGAAATAAATGTGTCTTTAAGTACAAATACTATGGTTACTTGGCCTGGAGACATAATAATTTTTAAATGATACAACAAAATCTCATAGTGTAATCTGCTCTTATTCAGTCAAACTTTGCCGAAAAAGGCGGCTATGTCTAGATTTGCGCGGACTGTGTGTAATGCTCTTCCAACAGAGCTTAATCAATGAGTGATTAACTGCTAGTGACCATATGGACGTGTACGTGTCATCATCCGACAGACACGTGGGAGATTGCTGAGCTCTGAGTACACAGATAACACCAACAACCTCATAATGCCTGTCCACACACCAACTTTTGCTTTCATCACCCGTCCCAGTACGCAGTAGTAAAACTCCAGTTAAAACACTAGGCCTGTCATACCAAATATAGTCTTGACGATGTGCTTTAACTATTACAGATAATTCTGGGTGTTTCTGTGATAAATATTACAACTGTTTGTCAGTCCTCAGTCACTTTCATTATCAAGCAGTTTTACAGGCTAAGCGAAATGCATGTAGGACTTGTATTTCGGAAGAGCTGTGTCCCGTTGTTTCCTTAATTTTGTGGTGCTTGAGAGGAATGCGATATTATCCAATGATTACTCCGTACACACCAACCTCACCATCGACAGGACATTGAACACTCATCGTCTTTCATTTTTCGAGCTTGCACAAGCCTCCTCAGGATACAGTTCGGTGATAGATGATAATAATAATCTTGGAATGTGTAAAACGCCACGGCAAATAATATGTAGGCCTCAGATGATCCAGCACGCTGAGGTATCGTACAAAAGAGCAAATAGAAGTCTCACTGAATAATGTCCACACGCGTCGACTGTACGTTCATAATTGTTCCGTACTGAAGAACAGACAATGACGCAAAAACTGTTTCGGTTGCTGCGTAATGTTTCTTGTTGAGCAGAATCAACTTTACGAACTTTAAAAATAGAATCTCAATAAATAACAAAAATCCATGAATGACTCGCTACATCGTTTATTAGCGCAAATACGTGGTTTCAGTGAAGTTTTTATGACAGAAATTTCAGGTTTTGTGACAGTTCTGTTCATATTAACGACAGAGTGTTCCTTGAAACATTTCTTGAAAATTTCTAAAATTACATTGCATCCCGTTCACTGCAGCCAGTTTCCAAGTGCACCAGAGTAGAAAGTCTAGAGAAACTTAGTGTGTTTTTGAAATTAGTCTACGTTTATACAGCGCACTGACCTTGAATGTTAGGCAGCAATCTTACCGTTTTACTGGTCTGTTCGAAAATACCACAACTAAACGAGCTATCTGTTGGAAACGGCTTTATGAAATGTTATTAAAGTATTGTTATAAACACATAGTAACTGTTTGTCACAGTGGCATGTATGTGTATTTTCTAAATTTACTTAGGATTCTCAAAATCAAATGGAATATTAAAGAAACTTGCACGCCCGATCAGGATGCAAACCAGGTTATCCAGAAAAGCTGTGTATCTTCTACAGCATAAATGACACCGACTGACAGCAGAACTATAGATTTCTGCAGTGGCTCATTCTTTATTCGTAGCTGACGATGCTACTGAACGTTTTCCGAATTTTATTTCCTGGCCAAAAAAAAAAAAAAAATGTTCATCCTTACAATATTGCACAGCGGCCATTTTACAGGGGAAGATAATCCAGTCTCATAATTAGTTTCTAGCATCTCTTCGTCGAGTGAGAGGTAGACCGTGCAAATCCCATGTATCTGAGCGTACCAGATTAACGTGACTGTTGGCTTCACACCATACAGATTTTACATCAACGGCTACTGTAATATTTGCTGCTATACACCTGGTGCAGAAGAAAAGTGCAGAGGAAAGTGCAAAGGAATGTTGGTTTCAATAGATTCGTTTGTGAAAATCCCTCAGAATCTCAACGTATTTCAGTAGCCTTCCGCCACTCGCTTAATTCATTTTCCATCAGTGGCCAATCTCATTGGGTGGATGTCGCAACAGCTTCTTAAATAGATGTTTCTGATACAAATTTATTCAGCAATCTACTAAAGATAAAACATACACCACACGAAAGAAAATAAATTCACGGCATGTAACAGAGATGGCGTTGATATCGATGAAATTTAGTCCTCTCAACCCCCAACCCCCGCTTTCTACTGTGCAACAACACAACTCAAGCGTTAGTATGATATACGGAACAGGAAGGTACTATTACTGTCCCGTCATCAACTAGGTCGTTAGTGATGAACCAAATGCTCCTATTGACTGAAGGAATCATGCCATGGTCTTTCAAAACAACTATCCAGGCATTCGTCTTATGGAGAAATCACGGAAAACCTCTGTGTGTATGTATGCGTGCGTGCGTATGTGTGTGTGTGTGTTTCGCGCAAACTGATAAACTGGAGTACAACGTCGTCATAAAATTCTTTGTTCTGACCGCTTTATCGACAACAGAAATTCATAGAGATTTAGAGAAGGTATTTAAGGAATCTTTTTGAATAGATAGAAAATTTGTGGCTAATTTCAAACGCCCCGTATTTATCCTGAATATTATTTATAAGAAAAACGCCACAAATTGAAACTTCTTATGAAAACATCAAGAAAGATAGCATTGGATAATAGCCGATTAAACGTGTCTCAATTAATTGTAGCAATAGGGATATCGGAATTAACTAAAGAGTATGTTTTACTTTAGATGTTGAATTAATCGCGCGAAATCTTACGCAAGAAAGGTCAGGCATTTCTTGATTAACCTAAAAAGTAAATGCTAAAAGGAACTTCTCAACAGTACTTGCACAGTTTTGAGATGTATGCAACTGACTTTGCGTAAGGATTTTTTCTAGCAAATGAAACATTTGTCTGCTACTTTGGAAGAAAAAAAAACAGCCTAAGTGGTGGATGGAAACTCGTTAACATTTGCCATCGAAGGTGGTGCTTATTTCACATTTTTGAAAGGTAATAGTGAGTATTTTCGTCGCTTTGCAGAGGGTTATAGAGTGTCGAATGCAGAGTAAATATTATGAAGCAACTATATGGAAGATAGTGGGAATACGATTAACTATAGAACAAATAGAACAGAGGAAGTCGTCTTTCCTTAGAACAGTGCACCTACCTACACGGATACTTTTGTAACAAAACAGAAGGATTTGAAGTAGGACTTAAACTCGCATTTAATGGAAATGGATACTGGAAAACGTTTTTTAGTACACTGAAGACTTTCTGGCAGCTATAGAATAATAGTTGACTTACCATCCAGCATAAGCTTTCCAAACTTTTTCAAAAATCAAGAAAAAGGCCTTACACTGCCAGACGTAAGATGTTTCCTGTTGCCAAAGTATTGAAGTAAGACTTTAGTGATACAATTTAAATTATATGATGTAGAGATTAAGTTATGCACTAGTAGCCCTGTCACTTTATAGATTTATGTTGATTTTCTGTGTAATTTACATAGGTCTCAATGTGTAGTCTCGTTCTTTAATCTTTCTATATGCTTATTTCAAACAACATTATACGTGAATGAATTTTCACTCCGCAGCGGCGCATGCGCTGATATGAAACTTCCTGGCAGATTAAAACTGTGTGCGGGACCGAGACTCGAACTCGCGACCATTGCCTTTCCTTGGCAAGTATTCTACCATCTGAGCTACCCAAGCGTGATTCAAGACACCTCACCACAGTTTTACTTTCGCTGTGCCTCGTCTCCCACCCTACAGACTTTACGAAAGCTCTCCTGCGAATCTTTTAACATTATCATATACTTTGTGGTGGCCGTATCGTTCGACTGCAAAGAAAGTTAGTCCAAACAAAATTCACAGCAGCCGTACCTGAGCTGCCATTGTGTCACAAGTTATAGGAGCCATCGTTTACATTAACTGAACTTTCTAGCGAGTACCGAGGGCACATGATTATGAATACCCTTAGTAGTTGCATTTGCAGCAACAGCGTCATTTCGTCAATGTTATTTAAACCATAAAGTTATGATATTCAAAAACGGCTCTGAGCACTATGGGACTGAACATCTATGGTCATCAGTCCCCTAGAACTTATAACTACTTAAACCTAACTAAGCTAAGGACATCACACAACACCCTGTCATCACGAGGCAGAGAAAATCCCTGACCCAGCCGGGAATCGAACCCGGGAACCCGGGCTATGATATTCAACCGAGAGTTTAGTAGGATAGTAACGTGTTAGCGCCTGAGGTGATGCCTCAGTTTCAGCTGAGTGTATACCGCAGGAAATCAAATATTGCAGAGCTTGAACAGGAAAGAGGAGACAGAATCACTCAGTTTGCTCGAGTCGTATGATCTCGTAACATTTACAGACGACCGTGAGCCATGTGACCAACCAGAAGCGTCTTTTACAGATCTTCCAAAGATAATTTAGGCTATGTCCTACCTGATTCTAGACATTTGTATTTAGTGACAGGTTTTCAGATAGTGCAACTCGAAGTGTACTTAATTTACCTACGATAAGATTTCCTGTATAAATATAGGACTACTTTGGTATATGGACATGTTATCAAAACATTAGGTACTGTAGTTCCATGAGCGCTAGAAATTTGAAAATCTGCTTCTTCATATTTTCCGTGTCACAAAGGGAGACGAAAATTTAATAGTAATGGGTGACTGGAATTCGACAGTAGGAAAAGGGAGAGAAGGGAACATAGTAGGTGAATATGGATTGGGGGAAAGAAATGAAAGAGGAAGCCGTCTGTTAGAATTTTGCACAGAGCATAACTTAATCATAGCTAACACTTGGTTCAAGAATCATAAAAGAAGGTTGTATACATGGAAGAATCCTGGAGATACTAAAAGTTATCAGATAGGTTATATAATGGTAAGACAGAGATTTAGGAACCAGGTTTCAAATTGTAGGACATTTTTAGGGGCAGATGTGGACTCTGACCACAATCTATTGGTTATGAACTGTACATTAAAATTGAAGAAACTGCAAAAAGGTGGGAATTTAAGGAGATGGGACCTGGATTAACTGACTAAACCAGAGGTTGTACAGAGTTTCAGGGAGAGCATAAGGGAACAATTGACAGGAATGGGAGAAAGAAATACAGTAGAAGACGAATGGGTAGCTCTGAGGTATGAAGTAGTGAAGGCAGCTGAGGATCAAGTAGGTAAAAAGACGAGGGCTAGTAGAAATCCTTGGGTAACAGAAGAAATATTGAATTTAACTGATGAAAGGAGAAAATATAAAACTGCAGCAAATGAAGCAGGCAAAAAGGAATAAAAACGTCTCAAAAATGAGATCGACAGGAAGTGCAAATTGGCTAAGCAGGGATGGCTAGAGGACAAATGTAAGGATATAGAGGCTTATCTCACTACGGGTAAGATAGACACAGCCTACAGGAAAATTAAAGAGACCTTTGGAGAAAAGAGAGCCACTTGTATGAATGTCAAGAACTCATATGGAAACCCAGTTCTAAGCAAAGAGGGGAAAGCAGAAAGGTGGAAGGAGTACATAGAGGGTCTATACAAGGGCGATGTACTTGAGGACAATATTATGCAAATGGAAGAGGATGTAGATGGAGATGAAATGGGAGATACGATACTACGTGAAGAGTTTGACAGAGCACTGAAAGACCTGAGTCGAAACAAGGCCCCGGGAGTAGACAACATTCCATTAGAACTACTGACAGCCTTGGGAGAGCCAGTCCTGACAAAACTCTACCATCTGGTGAGCAAGATGTACGAGACAGGCTAAATACCCTCAGACTTCAAGAAGAATATAATAATTCCAATCCCAAAGAAAGAAGGTGTTGACAGATGCGAAAATTATCGAACTATCAGTTTAATAAGTCACAGTTGCATAATACTAACGCAAATTATTTACAGACGAATGGAAAAACTGCTAGAAGCCAACCTCGGGGAAGATCAGTTTGGATTCCGTAGAAATGTTGGAACACGTGAGGCAACACTGACCTTACGACTTCTCTTAGAAGAAAGATTAAGGAAAGACAAACCTACGTTTCTAGCATTTGTAGACTTAGAGAAAGCTTTTGACAATGTTGACTGGAATACTCTCTTTCAAATTCTAAAGATGGCAGGGGTAAAATGCAGGGAGTGAAAGGCTATTTACAATTTGTACAGAAACCAGATGGCAGTTATAAGAGTCCAAGGGCATGAAAGGGAAGCAGTGGTTGGGAAGGGAGTGAGACAGGGTTGTAGCCTCTCCCCAATGTTATTCAATCTGTATATTGAGCAAGCAGTAAAGGAAACAAAAGAAAAGTTCGGAGTAGGTATTAAAATCCAGGGAGAAGAATAAAAACTTTGAGGTTCGCCGATGATATTGTAATTCTGTCAGAGACAGCAAAGGACTTGAAAGAGCAGTTGAACGGAATGGACAGTGTCTTGAAAGGAGGATATAAGATGAACATCAACAAAAGCAAAACGAGGATAATGGATTGTAGTCGAATTAAGTCGGTTGACGCTGAGGGAATTAGATTTGGAAATGAGACACTTAAAGTAGTAAAGGAGTTTTGCTATTTGGGGAGCATAATAACTGATGATGGTCGAATTAGAGAGGATATAAAATGTAGACTGGCAATGGCAAGGAAAGCGTTTCTGAAGAAGAGAAATTTGTTAACATCGAGTGTAGATTTAAGTGTCAGGAAGTCGTTTCTGAAAGTATTTGTATGGAGTGTAGCCATGTATGGAAGTGATGGTTCAAATGGCTCTGAGCACTATGGGACTTAACATCTGTGGTCATCAGTCCCCTAGAACTTAGAATAACTTAAACCTAACTAACCTAAGGACATCACACACATCCATGCCCGAGGCAGGATTCGAACCTGCGACCGTAGCAGTCGCGCGGTTCCGGACTGAGCGCCTAGAACCGCTAGACCACCGCGGCCGGCGTATGGAAGTGAAACATGGACAATAAATAGTTTGGACAAGAAGAGAATAGAGGCTTTCGAAATGTGGTGCTACAGAAGAATGTTGAAGATTAGGTGGGTAGATCACGTAACTAATGAGGAGGTATTGAATAGAATTTGGGAGAAGAGAAATTTGTGGCACAACTTGACTAGAAGAAGGGATTGGTTGGTAGTACATATTCAGAGGCATCAAGGGATCACCAATTTAGT
The DNA here is from genome assembly GCF_023898315.1 of Schistocerca nitens. NCBI lineage: Eukaryota > Metazoa > Arthropoda > Insecta > Orthoptera > Acrididae > Schistocerca > Schistocerca nitens. The sequence continues at coordinate 515,061,476 of NC_064614.1, forward strand.
ATTGGAGGGCAGCATGGAGGGTAAAAATCGTAGAGGGAGACCAAGAGATGAATACACTAAGCAGTTTCAGAAGGATGTAGGTTGCAGTACGTACTGGGAGATGAAGGAGCTTGCACAGGATAGATTAGCATGGAGAGCTGCATCAAACCAGTCTCAGGACTGAAGACCACAACAACAACAACAACAACAAAAGGGAAACTATGTAAACGGATTTATTTTTATCATTTTAGCTTTTTGTTTCTTTATGGTAATTCTACAGGAAATTCTCTGAGCTGTTTGGTGAGAATTTGACTCTCATACAATTCTCCTTCATGTTAATTTCAACAGCGCTCACGGGGCATGCTGTTATTGAATTACGAAAGAGTAATCCTAAATGGAACAGGAGGCATCCTTGCGGAAACTGTACATAAAAAAGGACGAGAGGTATGCTACTTGTAGGAAAAATGGCTTTCTGAAACACAACAAGAAACAGCATACACTACTCAAAGAAAACAAAAGCACTAGGTGATAATAATCTGCTTGAGAATTTATAATGCACTTCAAATATTTGGATGTCATAAAGGTACGAAAAAGATAAATAGAACAACCATGGAAAAGGTAAGACTACAAGTAAACACACGAAGAAAAATGCAAACGGCAAATCATTGAAAGAAACACAATATAAATATCACAAAACTGTACTGCTTTGAATATTTATACTTAGTTCTGATGATGAACCACTTACGAAGTGTTAGAAGCCAATTTCAGGAAGTCAAAATGAAATTTCGAAGGACTGTTAGAACATTATGTCTGAGAGGTTAGCCTTAAACAAGAACTACGTGTTAAGAACTGAATGCAACAAGCGCTAAGTTAAGGATTAACAAAGAGGCGACCTTGGTCACAACGTGTACTATCGTGCTAAAGAGCATCCGAACGACCTGAACAGTGTTCCGGCTGATCTGTATGCAACCCGCATAACGTAATTTTTTTGCGGGTTCTCTGTTCTCTTTCCAGTACAGTCGTTGGTTATTAGAAGAGACCACCAGAGAACACTCCTCTATTAATCCAGATGGAAATTAATACCACGATAATATAAATGTTAGGAAACACGTTATTAGAGACGACACAGTCTTAAACACCTGTAAACTCAAATTTATTACAATACGTGATATTTCAAAAATCAGATTTCAACTTGAAATTACATAGCGAAAATTCCTCTAGGCAACAAGGACTGGAACTCTTATCGAGCAACTATTGTCCGTGTTAGCTAATCACGAAAGATTTTGAGTATGGTTTTGTTCAAAAATAAAAAAGTGTGCGCATGTTTAAACTTGAAATGACGTGGCGTATAGGATTCCGTTGGGCAGTGATTCAAACGAAGCACCTAATAGATTGTCAACTAATCAAAATCAAATTTTAGATACCGAATTTCTATTAGTAATAGCGGGATGATTGAAACTAAATAACGAGACGAGAAAGATTTGCCTCCTCAGGATTCGAACGCGGCACGTACCGCCGTTGTTTTCTAGACACGAATAGACCTTAAATATCGCTTATTTCATCATTAGCCAGATGCGCGCATGTCTAAACAGGAAATAACGCGACGAAAAGTTCTGTACTGTCTTTGAGTCAAAGACAAATTGACAGTTTATTGAAATGATTCTAGCGTCGTAATCTATGGTATGGGTTCGATTCAGACCTCATGGAACTGTCTGTAACAAACATGAATAGAGTATCTCCACTTCTGGTAAAGCCAATTGAAGACATGCGCGGAAAAATGGACTAACACGCAGTATTCAGAAATGGAGATAAATGGGCTTGTGTAAATGAGTATGGAAAAAATTTATCAAATGAATTTATTCTTACTTTTTTAACGGAAATCCAGTTATTGTTGCTGATGTGTCATATTCTCTATATTGGGACGTAACACTAAAAATAATAATTAATAAATCAGAGCTATAATATGTGAAGATTTTGTTTGTACATTATCAAACATACGCAGCTGTAAAATACCATTAACTGTAGAAAAAAGTACTGTAAAAGGGAAAACTGGTGATAACACATACGTATGGTTGAAGTAGATCGAGCCAATGGCCACTATCATAGTCTGATGTCACAAAAAAAGGCATCCCTTGATGAAAGCAATGGCCATCACAGAATTATAAGATTTTCAAAATTCTGAGTCCGTTTTCAGATTTTCGTAGTCAGTACTATCCTGTTTAACATGGAAGTTCGGATTTTTCTTCTTTCTTTTTCTGACCGTTTTTTTTTTCACATGAAATTTGCGTCTTAATGTGATAACAAACTCGACAGCTGCCACTACGTGGTTTTGCAAAGCCAATATTGAAAAACTGATAAAGTACACTCCTGGAAATTGAAATAAGAACACCGTGAATTCATTATCCCAGGAAGGGGAAACTTTATTGACACATTCCTGGGGTCAGATACATCACATGATCACACTGACAGAACCACAGGCACATAGACACAGGCAACAGAGCATGCACAATGTCGGCACTAGTACAGTGTATATCCACCTTTAGGAGCAATGCAGGCTGCTATTCTCCCATGGAGACGATCGTAGAGATGCTGGATGTAGTCCTGTGGAACGGCTTGCCATGCCATATCCACCTGGCGCCTCAGTTGGACCAGCGTTCGTGCTGGACGTGCAGACCGCGTGAGACGACGCTTCATCCAGTCCCAAACATGCTCAATGGGGGACAGATCCGGAGATCTTGCTGGCCAGGGTAGTTGACTTACACCTTCTAGAGCACGTTGGGTGGCACGGGATACATGCGGACGTGCATTGTCCTGTTGGAACAGCAAGTTCCCTTGCCGGTCTAGGAATGGTAGAACGATGGGTTCGATGACGGTTTGGATGTTCCGTGCACTATTCAGTGTCCCCTCGACGATCACCAGTGGTGTACGGCCAGTGTAGGAGATCGCTCCCCACACCATGATGCCGGGTGTTGGCCCTGTGTGCCTCGGTCGTATGCAGTCCTGATTGTGGCGCTCACCTGCACGGCGCCAAACACGCATACGACCATCATTGGCACCAAGGCAGAAGCGACTCTCATCGCTGAAGACGACACGTCTCCATTCGTCCCTCCATTCACGCCTGTCGCGACACCACTGGAGGCGGGCTGCACGATGTTGGGGCGTGAGCGGAAGACGGCCTAACGGTGTGCGGGACCGTAGCCCAGCTTCATGGAGACGGTTGCGAATGGTCCTCGCCGATACCCCAGGAGCAACAGTGTCCCTAATTTGCTGGGAAGTGGCGGTGCGGTCCCCTACGGCACTGCGTAGGATCCTACGGTCTTGGCGTGCATCCGTGCGTCGTTGCGGTCCGGTCCCAGGTCGACGGGCACGTGCACCTTCCGCCGACCACTGGCGACAACATCGACGTACTGTGGAGACCTCACGCCCCACGTGTTGAGCAATTCGGCGGTACGTCCACCCGGCCTCCCGCATGCCCACTATACGCCCTCGCTGAAAGTCCGTCAACTGCATATACGGTTCACGTCCACGCTGTCGCGGCATGCTACCAGTGTTAAAGACTGCGATGGAGCTCCGTATGCCACGGCAAACTGGCTGACACTGACGGCGGCGGTGCACAAATGCTGCGCAGCTAGCGCCATTCGACGGCCAACACCGCGGTTCCTGGTGTGTCCGCTGTGCCGTGCGTGTGATCATTGCTTGTACAGCCCTCTCGCAGTGTCCGGAGCAAGTATGGTGGGTCTGACACACCGGTGTCAATGTGTTCTTTTTTCCATTTCCAGGAGTGTAGTTATGTTATGTGTGCTGCATGCACATCAGTGGGGACGCAATTCAGGTCGTACAGATGCTTTTAACCACGATAGTACAAACTTTGGATGAATGAAGGCTGCCGGATGGTAGCATACCAAAAGACATGCAAGCTGACTAATCAAGGGAAGGGTTGACTCGTGAAATCTGAAATAGGTGAAAATATAATCCTACATGGAAGATGAAGTTGATTTTTATTGTACATTGGAGTGCGTCTTTCTTTGTCTTACGCATTTTAAACTTTAAAAGCCACGCAGCTCATATAGTGAGGTCTATGCGTTACTGTTACAGCGTCACGCCTTACAAAACTGTCCGGTGTTCAAAGCAAACAATTTTGCAACCTTTTTTTATGTCCTCTTCTCATGCTCGTTTTGAGTAGCGCAATTCAACATACTATCTATTCTTTTTCGGACAATATTAAAATTTATGTAAAACAAAACACCACGTTCGGTTTATAGCTGAGGATCTGACGTTGTAATTACAATCGTTTACATTATTAGAGCAGAGTACCACTACACATCCGGAAACTTGCTAGGTTATTAAACCAACAAATGCCTCCCAAATGGACAACTGATTTCAGTTTGAGTTTGATTTTCCATAATACTCGCATATTGCGATACTAGGTCAAAAATTCCGTCATAGGATAATAGGAAATGAAAGTTTACAGTATACGCTACCGACCGATGTATTTTGTCACTTTCAAAGAGCTAAGCTAGACTAAATAGCTTAAGTGAAATATTTTATAAATTCTTCATGTCATTTCGCTTTGTGATCAATTGTTACACATAGAATTATTCATAAAAACTTCCATTTAAGTTCAACTATTGTTAACTGTTACTAGGATCTGTAGGTTTTAGCTATTTCGCTTGTTCAAGATGCAAAGTAAGAGTTTTTCTAAGAGATTTAACCAGGCTGGTTCCTTGAACAAAGCAAATGCGTCGTCTTCAAATATATTTTTGAGTTTACTTGATGTGGTTGATCGGAGCTTAATTAATTTGTTCATATCTTCAAGAAGAGTTAAATGAGTTGATATTGATAAACTTTTTGGTATAATTCAGTAAACCGTTTACATATTAAGTTTTTCTCTACCTTAGTTCAAATTTATACCTGTTAATCGGAATTTCTGTGTTCTGTAATAAAGTTCCCACCGATATAGAATGTGTACTATTTGTACCGTAATCTTTAGAAAAAATGCGTTACTTTGATAAAGACTATGGCGAAAATACAGAAAATACTGAAAGGTACATTTTAGGGTTATTTCTGTCAAGAGAACTTTGGTTATCTGTGATACTGTACCTGCCAAGCAGTTTCCATGAACGACAATTGACAGATATATCAATAAAATGTTTTTGGAAATGAAGCTCTAAATTAGACCATATGATCTTCCCTTTGACAAAATAATTGTGAGGAATACGGTCTCTTCTATTACTTACGTGGTCTGAAAATTCAGAAGACTGAATGCAGGAGTGCAAGTTCATTCGTGCTCAGAGTGTACTAACGTGACCTTAGGTTTCGTAATTTCGCTACTCGTTTGTTCAGTTGCGTGAGCACGCAAGTGACAGTAATTACTTTTTCGATTACGATATGATCTGGAAGCAGAAGGTTTCTTCACACGCAATCAGAACTTCTCAGATGTATACTGCATTTCCAGATGTCACCGACATGAAAATTATTATTGCATTATTGTTAATACCAGGTGCTTTTATTTATTAATTTTTATTACAATTCTGTTACATTTAACAACAAAGAACACATCTTTCGAAATTTATTCGCAGACATAAGATAAGTTAATCGATTACGCTCATTTCAAGTGACTGTTTCTCACATCAAATATAATTACATAGTATTTACAAAGAAATATACTGTGAGGTTATAAATTTTACAGAAAATCAGACTATAACATAATTACAGTTTTCTTGTGGGAATTTGACTTAACACTTTAAAAAAAATTCTTAAATTTTTTTATTCTTATAAACTCTGATGGAATATTTTTATGTTTTTCCTATTTGTATAATTTATAATAATAATTGCATTGCGTTTTCTGGAAAGAGGTTGTACTAATTTCTGTGGTTCTTTAGAGACATTTAAGGACGGAAATGTGCAATATATTTGTATTCGAGCGTTTAAATAATCAATATCTGAGCTATACAACTACTAAAATTCAATAATATTGATGTAGAATAAGAACATTAACCGTGGTCTTAAAATGAGAACAATGTATATTTTTTTTTTTTTTAGAATTAAAAAGCACATTACTTACTCGTCTGACATATGAGGCTCTTTCACTCACAGAGCTTCGTTTTATTTTTTCACCTTTCTAGCATAATGTGACGTCTGTTTGGAGATTTCATTGTGTTTCTTAAATGACACAGATCATTTCCAGATTTATAATTATATTATAAATATTCTACACATTGTTTTGCACATCTGAAAAGTTGATGATATTACTTATCCTAGTTCAAGTTGCCATCTACATTCGGCGTTGTTTGAGATTATGCTTAACACGAACATTGATTCCGAACGAGATAAACTGACGCTGCAGTGTCCTTCGTCACACCAGTGTAGAAGTGTGTACAGAAACAGCTAAGTGAAAAATCCGGTGTGGTCAAGCGGCTCTAGGCGCTTCAGTCCGGAATCGCGCGACCGCTACGGTCGCAGGTTTGAATCCTGCCTCGGGCATGAATGTGTGTGATGTCCTTAGGTTAATTAGGTTTAAGTAGTTCTAAGTTCTAGGGGGCTGATGACCTCAGATGTTAAGTCCCATAGTGCTCAGAGCCATTTTTTTTAAAATCCGTGCAATAGGCACGTTTATTATATACCAAAGCCGACTTCGGAATTTTCCTTTGTGTGAGACCGCGTGTACAAGATTCGTATCACCGTCTGAACTTTTACTATGGGTTCGTGTATTTTACTGTTCGCGTCGCGTCTGCATAATCTTTCGCTGACTGTGTCAATACCCGTTTGTATAGTGATACACTGTGAAGTTTGGAACATTCGCGAGAGTGCTGCGATAAACTCGTGCTGTTATCGTCGATTGTAGGCTGAAACTTAACTGTGTTCTTAAAATTTTTTAAGACCTGTTGGTCTGTCATTGTTCAAAAAAATCATTCTCTAATTTCATTGTATAATTACTGACACATATATTGTTTTTGGAGAATTTTCGGACGGTTACGAAACTATCAGCGTTTTAGATACGTCATTTATTTTGTAGGAAATCAGCGGAAGCTACAATTGCATAATCTACGAGTAATTTGTAGTAAATCGGCGTTTGTGATTTGATTGCTGTAGCAGATATTCTAACTAACATATTGTGTTATATGTATTTTTCACTTAAAGAGGAGTGGCCCTTTATATTATCTACATTAATCGTTAATTGACTCTGCTTTCGGGTTTGCTAACAACTATAGGTTTTTGTGCAGCCTCAATAGAAATCTCGTTTGGTGTATTTTCTTCAATTCTTGTAGAGAATGAGCAACTTTTCAGTTCAACAGATTAAAAGATAATCAGCGAGTTTAATTTAAAGTTATTTGCTCACTGCCGTGTAAAACACCGCACCGGCCAAATGCAGTCACACTGCGAATGCTGTCCTCGAAGACACGATGAGTTGGTAAACATTCGTAAGCAACTGGAAATCGCCCTGACTATTTTGAAACGATTGGAAGTTGCTGCGAATCGATGTATTGGAAGAGCTCCCGACAGTCGTGTACCTGTGACACAGGTACCAGAGCAACCTCAAGTGCCATCCTCTCCTGTGGGTCCAGTCCTTTCTGCAGAAAGTACAACAAGTGTCATTCCTCGTCCAGTAGACTGCGAGTCGTGTGTCAGTGGTGGATACAGACGTCCTGTGCAGGGTGGGCGGGAACCAGGGTGATCTCAAAGTGTTGTACAGATCCCCCTAACCAATAAGTTGAGGTGCTGAAACTGAGGCAGTGGGATTCAATTCACCTATTTTGGAGAAACCTGTTTTGTCCGATGTCAAAGGGAAGCAAACTTACAGCGAATGATGGTACCCTTAGGGAAATGGCAGCAAGGGACGGGAAAGAACATCAGATCCACTCAATGTGGATGCCTGGGGGCCTCATTCAGCATGTTGAAGAGTTTACAGAAGCCATTGAGGGAACAGCATCCAACCAGGTCCAGATTGTGGCGCACGGTGGAACAAAGGATGCCTATCGTCTGACTCCAAGATCGTACTTGGGTAATTCCAGCGACTGGCAGAGAAGGTGGAGAAGACCAGCTATGTGCATGGAGTTTCAACGAAGCTCGAAATTTGCAGCATTGTCTCCAGAACTGACCGTGGCCTCTCGGTTCTGAGTCGAGTGGAATCACTGAACCTGAGACTTTGAAGTTTCTGTTACGAGCTAGGCTGCAACTTCCTGGGCTTGGGCATTGGGAATCAGAACTGTAGTGTCACTCTAAAATGTCAGGTGTACAGTACACATCAGAAAGTGCTACTGAGATAGCTGATTGTGTATGGGATGCACACAAGAGTTTTTTCAAATCAGGTGAATCTTCAACAAATCCAGATAACTATAGCTTAGGGACACCCAGAAGTATCAGTGTAAGATCGAAAGAAATGCCTTCCACAGATGAGAATATTAAAATCCTAATGGTTAACTGCCGAAGTATTCGCAAGGAAGTACCAGAATTTGAAGCACTCCCGAAAATCAGTGAAGCTCAAATAATATTAGGTACACAAAGTTAGTTGAACCCTGAAATTGAGAGCAGTGAAATTTTTGGCGAATATTTGAGTGCATATCGAAAGGATAGGCAAATGAGAAATGGACGTGATGTATTTGTCGCTATGACAAGAGACTCGAATCCACCGAGAAAGAAATTGAAGCTCCATCTGAGACTGTTTGGACAAGACTCGGTATCAGGAGTGGGCATAAGATGATAACTGGATCCTTCTATTGCCTACCAGATTTATCTGATGATCCAATCGAAAACTTTAGAGAAAAATCACCGAATCATATTGTAATCATCGGTGGAGGCTTTAACAATGCAACAGTTAATTGGGAAAATTACAGTTTTATTAGCGGTGGACGTGATAAGACATATAGAGAAGCATTACTAGATGGCTTCTCTGGAAAGTACCTAAAAGAGATAGTTATAGACCCCACTCATGATGAAAATAAATTGGATATAATGACAAAAAACAGACCTGACCTCTTAGGATGTCCACATCGAAACTGGTATCAGGGACTACGACGTGGTTGTGCCAACAATGATTACCAAAGTACAAAGACCTTCTAAAACAAGCAGAAAGATATATATTTTTAGTAAACTAGATAAAAAATCAGTAGTGTGTGTCGTCAATGAGAAACTTGAATCTGTCAGCACAGGTCAGGAGCATGTAGAGGAAATCTGGCTCGAGTTTAAAAGAATAGTTGACCACTGGATAGACATGTATCCAATAGAACAGTTTGTAACCTGAGGGAGCATCCGTGGTGTACAGTCACTATAAAGAAACTTTTAAGGAAACAGAGACAATTGCATAATACATATAAAACGAAGTGTAGAGCTACACACAGAGAGATGCAGAATGAAACGCGTCTGGCTGTCAAGAGATCGATGTGTGATGCCTTCAGTGATACCGTAGCAGAATAGTGTCAAATGATTGTCAGAAAATCCAATGAAATTCTGGCAGTGTGTTAGTGACACCAAACTTAGTGTCTAGTCCCAAGCGAACGAGATAGGAACTGAAACTGAAAAAAGCTGAAATGCTTAACTCCATTTTCAAATGTTCCTTTACAAAAGAGAAACCAGGAGGATTGCTCCAATTTAACCCTAGCATCACTGAAAAGATGAATAAAACACGTACCAGTCTCAGTGCTGCTGAGAAACAGCTGAAATCGTTAAAATTGAAGAAAGTGCCAGGGCCCCATGGAATCCTTATCAAATTCTATACTGAATTTGCGGCTGACGTAACCCCTCTTCTAACAAAAAGCCGTGCCCCGTTCTTGGTAAAAAAAGCACAGGTCACACCCGGCAGCAAGAGGAGTAGTAGAAGCGATCCACAGAACTACCGTCCATATCGTTGACACTGATTTGTTGCAGAATGTTAGAACATATTCTGAAATAAAACGTAATGTGATCTTGAACAAAATGAGCTTCTCAGTACCAATTAGTGTAGATACCGAAAACATCGACCATGTGAAACCGAAATCGCACTTTTCTCACATGACGTAGTGATCAAGGCAGTCAGGTAGACGCAATGTTTCTTGATTTCCGAAAAGAATTTGACTCAGCACCAGACTTATGCTTATTGTCCGAAGTACGATCACACGGTGTATCAAGTGAAATTCGTGACTGTATTGAGGACTTTTTGGTAGGGAGGACGCAGCGTGTAATCTTGGATGGAGAGTCATCGTCAGAAGTAGCAGTAACTTTAGGAGTGCACCAGAGAAGTGTATTGGGACCCTTGCTGTTCATGTAGTATATCAATGACCTTGCAGACAATGTTGACAGTAATCCCAGGCTTTTTGCAGATGATGCAGTTATCGATGATGAAGTACTGTATGAAAGAAGCTGTATAAATACTGTCAGATCTTGACAAAATTTCATTGTAGTGCGAAGATTGACAACTTGCTCTGAATGTTCAGAAATATAGAATTTTGCGCTTGACAAAACAAAAAAACGTACGACTTTAATATTAATGAGTCACTGTTAGAAGCGGGCAACTCATAGATACACATGGGTGTAACGCTTTTTAGCGATATGAAATAGAACGATCACATAGTCTCAGTTGCGAGTAAAGTAGTTGATAGACTTCGGTTTATTGACAGAATACTGGGGAAGTGCAGTCAGTTTACAAAAGACATTGCTCACACATCACTCATGCGACCTGTTCTGTAATATTGCTCAAGTGTGTGAGATCAGTACCAAATACCACTAGCGGGGGTAGTGAAATTATACAGAGAAGGGCAGCACGAATGGTCAAAGGTTTGTTTGATTCGTGGGAGGGTGTCACAGATATACTGAAGGAATTGAACTGTAAGATATGAAGATAGGCTTAAACTGACCCTGGAAAGTCTATTAACGAAGTTTCAAAAACCACCTTTAAACTATGACTGCAGGAATAAACTACAATCCCCTAAGTATCACTCACATAGGGATCTCGAGGATAAGATCGGAATAACTACTGCACGCACAGAAACATTCAAACGATCATTCTTCCCGTAATCCATACGTGAATGGAACGGGAAGAAATCCCAATAACTGGTGGAATGCGACGTACCCTCTGCCATACACTTCACGCTAGTTTGCAGAGTGTAGATGTAGATATAGGGAAAGAAACGTGTATTGTATACAGATAACGTTTAGGATTTGTATAGGAGTGTTAGTACGCAATATTTTGAATAGGAACCGATATCCGGAAACGTGCCCTTTCCCTTCTACGACGGTTTCAGTTCTGGTGTTAAACTCATCCGCTTCTGCTTGAAGTGAGACTTTAGATCGCAATGACAACAAATATTTATCTGGATCTGAAAGGCAAAATATCTACGCAATTCTTCCTGTAATTATTTTTACTTTCTCAACGAAATGTAATTAAATTAAATAATCTGAAACACTGTGTAGATACACTCCTGGAAATTGAAATAAGAACACCGTGAATTCATTGTCCCAGGAAGGGAAAACTTTATTGACACATTCCTGGGGTCAGATACATCACATGATCACACTGACAGAACCACAGGCACATAGACACAGGCAACAGAGCATGCACAATGTCGGCACTAGTACAGTGTATATCCACCTTTCGCAGCAATGCAGGCTGCTATTCTCCCATGGAGACGATCGTAGAGATGCTGGATGTAGTCCTGTGGAACGGCTTGCCATGCCATTTCCACCTGGCGCCTCAGCTGGACCAGCATTCGTGCTGGACGTGCAGATCGCGTGAGACGACGCTTCATCCAGTCCCAAACACGCTCAATGGGGGACAGATCCGGAGATCTTGCTGGCCAGGGTAGTTGACTTACACCTTCTAGAGCACGTTGGGTGGCACGGGATACATGCGGACGTGCATTGTCCTGTTGGAACAGCAAGTTCCCTTGCCGGTCTAGGAATGGTAGAACGATGGGTTCGATGACGGTTTGGATGTACCGTGCACTATTCAGTGTCCCCTCGACGATCACCAGTGGTGTACGGCCAGTGTAGGTGATCGCTCCCCACACCATGATGCCGGGTGTTGGCCCTGTGTGCCTCGGTCGTATGCAGTCCTGATTGTGGCGCTCACCTGCACGGCGCCAAACACGCATACGACCATCATTGGCACCAAGGCAGAAGCGACTCTCATCGCTGAAGACGACACGTCTCCATTCGTCCCTCCATTCACGCCTGTCGCGACACCACTGGAGGCGGGCTGCACGATGTTGGGGCGTGAGCGGAAGACGGCCTAACGGTGTGCGGGACCGTAGCCCAGCTTCATGGAGACGGTTGCGAATGGTCCTCGCCGATACCCCAGCAGCAACAGTGTCCCTAATTTGCTGGGAAGTGGCGGTGCGGTCCCCTACGGCACTGCGTAGGATCCTACGGTCTTGGCGTGCATCCGTGCGTCGCTGCGGTCCGGTCCCAGGTCGACGGGCGCGTGCACCTTCCACCGACCACTGGCGACAACATCGATGTACTGTGGAGACCTCACGCCCCACGTGTTGAGCAATTCGGCGGTACGTCCACCCGGCCTCCCGCATGCCCACTATACGCCCTCGCTCAGAGTCCGTCAACTGCACATACGGTTCACGTCCACGCTGTCGCGGCATGCTACCAGTGTTAAAGACTGCGATGGAGCTCCGTATGCCACGGCAAACTGGCTGACACTGACGGCGGCGGTGCACAAATGTTGCGCAGCTAGCGCCATTCGACGGCCAACACCGCGGTTCCTGGTGTGTCCGCTGTGCCGTGCGTGTGATCATTGCTTGTACAGCCCTCTCGCAGTGTCCGGAGCAAGTATGGTGGGTCTGACACACCGGTGTCAATGTGTTCTTTTTTCCATTTCCAGGAGTGTATATTCAACTTGAGCGTGGGGACGCCAGAGAAAACCGTGCTGTCACGGATTAGGAACGAGTTACGAATAGTCTTTGGATAAGCTGAGCTCTTCTTGTTGTAGTTGCTGAGACCAGGCAGACGTCACGGATTGTCAGTCGCTAGTTGTCAGTGGGGCAGTATGCAGATCGGAGGCAATGTCACCTCGTATTATGTGTAATTGTAATTGTTCGTTCTGTTCTGACGTTAATGTTAAAAGTGTGTACTTCCATGAAATGAAATAATAAGTGAGTTACAGAGGGGAAAATGTGTATTATAAATTAATTCAACTTGTCTCCCGAAAGAGGAAATGAAGTTTATGTAACTGCACGGCGACCGAACTTAACACAGAATCCGACTAACTGTTTATGCTTCATCGCCTCTTACACAAAATAAGAGATACACAGTTCTGTCATAACTGATTACCAAAACTTAGAACAATAGAGAAAAGTTGTGTATAAAAAAATACTCTGTAGGACGCTGGTCTAATGAAGCTGCGATTGGGAACTAAATGATGGTATTGTAGGACTGTATCCACAGGTATCACAACTTTCAGTTCGACACATTTACAACTAGACGTATACTCTCATTTCTATAATTAAATAACAGCTCTTTATTACTTAATTGTTTATAATTTAGTTACATTTTTATTAGATCCTGCTATATGCTTAAGGAATTAAATTAGGTGTGACGCAGTACAATTATTGGGTAACAATTCGAAAGGAAACATAATGAAACATCCATTTATCACTTTGTATTGACACTTAAATATTATGTGTTTACATTATTCCAATACGAAAAGAAACCGGCATACTCTACGTACAGGACAGTACTGATACATTATAACAGCAGTTGTTCGTCTGACGTAGTACACGTCATCCTGTCCAACCTACTGCGTACCAGGGCAAGCAACTCTGAGACTTCTTTCTTTCCCTTAACAGACGTGGGCGAGCTACACATCTGAACTGAAACCGTCGTAGAACGAAAACGGTACGTTTCCGGACATGGATTCCATTACAGAATGTTACGTACTCACTACCCTCTACAAATCCTAGAAGTTCGTAACGGAAATTTCCAAATACCATTTATATGAATAACTTTACATTTATAATACAAATAACGGAAGTATTATTTGTTTCTTGGATGACAAGATGTATATAGGAAATATTAATAGGAATAGCAACACCAGAAAAAGAAAGTATGTTGAGTAACTACTGTAAAGGACTCAAAAATTGGTTTCCTACAAGTTTAAAAATTCTCCAGTGGAGTCTAATACGTTGCCATACTTTACGTAGCTTGGTAGTTAATTTTAAATGGAATAATATTCTGAGTAAATCATCTTTTGAATTTCGAAAACATGTTCTAAATATAATGAACTATACGACCTTACTTTTACGGGAAATATTTGTGTCACTGAGACTGCGTGAGTTAACTGTATTCTACAATTATACGCCAGGATGAAACACACGCCTCATTTCTAGAAAATAAGGTATACTAGGATTTCTTTATGATACACGTATCGAAGTGTTATTGACTTACTGCAGTGAGGTCCTGTGAAAAAAGTAAATATTACTGTTTTCATGTGTACAATTATGTCGTTGTATTGATGCCAAATTTTGCTAGACTTTATGGTTTCGAGTAGTATTTGTTATTATGTCTATGAAGAAATAAGTATCACATTAAATAAATCTTATCCATTACAGGTATTCTATAACATTTGACCGATTACAAATACAGAAAACTGTTGCTAGAAACTTCTGAAACATTTGTTTATACCAGTAAACTAGTTTTCGAATTTCTTCAGACTTCTCTTCCGAAGGGGCGTGCAGAAGATACACATTTGTTTCAGTAGCATGATACTGAGTACTGTTTGCCGCAATATGGGCAGCATTGTAGTCAATATCCACACAGCAGCTTCTATTGTAATTGTCTATTGGCCACAGTTTACGTGCTTGTCGCTATAGATGTAATTACTGATCGTCGCCATGAATCCACCATCATCTAATATGTGCTGTACACCTGATATACGAGGGCGGTTCAGAAAGTAACCTCCGATTGGTCACAGTGCGGGTTGTGGGGGGAGTAGCGACGCCATCTGTGCGTTCACGCACTCAACAGGTCAGTCGGCATCAAGCCGTGGTCGAGTGAACGTAGTACCTGCGCTAGTTTAGTTTTTGTGGCAGTTTGAAATGTGTGCTGCAATAGAAAACCCCGCCAAATGTGAAGTGCGTGCTGTCATAAGGTTTTTTACAGCCAAAGGATATTCTGCAGCAGCTATTCATCGTGAGCTTTGTGCCATGTACGGACCAAGAGTTATGAGTGAAGGACTTGTCCGTGAATGGGTACGTTTATTTAAAAGTGGACGAGAAAACGTTCATGATGAAGAGAGGAGTGGTAGACCATCATTGGTGACTGACGAACTCGTTCAGACAGTTGATGCAAAAGTTCGTGAAAATCGACGTTTCTCAATGTCGGAGTTGTCTACTGGTTTTCCACAGATTTCTAAGACTCTCTTGTACGAGATAGTGACAGCAAGATTGGGTTACCGTAAGTTCTGTGCACGATGGGTGCCCAAAATTCTTACCGACCACCACAAAACTCAAAGAATGGCCTCTGCATTAGACTTTCTGTCACGTTATGAGGACGAAGGAGAACCATTGTTAAACAGAATCGTGACCGGTGACGAAACCTGGATTAAGTACGTGAACCCTGAGACAAAAGAACAATCAAAGATGTGGGCACATTCAAATTCGCCTACCAAACCAAGAAAAGCCTCGCAAGATTTTTCTGCCAGAAAACTGATGGCAACGGTGTTTTGGGATGCCAAAGGGGTGTTGTTGGTTGAATTCATGGAACGTGGTACGACCATTAATCAAGACGTGTACTGTGAAACAATAAAAAAGTTACGACGGGCTATACAGAACAAACGCCGTGGTATGCTGACTTCCGGTATCGTTTTTTTGCATGATAACGCCCGTCCTCACTCTGCTCGCAGAACAACGGCCCTTCTTGAGTCCTTCAAGTGGGACGTTATCAACCATCCACCTTACAGCCCAGACCTGGCGCCAAGTGATTATCACCTCTTCATGCATTTGAAGAAATGGCTCGGGTCACAGCGGTTTGATGACGACGAAGAGCTCAAAGATGCGGTCACAGGCTGGCTCCAGGTACAAGCGGGTGATTTTTATGCAGAAGGAATTTCAAAGCTTGTGAAGAGATACGATAAGTGCCTCAATCGCTATGGAGACTATGTAGAAAAATAGTGCAAAGATGTAGTTGTAAGATGTATATATTAAAATATTTTTATTTAACTTGGTGTATTTTTTTAAATCAACCGGTGGTTACTTTCTGAACGGCCCTCGTATTATGACGATCTGTATTTATATTTATTGACAAAAAATATTAATTTCTGATCAAAGGGAAATTAAAATGGAAGCTGCCAGGCAGATACTAACTCCAGTGTCGCTCATATTGTCACAAGCCACTACACAGAAGCTTCTTCTCCTTCAGCCTACCTTAGTTCACTGCTTGATATAGGCCCCATCCATATGTTTCCATTGTCTTAGACTTTGAGCCAACTGGCATCATCGTGTTCCAGCCATCTGCTTCATGTCATCAAGCCATCTCTTTTGGGGCCTTCCAATGCCTCTCTTGTGGTCCCGTGGTCTCAAGTTTATAATTCTATAGCTCCACTTGTGGTGACCTTGTCAAGCTACGTGTTCGGCCCATTGTCACTTCAGTCTTCCAATTCTCTCTAGGCTATCCGTTAACTTTGTTCTCTTTCTAATGTTTTCTGACCGAAGTTCATCCCTGAGGCTGAGTCCCAGCATCTATCGCTCCATGGTTCGTTTGTGAGCTATAGTTTACGAGCATTTGCCTTAGAGTCACAGTTTCCAGACTGTAGGTTGCAGCTGGTAGTATGTACATATTACAGACCTGAGCCTTAAGGTTATTTGGGACATCCTTGTTAGTCAAGATAAATCTTATTTTCTGGAATGATGCCCAAGTCAGTCCTATTTAGTTAGAAATTTTTGATTTTTGATTATGTTTTCTTATTTTAATTTTGTGGCCACAACAGCTTCTATAGACTGATTTCTTACTGTAGGTGGTAGGTTGCCTGGCTTAATATTTTTGTTTAACTGATGTTTATTTCCTAGCCAATCTTTCACAGAACAGTTTCAGTTGTTGGATCATAGTCTTTATCTCTTCCAACTCTTCATTTATGAGCACACCATCAATGACAAAGTGCAAATGGTACACACGAGAGCCACCGATTTTTATTCCTTAGTTATTCCACTCCACTGATCTGAATACGTCTTACAATGCAAGGATGAAGAGTTTCAGAGAGATGGTGTGACCTTGGCAAACACATATGCCTGTTGGGACCTTACTTGTGATAAGATCTCCATCCACTCTGTCATTGTTATCTGTTGTGGAGCTCTATGTACCATAAATTTATCCCGAAAATTTCAAGGACCTCCATGGAGTCGAAAATTTTTCAGTAATCTATGAACGGCACAGTAATCCTGAAGTTACACTCAGTTGTTTCCTCAAAAGAAGATGAACGGTCTGTATGTGACCCATAGTCGAAAAACATTTACGAAATCCCACTTGCTTAATAAATTGATATAAATCCAGTTCATTTGTGAGGCAGTTTGTTACAGTCATTTTAGTTAGGAGTTTGTAAAGATATGATAACAAACTAAACAGATAATCTTGAGGTTTACAGTTTCGCCCTTTTCAAAGAGTAGTACCACTTCAGCATTTTTCCATTTATCTGGTTTTGGTCCAGAGCTGGTACAGTAGTTGATTAGAGAGCTGGTACAGTAGTTGATTACTATATTCAAAAGCTTCCAGCTGGTTGCTTCCACATAATTTCAGTATGTTATTTGTTATTATATCCTACCTAGGGGCTTTATTGTTTTTTAGTTGATTAAGGACATTTTCAACTTCAGCTGTGATTAATTCCAGTGCTTCTTCCCATGTATCTTTCAGAGCTACTTGTTCTTCCTCGGGTGACCTGCCAATGGCCACCGTTCAGGTTTTGCTGGAAATCTCTAACAATTTCACTATCACCATACGAAAATCAGTGAGTAACTTTTGTATGCCCGACCTGAAAACGAGCTCAAAAAGGCACGAAAAATGGTATATCGGAATAAAAAATATTACATATGTGTCTGGTCACATTCTTCTGTCTTTATATTCACTTATGATTACTTTCACATTGCAAACTTTTATTTTGAAACATGCAGCCTATGTGAATCATGGCAGTAAGTAGTAGTTCAGTGATTCAGTGGTACCATGGTCTATAAAATTGCCATCAATAAATGAACTGGCCACCTACGTGATGTAAGAAAGTGTAGAAAGCAGTTTTATCATGGCTGTAGTAGTGGTGAAGCCATTAACCAGTGCCAGCAAAGGCCAGTTCCTCAGCCTCACCATCTAGGTCCCCATCTCCCCCACCCCTTCTGAAGTCCCTCTTTTTCTCCTCCTGAAGGTCACTCCTTCTCCTACTGAACCAACCCCTCTCTTCTTCTCCCCTGTCCACTCTCTTTCCCCCCTCTCTCCTCCATGTATCGTTGCCATATTCCTGGCAGCTTAATCCGACTTTGCTACCTAAGAAATTCAAGGGAGTTGAAATAGTTCAGTTAAAATGATAGAATACACATCAGCGTTCAAACTGGGAGCATGGAGAAATATATGTCGTTTTTGAAAAGAGTTATTGAACTTATAATGGTGCACTTCCTGGATTTATAACATATATGCAGAATGTTGAAAATTAGGTAAACTGATAAAGTGGGGAATGAGGAGGTTCTCTGGGGAATTAGACAGGAAAGAAGTACGTGGAAAACACTGACAAGAAGAAGGCACAAGATGGTAAGACATATGTTAAGACATCATCAAATAACTTCTGTGGTACTAGAGGGAGCTGCATAAGGTAAAACTATAGGTTGAAAACAGGGATTGGAATACATCCAGCAAATAACTGAGGACGTAGGTTGCAGGTGGTACTCTGAGATGAAACAGTTGACATGTGAGAGGAATCAAACCAGTCAGTCAGTCTCTGCTTCAGGAACTTGCTGAAACTCTGTCAGAAGGATACACACCCTTCAAGAGCTGCACATTCCAAAAATGCTAAGTTCTAGGATTTGTTACGATTTATGTAGACACTGCTTCAGGAAATTTCTGAAACACTTGAAAGGAGGATACACGCCTTTCAAGATCTACACATCCAAACGATGCTAAGTTCCAGCACGTTTCGAAGAATTTTATCTTCCTGTACAAGCATCTGGATTCGTTGGAGAGCATCCACAAAACTGCACTACATGATACATCTGCATTTCAAAGGAGATGCCATTATGTTTGTAGAATATAAAATTGCGAAGTCTGTTTCGTCGGAATTTAATCTCTAACTAGGAAAATAAACAGCTGTACACCTCCTGCAGATGTATTCAAACAATTCTAGAATGTATACCTCGCAGCATACAGTCTGGATCCTGCCTATTGGTACACCACACATAGGTTATCATAGGGCACAATGCTCAAAACCACATTTGTAGAAGTTGAGCTGTTAGCTGATGATGTATTGTTCTTTAAGCGTGGGTTTCTTGGGGGACTTTACTAGTGTATTCATAGACACGCCAGCGCAAGTAACCATTGATAGTTGAATTGTTCAGCAATACCATCTATTCAAAATACATCGTGTACTTGGATGTAAACAATTCATAGGGTTTTGCCAAGCAGTAATTTCTACCTACTGGAAGGTTACAGTGGTTGCCCTATGCAGAAATCGATGGAATTGAATTTTCATTAATTGGTGTATACTGTATCTTGGAGGTAGACTTGGTGTAACATAATAGTTTGCATGACGAGTACAGCGATTGCGCAACGTTATTTCGTCCCCAAGCTGATGAAAACACTCTAGGAGGAAAAGGTATACGTTAAGTATTATAGAAACCCCTGGCAAAATTTCAATTTTAGTATTGAATTGATTGTCAACCACGTTACCCAAATCTGCCACAGACCTGAGTCGAAGAAATACATAAAAAGCTCTAAAATATCATCCACCTCATTTACATTTAATAAAGATGATTAATGAACACTTCAAATTTTTGGTTAGAGGATGGAAAATGTACGATTTTAAAACATCGCAATATTATACTGTTTAGTGACTGGGATGATTCATGAGGGGAGGGATGGGGAAGGAGGCAAGTAATTGATGACCAATGCAAACTCCAAGTGGACCACCATCTATCACAGAGAATTAGTGGGGCTGTAGAGGATATAGGTTGAAATACAGTTTACAGAACCTCTTATTCTTTTTTTGCCAGTTGAGAGCATTGGACCTATCCAGGTCCCACACGTACCGTTTTCACTGAGTTTATGAAAACACATTTTAAAGACTAAAAGTTGCTTTGTACGTATACAAACAGCTTATTTTACTGGGTGATGGATGGTGATCCATGTAACACGATATGACACTGTCCCGTCACATTCAACACATTTGAATATGAAACATAAACGATCTGAGATAAAGCCATCCAACAATATGATTATCGATTTGGTAAAGATATGACAAGTGGGTCACAGCTTGTGAAGTTTGTACACATAGATATATGATCCAAAATGTGTACATACTGCACAGAATTGGTGCAACTTTAAGAAGGGCTAAGGGTGTACAAAGCCCCGGCATGGGTTATTGCAGTTGGTGAGTGCCTGGCTAGCCTGTATGGTGATGCAAATGATGCTCCACACATTTTTGTCATCATCGTTTTTGTATACTTTGATTGTAAATCTTGTTTTATGTCAAACCAGACATTCGCTAATCTTATGTCACACCACACCAGAGTATGACTTAAAATAATGAGCATCATGAATTGTCAAAAACCTCTGTAATATAACATTTCCTTTCTTTAGATGGCAGTTTGGGCACGTTCCGAATGACAATAAATTAAAAATACATAAAAAAGTTGCTCCAAAAGTAGTGCATCAAGTTAGTTTTCAGTTTACGAGACATGTAGATCATACTGAAAACTAACTGAAAATGGACTTTCTTGTCATGACAATAAATGGTTCATTTGCGGTGGAATTAAAACGCTGCCATTCTTGGGCTATTCGCTGAAGTGAAAGGTGAGAGTGAATATATGTGGGTGTGTGTTCTCTTTTTTGTAGTTGTGCGTTGACGCACGAGTGTGCCAGGTGCCATACACATCATTTGTAAAATATGGGCTACAGTTGGATGGTTGTTAATGAACCTTTTAATTGGACAATACTAGTTGTTTAGCAGTTTAAAAAGGTGAAATATCTGGTGATGTGCCTACGGATTTAGAGACTTTGTACATGAGAGATAGAGATAGTGCACGCCCTAGCAAGTTTGTTTTGCACACTGCATGTGTTAGTTATATTGCCCTGCTATTAGCCTTGACAATAAGAGATTTGCACCTCGTCACTGTAGGTGATTAACAGAGAAATGTTCTATTGTGTTGTATACATTTGTATTGATGCAGACTAGATATTAATGTCTTTTCTCATAATATCTGTATGTGTATAAATATATTCTAATATAGAATGTACATAAAGCAACCATTTAGGCATCTGTTGTTATTAAGTGAATAAAAAAATTATTTAATACCATGCATCCTTGTTCTTATTTACAAAGAGATGAAAATCATACCTTGAATCCAAATACCTATCACAGTAACTTACAGAATTAATTTATTTAAATAAACTGAAACAATTAGATGTCTAAAACATATTTCAACCGAAACAGCTTATACTATAGATGAAAATTTACGAGTATTATTATCAGGTGAATGCATAAGACAGTTTCATCCCTACACCTTCCCTTCCCCATCACCCCCCCCCCCCCCCAAATAAACACACACACTATGCATGAAAAATATGTATGCCCAAAGATGCATATGCTCCAGTCTGACGTAAATAATGATTGTGGTAGGAAGGGGTGGACATGTTGAAACTTGCTGGTACTTTGTTCAACTTGGGAGGAGAGAAGAGGGAATGGAATGAGATACAGGTGGAGAGGATGACCATAAGGACTGACCTTAAGGAGGTGACAATAGGCTACAAGGAGTGGGTGTTGCCTTTGTCTGTGCTGGATACTGCCTTCATGAGCTACTGATAATTATAGCAGCTTTACTTTTCCGAGGTATCACAGTAAATAAAATTGCCATCAGTAAATTAATTGGACATCCATATGAACTGACAGAGTTTAGCAAAGCCGTTTCATCGATTAAGCTTTGTGTTTTACAGTTTCATTCAGAAAGAACAATCTCATAGTTGTAACATGGAAAATTACCGTCAGCCGTTGGAGTCAATGAGGATCATATGACACAGCGCTTCCCCATAAAGCCGTGAAATTATTCTGAAAACCTATCATACTGTAATATCTTCTCTCTTTCGCCACTGTTTCACTAACATCCATAAATTCGCTCTAAGTATATCTGACTCTCTGTTTTAGCAATTCGAATAAATTTCTTCAACTTTATGGATTTATCATACTACATATGTACTAGTTTTACCGAGCGGGGAAATGAAATGTTAAAACAGTGTTCTCACATTCACGAGGACACTGATACCCATCCCACCATTTACATTTTGTTTTTCCGTACTTTTCCTCTCTTAAGGCAAATGCTGGGATGGTCCTTTTGCAGAGAATACGGCTCATTTCTTTTCCCAACCAGAGCTTGTTTTCCATTTCTAACGACGCGTCGATGGAACATTCTTCCATTGTTTATGTATACTAGTTTCCCTGGGCTATATTAACTCTAAAGGTATATAAAGAAACCGTATGGTTGCAGCATACGGTGAGTACTGTCGCAGAAGTCGGACTTCGAATAAAATCAATTGTGGGAATCTGAAAGATAATATTGTACACGATAATAGTTGCCGGCGTTGGGCGGTGAAACAGGAGAATGTGCTTCAAAGCAAGCAACTCAATATTTGTAAAGGAAGTGGGATCAACATGATGTGAAAATAATCTGTTCATGTGGTATACCGTACACTAGTTTTGTGAGACATATGTATTCGTGAACCAGAAGTGTTTCTGATTTTTGAAAGTCGTACAAAAAATAGTGTTCGTCTGATACATATTAGTTTGCTGTCTCATCAGTACTCATGAAATGGGAGCCTTACCCATTTTTTAATGTATAGGCAAAAAATATAAATTGAAAGAATACTACGCTTTTGTTTTATTTCAGTCATATGCTAACAATGGCAGCTAACTGTGCAGTATCATGGGTAACATGTCATGGTCAGTCGATTTTACACTGAGAAGACAAAAGTCATGCCATACCTAATAGCATCGTGTCGAACCTCTTTTCTCCCGGCGCAGTGTAGCAACCCGACGTGCAAGCACTCACTCAACAAGTCGTTGAAAGTCTCATGTAGAAATATTGAACCATGCTGCCTCTGTGGCAGTCCATCGTTGTTGTCGGTGCACAATTTTGTGGACGAACTGAACTCTCGATTAATGTTCCATGGGATTCATGTCGGGCGATCTGGGTGGCCAAACCATTCACTCGAATTGTCCAGAATGTTCATCAAACTATTCGCGAACAACTATCGCCCGGTGACATGGCGCACTGTCATCCATAAAAATTTCCTCATAGTTTGTGAGCATGACGTCCATGAATGGTTGCAAATGGTCTCCAATTATCGAAACATCCAGAAGACAGAGTGCATGCAGCCCACACCACTATGGAGCCACTACCACCTTCCACAGTGCCTTGTTCACAACTTAGGTCTATGGCTTCGTGGGTCTGCAACCCTCTCGAACCCTACCAACGGCCCTTACCAACTGAAATCGGAACTTATCTAACCAGGCAAAGATTTCAAGTATTCTAGGATCCAATCGCTGCTGCCATAGCCCACTGACGCCAAATTTCGCCGCACTGTCCAACGGGTACGTTCGTCATACGTCTCAATTGATTTCTGCGGTTATTTCACACAGTGCTGCTTGTCAGTTAACACTGACGACTCTACGTAAACACCACTACTCTCGGTCGTTAAGTGAAGGCCGTCGGCCAATGCGTTTTCCTAGGTCACAGGCAATGCCTGAAATTTGGTGTGCTCTCCATACTCTTGGCACTGTAGATCTCGGAATATTGAATTCCCTAACGATTTCCATACATGGCTACACTCCATACAAATACTTTCAGAAACGACTTCCTGACGCTTAAATCTATACTCGATGTTAACAAATTTCTCTTCTTCAGAAACGCTTTCCTTGCCATTGCCAGACGACATGTCAAGGAAAGCGTTTCTGAAGAAGAGAAATTTGTTAACATCGAGTATAGATATAATTTGGACAAGAAAAGAATAGAAGCTTTCGAAATGTGGTGCTACAGAGGAATGCTGAAGATTAGATAGGTAGATCACATAACTAATGAGGAGGTATTGAATAGAATTGGGGAGAAGAGGAGTTTGTGGTACAACTTGACAAGAAGAAGGGACCGGTCGGTAGGACATGTTCTGAGGCATAAAGGGATCACAAATTTAACATTGGAGGGCAGCGTGGAGGGTAAAATCGTAGAGGGAGACCAAGAGATGAATACATTAAGCAGATTCAGAAGGATGTAGGTTGCAATAAGTACTGGGAGATGAAGAAGCTTGTGCAGGATAGAGTAGCATGGAGAGCTGCATCAAACCAGTCTAAGGACTGAAGACCACAACAACAACAACAACAACAACAACAATTTCCCAAATGGAATGTCCTATGCATCTAGCTCCAACTACCATTGTGCGTTCAAAGTGTTTATTCCTGTTGTGCGGTCATAATCACGTTGGATACCTTTTCAGTTTAATCACCTAGGTACAAATGACAGCTTGTATGTGCATATCACTATCCCATGACTTTTGTCACCCCAGTGTATTACCCTGATGAAAGATGAAATTCTTTCACTGACAGGTCAGAACTTTCGTCATGAATTATTAAATTGCACTTGTCCAAATATCTTGCGTAGTATTCGCCTAATATCGTCTTAGCTTTTGTAAGCCAATCAATAGGAAGCATCTCTTTTTATCGCAAGCAACATTATCAGATGAAATCCATGTTGCCTTTTGTATTGCAGAACCACCACCGTGTACTCATGGGTTTGATTTCTTTACTGTTTCTGAAGCGATGGATCAACATTGCATTCATACTAACAGATAGGTATGCAAAGTAAGTAGGATTATTTTGAAAACTGCCAAAACAATCTGCTTTTGGGCAATATTCGATAAATGACTGATCTTTCTCAAACAAATGCATTTGTCTGTTAATTCTTCACATATGATTCACCACATTCTTTCTTATAACAAACCTAAAGCCTCATCTAGATCACACACGTGCAACGCCTATCGACGAATAGATCGTATACCTTCACGATGTTTTCAATCATGATAGCAGCTCTGGTATGTCATTTAACTGGATCATCTTCAAGAGAAGGAAAATCATATTTAATTTGAGCGGTATATTTAATAACAGCTAAATATTGAGGAGAAGACTTCTTTTAAACCATCGCCAACGCGGATGGATTTTCTTTGTCATTGTGTCAGACCTAGATACTTTTTCCATACATTTCGTTAGTAAGTTAATTATGTGCATTGTCCAAGCATTATACACATTTTACGTACTCTCAGTAAAGGACTGCTAATGCTGTGTTGTAATTACCTGAACTTTCATCGTTTCGTAGAAGCGCATAGGATCATTTGGCCATTATCTGCCCACGCTTGTTAGTACCCGATCAGGCGGGCCGTAACTAGATTACACCGGCTCCCACGGGTCACCTTCCCGTGGCTAGGACCTCGAAATGGCCATATTGCGACATGAACAGGAAACCCTCGTATTTCATGCCGACATAAAAGGGAACACAACCATCACTTGGGGAAATTGTGCCAAGGCCAGGTCTTGTGTGCAGAAAAGTTCAATATTTATGCTCTCGAAACATCTGAGACACGAATTGCACCTGCGAGTAGACAAGGCACAAATAAATGATTTAGGCGCTACCAGCTAGTTTCCTCGTGAGAGGCTACAAAGAAATGCCTCTGTATATGGTTGTGTTGACAGGCAACTATTCTGTGGACTAATTCTGCTCTTGGAAGAGGTGGGTTGTACCGTATCTCCCGAATTACTCACGTTTGCATTTATAAGGCCAGATGCAGAGTCAGATAATTTCTTTCCGTGCCTGCTTGATTTACTTGACTGCCTGTGAATATTAAGAGATTGTGTTTCATATTTAATAGATCAACAGCAAGTTTCGTTTTGTATCTTCTTTCTCCTTACACGAATAGTTAATTATATGACTCACAGCACAAGACCGGCTTTAACATCATATGGATTATCACTCAGCGTGTTGTAATTGTACTGATATGTCATCATTTTCTTTCAATATTAGACAGATCAGCAGTGAGCATAGCAAAACCATAGCTTCTTACGAAATCAGAATGACTTATACATACAGGCGATACAGTATTCCAGTCTGTTTCGAAAATACAGTTAAGTAGTGCCTGAGTTGGATATTAGATAATTATAACAATAACGTAACAGTAACGTACTCACTTTCCAGTAGACTTATTTAGATGTCGAATCAATACATAAGTCTACTTTATTCAACACTGTAAGAGCATTTTCTGAGTGTGACTTTTACACGTGTCTAAAACGGTAACAAGATACTATCACCATTTAGATTTTAACATCTGCATTATTCTGCGCCGGCCGGAGTGGCCGTGCGGTTCTAGGCACTACAGTCTGGAGCCGAGCGACCGCTACGGTCGCAGGTTCGAATCCTGCCTCGGGCATGGATGTGTGAGATGTCCTTAGGTTAGTTAGGTTTAAGTAGTTCTAAGTTCTAGGCGACTGATGACCTCAGAAGTTAAGTCCCATAGTGCTCAGAGCCATTAAAATAAATTAAGCCATTATTCTGCAACTTTTCAAAATGAAAGTGTATAAACTGAAGTGAGCTACACATTTCACATATTTTTGTTCCTTTCTTGAAAGCATGAAACTTTCTAAATTAAATGAAATTGCTAAATGGAAAAAGTGAAACAAAAAATAAATTATTATATCGCGTGCTGAACGTTACTGTAGCGTAATAGAGTACTATTACTTGTACTGCATCGTGTCAGACAGTGTCATTAATATTTGAGTGTGGTTTCCGCTTTCATATTAGATTAATAATATGTGTAAGTCACTAGTAATTAAAAATTACTCTATTCGTCATATTTTAGGTTGGACATCTGTCCTGGAAGCAAATTGCTTTCTAAACTACAGCTAGTTGCCGAAATTATCATTATGGCTGCTGCATTGTGTATGCTCTGTTCCCTCGATTTAGGTTTGTCACAACACGACACTCAGTGCTCCGCTGTGTCTTCCGAGTACAGTTCGGTGAGGTGCTCGATGTTCTTTCACGTAGTTATCTCTGAGTGACGGTGAGAGAGAAGTGTAGCTGATTTGTTCATACAGACATATTCTCCTCCAGATCCTACTGTTGTGGTTTAATATCATTGTTGATTATTTGCTACAATGCACAGCTGTATTTCTGACTGTTATATTTTAAAATATTATCTTTTTCGAGAAAGTGTGTATTAAAAAGAACGAGCCAAATAATTTACAGCTGGAACTGTTGTAATCTGCGTCACCTGAAGTTCCTTATTTCGCAGTCCTATCGCTACTGTTATGTATGTTCTATGGCTCTACTTGACGTGCTGACAATGAATGAACATGTTCCTCATGAAGAAAGTTGTAGATTGCGTAAGATTTTCGTAAGTTGTAAGTGTTCTTTGTTCGAGCATAGCTATCTCGTAATACACTTTATGGCGTGTCGCTTTATATCGCTCCTGTCTAGAGCCTATGTATCGGGAGAATGGCTCATGCGTGCACAGTGACAGACGGTCTGAAGCGGGTTCAGTCGAGTACGTAGTTCTAATTTTCATCTGGTAGAGGACGGTAGCGGACAGGACTAAACAGAAAGAATTGTAATGTAGCTAAGAATTTTTTCTATCAGAGACCAGTAGTGCACAGAGACATTCAAGAAACAGGTCAAGAGAATGTTTTTGGGAATTGTTCTGTTTATTTCTTGAAGGCCTTTTTGTTTATTTATTTTTGTACAGTTTTGTATATGTTTTGATAGTGTGAATGATGCGTGAATGTGGTCAAAAGTAAATATGTAGATCATTGTTCTACTGATGAACGCTGTTCAAATTAGTGCGAGAAAGTTTTAAGACAGTGTGAATGCAGGCGACGGGGAATTTTGTATCATAATATGTTAAATAAGTTTATGGTAAAATGAAAGGTAATTCCATTGCAAATGAAAATAGTGAATAATGTAAAGTATAACAAAATATCAAAATATTAAATATTTATTTCGCGAAAAAGTACTGTTCTAAAATGTGTTATTTATTGACTAGTTATTCATGAAATGCGCGGAATAATGCGGGAGCATACTGTTTTTCTATTGGCCTTAGAAAAAACTGACCAATCAGAACGGAGTATTTTTCGCGCGTGTTTTCTCTTGGAGATATAGAATACTTACAGCAGTCTAAAGGAGTCTGAGCCCTGCCTTTCGCTGGCTAAGTCGTGTGTAGTATGAGCACCGAAGGAAGTCATAATTTGCCGGTTTTAATTGTGCTACATATTTCAGAAGTGTTTTGAAGTGAATGCATATTTATTCCGGTGTGTCTTTTAGAAAGTAAGAACTTTTTAAGTAATTTTTCGTATGAGAAATGACAGTAATTCCGCGTGGCATATTGAGCAGAACGGTGACTAAAAACTGAAATGCATTAGACACCGACAAACTTAACAGTAAGGCAAGCATTTTCATTTGAGAAAAATCCGTGCTTAGTAACTGTTCAGATTTCGTGAAATACGTTGCCATAAACTTGCTAACGTGAAATGGAAGGGTTTGTGCTTGACTGTTAATATTAGCACGGGCTTTTCAGTGAACGTGTACATTATCACGGTTCACAATATACCGAAGTTTTGCCAGTATTTCCACCTTTCATTCAAAATAAGACTTTTTCCCGATACTGGGAATAGTTACGTTGTATGCAGCCTGGTGCGAGTTTTGCACTGCAGTAGGTTTCTTCTCAGCTTTCGTACTGGCGATCTGCTGCAACGAGTTCACAGATAGGGGCTGGTAATGATCGAAAGTAATCGCGTCACCGCACATGGTGCATCGTCCGGGACACGGTTAAAAAGCCGTAGTACAATGAAACCGTGATTGACAGAAATTTTGTGAAAGACCGTACAGTGAACGATAATGAAAAATTTAGTAAATCGGTATACGTGGAATTTTGAATGGAACACGTTCCGGGTCGCCGGAGAGACTTACGAGAGAGAAGATGTTTCACAGTCACAATAACGAGGGCGCAACGAAGGAGCAGACGGAGTCATACCGGTATCAACGGGCAGCAAGACGGCAGGGCAGAGCTGCCAACTTACACGATGAGCGGGGCTCCTGAAACTGGTATGGCAGACGAAGGAGGTCAGACTCGCAGTTTCAGCACGCCAAGGCTGCAGCATTCAATGAAAGATAAGTTTGTTACATTTGTTTTGTGTGTGTGCTGAAAGACTGAGTAACATGGAAAGTGATAAAGATTTTGTAAATACGATAAAAGAGGAAGAACTCTCATTCAGTGCAAGTGCTTCACAAACTGTGGATGGCAAAATTTCTCAAGTTGAGAATAACTGCCAACAGTTCACAAAAAATGTAAAAAGTAAAGTAACAAATGCCTCGAAAAAAGTTGCTGTTGGTAAGAAACAAAGGGTAGATTTTATAAAAGAAAGAGTACATAATGAAGAGGTCAAAATAGCGGCGGTAGAATCTATAAGTGTAAATGATCACAAATTGTTAGACGGTAAAATCAGTTCTAAAATTTGCCAAATGTATGATCGAAGTAAAAAGTGTGTCTGACTGAGTGGGTGTGTCTGAAGAAAATGTTCTTCAGCTAACTAACCAGGCAGAAGAGGTTGAAAATATCTTGGATGAGTATAGCAGTCGATTATGCCCAGTTAATACTAACCTCAGACATGGAGCTAACAGTGGTGGGTGTAGTTTTGTAGTAGAATCGTCTGAAATATCATATGTCACCAACAGGAAATATACATACAAAAGAATTTTGGAATGACTTTGGAGGTGTTCTACCTAGTTTGTGGTCAGACTGACACAAAATAGGGTTTATTACGTCTAAGTTCTTGAGAGAGGCTAGAACTTGCGGGTTATCGCTACTGTGTAGTACGATGCTCTAGATGAATTTAAAGAGGCGTTTTCAAAGAATAGTGGGGCAAGCAAAAACAAATGGAGTTGTTAAATAACTTCTGGGCTAGGGAAAGGTTTAATCCCAGAAAGTAAAGAAAGTTCGCATTAAAGTGGATGACAAATTTGTCATATTTAAACTATAAAGTCAACCAGAACAAACTGTTATGGGCCTGGAAGGCAAACTGCCCATGAACTGGCGAAACAAAATTATTGCAGCTCCGAGGGATGACGTTCATAAATTCATTAGTTATTTAGAAAGAGTTGAGAAGTTGTTGCATGAGGAGGGGCATTTACAAGACTGTAGACTTGGCCACTGTTTCTATGTTTCGATACAGTGTATGGATACATGGAACTGTTTCAGTGTTTCGGCACGGCTACGGTTCACTGTTTCGAAACAGTGGTGTTTCATTCCGTCCCTGTCTCTGACAACTGGACCAGATTCGATCTAGAGCCAGACACAGAAACTGTATCGTTGTTTCAAAATAAGGCTGCTTCAGACCACTTGTTCTTGGAACGGACTAATTGTATCGAAACAGTGATATTTCATTCCCCTCTGTGTCGGACGAGATTCGGGCTCGGCACAGGTACTGAAACAACATACCACTTCATGAAACACTTTCAAGGGTGTCGAAATCTTTTTGACAAGCAATAGTATGAAGCTTAAGATATCCGAAAATAAAGCTTCGTTTCTAGCTGACTGTCATATTCCAAATGGTGTTAACATTTGCTTTATAAACACTAACCAAATAATAAAACAACGCATGCTATTCACATTCAAAATAATAAATATGTGAAAATCATTCAGTTAAATTACACTTTTTGATAACATACGCTTCTCTGTTCATGTACAGTAATCATATCAAGAAACGTAAGTAAGTCTACAACATTCTGAATTTAAAAAAAGGCGTAGAGTGACAGTTATTAGACATATACATAAATTTGATGTAGGTATAATTGCAAGCAATCTGTTTGACATATCACTGATAGTCTAATGGTGAACGGGAAGGACTAATAAGCATGGTGAATGTATAGTAACGGTTCGAAACACCTTGAAAGACAAAATTTTTTTCTGTTATATTTTGTTATTTATTCGAATTATTTGGCGTTATTTGTGAGTGTATAGTCACTGTGCCTATTATCCTCAATGATTCCCTTTGTGTGCATGGAAATTAGCAGGATGGGTATATTACCCATACTAACGGAATGTGGGAATCCCAGTAGCATATCTGCAGTTTGCTCCCACCTCCCGTTCGTGGTGGCTCTTCTGTCTTCAGCTATGGCTGTCCTCAGCCAATTGAAAAGTATGAAAGTCACACGACACGAAAGCATCGCATTTGCTGCAGGAAATACGAAACTGCCAAGACGCCTAAGTGCTAATTTCATACTTCCTGCGATATGATTAGCGCTTTCGCACCTCATTTGTGTTTATGTGGACATACTTATACAGTAGACAGTCAAGATGATAAAAGGTGTAGGTTTATTAGATTACAAAACACAAACTGCTTCACTGTTTCGAAACAGCGTATCGAAACATTACATTGTACTGTTTCATTTGTTTCGAAACAGTTACGTGTTTCAGTTTACCCATCTGTACAAGACTGGTAGCAAAGCCCTTTGTACGTGTTAGCACTAAACAAACAGGGATTAAAAGTGAGCAGCAGAAGAAGGTAGAAACAACAGATGAAACGAGCTACATAAAAATCTGTACATTTAACGGAGTCCTAGGGGATTTATTGGACAGACAAACAAAATAAGCACTGTATTGTAGAAGAAATGGTTGATATATTAATGGAAAATGTGACAGAACCTGATTGCCAGAAAGTCTTAAGCAACAAAACTGAAGTCGAGTCACGTTCTGGGGAAGCAGAACGTACAGAAGCTGCCGAATTAAGGGTGATTAGTGATGTCAGTGTAGAAGAAATACTAGCGTCTATAAATGACTACAATGGTGACCAAAACGGGGGGTCAGTCATTTAATTATGAAAAAAAGGAAGAGAGAGGAACGGGAGAATGTCGAAATGCAGGAAAAAAAAAATTGAACTGTCGTTAGAGGACAGAATAGTTTCCAGGAAAAAAGTGATGAGGGTAATTCTGCAAAAATCTGTAATTTCTGGAAACAGGAAAGGTTTCGATATAATGGAGGTTGTGAATGATTTGTTCGAGGAGGGTTCTGAAATTAGCACAGAAAGAAAGGTGTTGAGTCAGCTTGTAATTAGTCAGCAAGTGTGTAACGAAGAAGTACAGTCCAGAATGAGATTTTCACTCTGCAGCGGAGTGTACGCTGATATGAAACTTCCTGGCAGATTAAAACTGTGTGCCCGGCCGAGAATCGAACTCGGGACCTTTGCCTTTCGCGGGCAAGTGCTCTACCATCTGAGCTACCGAAGCACGACTTACGCCCGGTACTCACAGCTTTATTTACTCAGCTTTACTTTACTCATATCAGCGCACACTCCGCTGCAGAGTGAAAATCTCCTTCTGGAAACATCCCCGAGGCTGTGGCTAAGCCATGTCTCCGCAATATCCTTTCTTTCAGGAGTGCTAGTTCTGCAAGTTTCGCAGGAGAGCTTCTGTAAAGTTTGGAAGGTAGGAGACGAGATACTGGCAGAAGCGGTGAGTACCGGCCGTGAGTCGTGCTTCGGTAGCTCAGATGGTAGAGCACTTGCCCGCGAAAGGCAAAGGTCCTGATTTCGAGTCTCGGTCGGGCACACAGTTTTAATCTGCCAGGAAGTTTCAAGAAGTACAGTGTTTAACAGATAGTAGCAGTGACTTATGTGCTCTGAGTAAAAGCTGGTTAGAATCGTTGCCAAACAGAAATGAAGTTGTAATAATGCCAGTAACTGGGGTGCAGATAATCGTAGCTACAGGAAAAGTTACTTCCTTATAATCCCTGATCTATATAAGATGTGGTTGTACCATTTTTTTTAAAAAAATCATTTCACCAAAGAAGTAGCCAGAATACCAATTAGGTATTGTAGAAGGATGAAAGATTTAGAGGGCTACAATGAGTATGAACAAGATGTGGGGGTGGACCCTGACGAAATGGAGGCGATACAAGAAAAAACAGAACAAAAAGTAAAAGAGGTGCCAGACTTAGAGGAGCATCAAAGGAACAAATTAAAAGAAGTGCTACTAGAGCACAAAAATATTTTTTCTGATCAATCTGGCTTAGTCTAGGAATACGAATGCTACTTAAATGTAAAAGATGACCATTTTTTTCAAAAAACCAATACCTATCGCTGAACGTCACAGAGAAGCTTTTAGAGATCTGATACAGAATATGATTAAATGGGGAATTGTTGAAAAGGCTGAGAGCGTATATAACAATCTGGTGATTGTAGTAACTAAAAAAGATGGATTCGTAAGATTAGTGCTGGAAGCTAGGACTTTAAATAAAGTAATGTTACCAGAAAGTGTTCAGCCAGAAAACATTGATGAGTTACTGCAAAAATTTAAGGGATCTAATTATTTTACATCCGTGGAAGTGATATGTGGTTATTGAAATCGCCCATTGGCCCTTGAATCTAGAAAATATACAGCGATTTTATTTGAAGGCAGTTGTTATCAATATAAGGTGGTACCCTTTGTTTTAAATATAAGTGTGTGTGCATTTGTCAGAGCTGTATCGCAAGTGTTGGTGGATGAACCGCTTAAAAAAATAATAGAGTATGTAGATGATGTTTTAATTTCGACTGCCACATGGAAAGAACACTGTGTTTTGTTGAAGGAAGTTTTGGATGGTGTTGAAAAATTAGTATTGAAACTGACATTGGAAAAAAACTGATCTTCCTAAGAAAGAATTAAAATTTTTAGGACATCATTAGTGGGAAAGGCTATTCTGGAATACAGAGCTCTTAACAGTAAAAAGAATTTAAAAGTGATGTTCAGATTGTTTGGATTTCACAGACGTTTTGTACCAGGACAATTATTTAATGCGCCATGTTTAATAAGTCTGTTGAAAAAAGATATATCATACAAATGGACCAATGAATGTAAAATTGCATTTGAGGAACTAAAGAACGCCTCACGTGAAGCCAAATACTTCATCATCCCGATTTTTCCAAACCTTTTTGCTTAATGGCTGACGCGAGTGGATACGATATTGCAGTAGAGTTGTTTCAGGTTCTAATGATCCTCCCTTGGCCGCTGGAGAAATTATTAAGCATTCCTGATAAGAGCAAAAAGAACAAAAAGACAGGCAGCCTCGAAACTTTGCGCTGCAAAATTAATCGTAACTGCTGTTCCCTACTCTTACCAGATCCTCTTTTATTCCTAGTGTTAAATGTTTTAAATAAATCTGTCCTTTGATGTTACTTTCTAATTTGAAAATTGAAATCGACCTTTACATCAAAAATACACTCCTGGAAATGGAAAAAAGAACACATTGACACCGGTGTGTCAGACCCACCATACTTGCTCCGGACACTGCGAGAGGGCTGTACAAGCAATGATCACACGCACGGCACAGCGGACACACCAGGAACCGCGGTGTTGGCCGTCGAATGGCGCTAGCTGCGCAGCATTTGTGCACCGCCGCCGTCAGTGTCAGCCAGTTTGCCGTGGCATACGGAGCTCCATCGCAGTCTTTAACACTGGTAGCATGCCGCGACAGCGTGGACGTGAACCGTATGTGCAGTTGACGGACTCTGAGCGAGGGCGTATAGTGGGCATGCGGGAGGCCGGGTGGATGTACCACCGAATTGCTCAACACGTGGGGCGTGAGGTCTCCACAGTACATCGATGTTGTCGCCAGTGGTCGGCGGAAGGTGCACGTGCCCGTCGACCTGGGACCGGACCGCAGCGACGCACGGATGCACGCCAAGACCGTAGGATCCTACGCAGTGCCGTAGGGGACCGCACCGCCACTTCCCAGCAAATTAGGGACACTGTTGCTGCTGGGGTATCGGCGAGGACCATTCGCAACCGTCTCCATGAAGCTGGGCTACGGTCCCGCACACCGTTAGGCCGTCTTCCACTCACGCCCCAACATCGTGCAGCCCGCCTCCAGTGGTGTCGCGACAGGCGTAAATGGAGGGACGAATGGAGACGTGTCGTCTTCAGCGATGAGAGTCGCTTCTGCCTTGGTGCCAATGATGGTCGTATGCGTGTTTGGCGCCGTGCAGGTGAGCGCCACAATCAGGACTGCATACGACCGAGGCACACAGGGCCAACACCCGGCATCATGGTGTGGGGAGCGATCTCCTACACTGGCCGTACACCACTGGTGATCGTCGAGGGGACACTGAATAGTGCACGGTACATCCAAACCGTCATCGAACCCATCGTTCTACCATTCCTAGACCGGCAAGGGAACTTGCTGTTCCAACAGGACAATGCACGTCCGCATGTATCCCGTGCCACCCAACGTGCTCTAGAAGGTGTAAGTCAACTACCCTGGCCAGCAAGATCTCCGGATCTGTCCCCCATTGAGCATGTTTGGGACTGGATGAAGCGTCGTCTCACGCGGTCTGCACGTCCAGCACGAACGCTGGTCCAACTGAGGCGCCAGGTGGAAATGGCATGGCAAGCCGTTCCACAGGACTACATCCAGCATCTCTACGATCGTCTCCATGGGAGAATAGCAGCCTGCATTGCTGCGAAAGGTGGATATACACTG
The DNA here is from genome assembly GCF_023898315.1 of Schistocerca nitens. Classification (NCBI taxonomy): domain Eukaryota; kingdom Metazoa; phylum Arthropoda; class Insecta; order Orthoptera; family Acrididae; genus Schistocerca; species Schistocerca nitens. The sequence continues at coordinate 515,097,155 of NC_064614.1, forward strand.
TACTAGTGCCGACATTGTGCATGCTGTGTTGCCTGTGTCTATGTGCCTGTGGTTCTGTCAGTGTGATCATGTGATGTATCTGACCCCAGGAATGTGTCAATAAAGTTTCCCCTTCCTGGGACAATGAATTCACGGTGTTCTTATTTCAATTTCCAGGATTGTAAAATATTTAATGTTGTGGATTTTATCTACTGTCTTCTTAGCTGAAAAAGAGTAAATTATTAATTTTTCAGTAATGCGTGGTGTCTATGGAGTGCAATCACGCACACTCAAGGTTAATGTTCTTCTTAGCAGCCAGCGTAAGGAACAGCTTTTCAAGATCTGCGTCGTAAGGCAGCTCTGAAAAATTCTTGAAGCTGTTATTGAAGAGGAAGTCAGACGGATACGATTGTGAACAACTATGGTAGTCTGTGTCGGTAGGGAAGTTCTACTAATTTCCGCTTTTCACAAAATCTGTCATTCCCATGTGACCGTGATGTTAAACAGGGTTCACACAGTACTACCCTATCATTCAAAATTCTGTCTTCTGCTTGCTAGCACTTTGTATCGTAATTACTAGGAGAGGAAAGATGAGCATAATGTTCACTTCAAAAATGAGAAAATTTTTACCTTTGAAGATTACAATTATTATTTCATAAAAACGTTCTTCTCAGTACTCAACTATTACAGTATACATTCAGCTCTTACAAGAGCATATACTGACAAAAATTAATATTTTCTGATATCTCACAGCATTGGTGGCTGTCGTTTCTATATTAACAATAGAAGTAACCCTCATTAGAAAAGAGGCGAAGAGATTCTTACAACTACTGCATTTGCGGCTACTGCCTGCAGACATGCAAATTGCAACACACTAGACTAACCAGGCGGCCACCATACCCGCAACAACATGAGCCGCAAACTAAATACATACAAGGATCTGAGAATTTAGTGGCCAATGCATTATCCAGTGGGGTAGAAGATAATGATAATAATGCAAATGTGTTGACAGACAAAGAAAGGATCCATATATTTGCAACCATAATGAAAACTGATGAAGAGGGACAGCTGAAAATAGTGTGTAAAGAATTAAGAAGGGAACGAAACAAAGATTTCAATTTGAGGTTAGTAAAAAGTTATTTAGTTGACCCAGTTTATCCTAAAGTTGTCAAATATTATAAAATGCATCAGGGGATTTTATTCTCCAGGAGAAAAAATACAGATAGTCAATGGAAGGTTTGCTTCAATGAACAACATGTTAACTTACTAACTGACTATATACATAAAAGGCTTGGGCATTATGTGGCCAGAAAATGTGTAGCCAAAATTAGTGAAACAGTGACCTTTAACAATATATGGAGGCATGTAAAATCAAGAGTTTAAATGTGACAGATATAAAAAAAGTCGGGGCAAATAATAAAAGAGTTCACGAACAAATGTATAGGTTTGAGCCACATATTGGACCTTGTAGCATGTGATATTTTCGGTCATTGCCTGGGTGTCGAGGTGGTTGTGAATACGTTTTTGTATAGGTGGATGGGTTCACAAAATTTGTGAAACTATACCTAATTAAGAAGGCTAAAGCAGAAGTGTTAGTAAATAAATTGCAGGAAGACTACTTCTTGGTATGGGAGTGCCGAAAGTTATTTTGTGTGACAATGGTCTGCAGTTTGTTTCCAATAAATTTAAAGAATGTTTAGAAAGCCGAAACATTGAGCACATAAAGATTTCAGCGTATTTTCTGCGAGGAAGTATGTGTGAAAGAATCATGAAGGAACTGAAAAGGTTATGTTGTACTTATTGCCATAGGAAGCATACAGCTTGGGCACATCATATAGAATATTTTGAAGCTGTAATCAGTAACATAAGGCACGACGTTACAGGGTTCGCTCCATATGACTTGATTTGCGCAATAAGACCAAATAATTTACTGCCTGAATTGATAGAGTTTCCTGTTATTGTAAACGTGGCACTAAGTGTAAAGAAAAAAATTGCTAGAGAAACCATTAATTGAAAAACGTTGGAACGAAAAAGACGCCATGATGCTAAGGCTCCATCAACGAATTTCCGAATTGGAGAACTGGTACTAGTCAAAACAAGGGAAAAGTCAAAAAAGATTACTCTAGAAACGAAAAAATTTATGGGCGAATATTTGGGTTCATTTAGGATTGCAGAAGAACCACACCCAAATGTATATAGGTTAGTGTATTGGTAATCGAGGAAACCATTGGGCTTAAGAAATGCTGTCGATTTGAAAAGAGGCATTAGTCGAAAGTTAGATGTGAGCTAAGCTTGGAGGCCTCAGAGGGTGTTGCAACCTATACGATGCTAGGTATTTGACGAACCCCAGGTGCTCCAGTTATTGACAGTGCTATTTCAGTGTCTTTTCGTATTGTCAGTCTTCCTCTTCTGTTACTCAGAGCTAAATCTATCATCTTCCATTTTCATCTCTATCAGTGAAGATTAAGCGTTTGAGACCCACACAGTGCGTTACATCTACATCTACATCTATACTCCGCGAGCCACCTTACGGTGTGTGGCGGAGGGTACTTATTGTACCACTATCTGATCCCCCCTTCCCTGTTCCATTCACGAATTGTGCGTGGGAAGAACGACTGCTTGTAAGTCTCCGTATTTGCTCTAATTTCTCGGATCTTTTCGTTGTGATCATTACGCGAGATATATGTGGGCGGTAGTAATATGTTGCCCATCTCTTCCCGGAATGTGCTCTCTCGTAATTTCGATAATAAACCTCTCCGTATTGCGTAACGCCTTTCTTGAAGTGTCTGCCACTGGAGCTTGTTCAGCATCTCCGTAACGCTCTCGCGCTGACTAAATGTCCCCATGACGAATCGCGCTGCTTTTCGCTGGATCATGTCTATCTCTTCTATTAATCCAACCTGGTAAGGGTCCCATACTGATGAGCAATACTCAAGAATCGGACGAACAAGCGTTTTGTAAGCTACTTCTTTCGTCGATGAGTCACATTTTCTAAGAATTCTTCCTATGAATCTCAACCTGGCGCCTGCTTTTCCCACTATTTGTTTTATGTGATCATTCCACTTCAGATCGCTCCGGATAGTAACTCCTAAGTATTTTACGGTCGTTACCGCTTCCAATGATTTACCACCTATGGCATAATCGTACTGGAATGGATTTCTGCCCCTATGTATGCGCATTATATTACATTTATCTACATTTAGGGAAAGCTGCCAGCTGTCGCACCATTCATTAATCCTCTGCAGGTCTTCCTGGAGTACGTACGAGTCTTCTGATGTTGCTACTTTCTTGTAGACAACCGTGTCATCTGCAAATAGCCTCACGGAGCTACCGATGTTGTCAACTAAGTCATTTATGTATATTGTAAACAATAAAGGTCCTATCACGCTTCCTTGCGGTACTCCCGAAATTACCTCTACATCTGCAGATTTTGAACCGTTATGGTGTCTTATGACGAAATAAGTTTTATGGTGAGAGAAATGGGGGTCATATTGTAATGGAGTGAATGACAACATAAGTATGTTGACACAGGAAAATGATTAAGGTACGAAGGTGATGATGTAAAGGAAAAGTAGAATATGGGTGCATTATCCTGCTGAAAGCTGACAGTAAGGATTGACTTTAGTAATACGAGAATTTATTCCATGGTATGTGGAAATGTATGAAGCATTAATGTATCAGTTAAAATAATGGCAGATAGGAAGGAATATCCTGTTGGAATATGTAAAAATCAACTGGAAGCTGAGTGAAATGAAGGGAAAAGGAAGTAACCGGATGTGGCAAGTACAGGAGACTATGATGATGAACAGTAAAATGTAGTGGACACAAAAAGGCGTGTTGTAATGATGAAAGGGATATATAGTGGTCACATAGGTAAAGGAAGTTTAAAAAAATGACGAAAAATATAATGCTGAAGAACATTTTTTATGAAAGGAATGTGTATATATATATATATATATATATATATATATATATTGAAAATAAAAAAAATTGATTTCTGTTCAATAGTGGTATCAATATGAAGAAGAAGTGATGCAAAGAGACACTGCATAAAAATATTAACTACGTATTATAAAATGTTTGTAAATAATTGCTTTGCGTGAAATGCGTTTTTCACAGTTAAATGTTCTCAAGCTGAGTAAAAGCAAAGAAAAAGTTTAAGGTTTGCTTTCAATAGCAACTAGTTTTCTTTAAGAAATCCATTAAGTCTTACAAAGGAAATAAATTCTTGAAAAAAAAATTCTAGTAGATTTGATCTTGCTGATTAAAATAAAGAAGCAACACTCCGTTCATTTACTTCCATTTGAAGTCAATATAAACGAAATATAAAATTTGTAAATAATTTTTTATAATAATATTTGATTGTGTATTAGGATGTACATACAGAAAGTGGTCTTAGATATATGGTTTCAGGAACAACATTGCATATAAACCTTGGAAGGTCAGATATGTGAAGAATGGAGGAATGTATGGATATGACAATGTAAAGGTGCCATTATCGAAAAAAAGGGAAATTTATATGACGAAAAGACTATAGTGACGTGCTGGTGCTAAGGTAGGATAAAACATCAATATTAAATGGAAGGACACAAATGTCAGTGCCTCTAAATAAAAAATGAAAAAGTAGTTAACTTCAAAAGACTTTCATGAAACATGAATTTGAAAATGTTGAAAAAGTTATTAAAATTTTGAAAATTTATTTAGAAAAATTTCATCAATTTTGCCAAGTAAGAAATGATTTTTCATACAGAAATTAAAAGATTAGGCTAAGTTAGTTGTAGGCTGCCAAGTCCGGAGTAAGAAATTTGTAATTTTAGTTTATAAGAATGAGATTTTTCGAGAGATTTAAAATTTGAAGCCAGGATCGATAATTTGTGTAATTCTTAAATTTTTGGAAAAACCTTTATAATCATAGGGGTATAGTTTAGAATTTTGACCAACAGAGTCCAGTAGTGCACAGAGACATTAAAGAAACAGGTCAAGATAATGTTTTTGTGAAATCTTCTTTTTATTTCTTGAAAGCTTTTTTTATGTCTGTAGAGTTCTGTATATGCTTTTAGTAGTATGAATGATGCGTGAATTTGGTCAAAAGTACATATGTAGATCGTTGTTCTACTGATGAACGCTGTACGAATTAGCGTGAGAAAGTTTTCAGACAGTGTGAATGCAGACGAAGTGGAATTTTGTATCATAATATGTTAAGTAAGTTTATGGTAAAAGGAAAGCTAATTCGAGCGCAAATGAAAATAGTGAATAATGTACAGTATAAACAAAATATCAGGATATTAAATATTTATTTTGAGAAATACTACATTTCGGAAGTGTGATATTCGTTGACTGGTTAGTCATGAAAAGTGCGGACTAATGCGGGAGAATAAGGTTTTTCTATTGGCTTTAAGAAAAATTGACCAATCAGAATGGAGTATTCTTCGCGCGTCTTTTCTTTTGGAGATATAGAATACTTACATCAGTCCAAAGGAGTCTGAGCCCAGTCTTTTTAGTTATGAACATGATTCAAAAATGTTTTAAAGTGAAGGCATATTTATTCCGATGTGTTTTTTAGAAGGTACGAAGTTTTTAAGTAATTTTGTGTATGAGAAAAGACAGTAATTCGGCGTGGCATATTGAGTAGATCGGTGACTAAAAACCTGAGTGTATTAGACACCAATAAACTTAAATTTTCAGTTAAGACCAATTCGTGCTTAGTTTGCTAACGTGAATAAAATGGTTTGTGCATGACTGTGTTCGGGGTAGCAAGGGCTTGGCAGTGAACGTGTACATTATCAAGGTTCAGAATATACCGAAGTTTTGCCTGTATTTCCACCTTTTGATTTTGAAAACATGGCTGTGTTTTGTAGTGGTGCAGGGAGGATTTATTTTTTGAGAACTTGTATTTCTGCTGTGTAAGTGCAAGTTTCAGAGTTGAAAATAATTAAGAGGCAGTGAAATGATTGAGATGACGATAGAATAAACACAAAGTTTGATTTTCTCCACGTTTATCAGCACGTAGCCATGACAATTGTTCGTAGGCAGGAGTGATATGGTGGAAACCGCGAGCGTCACAGTTATGTGACACACACCTGATGTATCACACTTTCAGCCTGCATGAGTTCTCATGCGAAAGTTCTGGAAGAACAGGGTCAGCATAATCAAGTATCATATATGTTATTAACTATCATGGGCAAAAGGGCATACCTGTACCTGAACGGAGCTAACATATTGATCACGAATAAGAGCACCCTTTTCATATTATCTTATTAAAAACTACGATTTTATTTGTTTTTAAGCAGTAACTAACTGGATAATTTTAATATAGCCTTGTCATGGGTAATAAATGACAACTGCAGAAGTCAGTTGTCTCAACGTGTTGTACAAACTGACTTTTCTGAACGAATATACTTTTCGAAACGACAGACCTATTTCTCATTATCGCCTTGAACTGTGTTTTACCTACTGCTACTACGGCCTAACGTGCTTACTGTAATTTAATTTTGTTCAAAATTATGTGCATATAAATGTATATACAAGGATGTATCATAAATTCATGATTATAGTTTCTCGTCGTTTGATTCATTATTAAAAATGTTTTCTCTTCATTCCCACAACTAATCTTTTCCCTACGACTATATTTATTCCAAACACTGCCATGATTCAAAACTATAAAAGTGAAATAGTGTTACTGATTCTATGAGTTTCTTTTTAAGTTCGAGAGAAAATAATTTTTACTATATTTTAAAGAAGTGATGTTGCCACCTTCTCACACATTGTAGTTGGTATTCAGTCCAGTCTATGTGGTAGTCCAAAATATCCACAAGTTCTTTGCAGAAGGAGAAAAAGTCATATCTGGGCCGTTTAAACTAAGGGTGGAAGAGGTTGTCTGAACTGATGGGGTAGTAGAACTTTTGTCAGGAACTGAGACTGCTTGCGTTTGAGATGAGTTAAGTTTCAAACCTGTATTTTGAGCTCACTCTGACAAGAGAAGTAGTTCGGCATTTACGTGCTGGATGGCTGTGTACTGGTTTGTTGGACATGCACTTAGATTTAACTGAAAACGTTAGCGTATAAGTGATATTTCCAATGGGAGAGAAGAGTCGACTCATAATTAACGTATAATGAGAAAAGTAATGGACCCAATAATGATCCTTCTTGGGCACAGATACTACACCCCTTTGTTGTGGTGTATTTGTTCCTATCGTTAAATACTATTGACTGGTCGTGGCTGCAGTGGCCGATGCTGCAAAAGAGGCGTTCTGCATCAAGATGTGGTTTACTGTTAAAAGTGCCGAGTGGGTCAACCAATGTATTACTTCCTCCTACGTATGTCTCGCGAAAAGACCAAGAACGTAATATTAGAGACATTCAAGCTCGCACAGAGGCTTATCGTCAGTCGACTCGCGACAGAACAGGAAAGAGGAGAAGTGACAGTGGTACACAAAGTAACATCCGCAGCACAACAGACGGTGGCGTGCTGAGTGAAGATGTAGATGTAGATAGCTGTATATGTTGATAGATGTGAATGGAAGTGCAACCACTGTACAGCACTTGAAGAAAGATTTTGACTTGTGAGTTTAGCAAGTTCAGTGTAATGGACAGTCTTGAATGCTTTGCTGAAGTCCAGAAAGCGCCTAATAGTCGCCTCTTGCTTGTCCATTCTCATTTCTATTCTTCAGTCACACCTATAACAGATCTATTAAAAGCAGTAGCAGTGCTACGATTTTTGCGGAAACCTGACTCGAATTTGTCTTAAAGGTTATTTGAGGATAATTAATTGGTAAGATGATGGTGAACTAAGTATTCTACTTTTTGGGCCATGGTCCCTGCTTCGAAGATGTTGGGAAGATGCTAGAGGTCAGAGAACGGTGGAAATATCCGTTATTGTGGGCGGTAGTGGACCGGGGAGGAAACTAATCATTTTCACTGGAATATTATTATCTCCTGCAGCTGCAGAACGAATTCGTGTAACTGAATTCTTGACCTATTAAAGGTTACGGGCTGCATAACATTCTTTTTCATGTGTAGCAATTGCTAATACTTTAAGGGAATCGATGGTTTCCGTACTTTTACGTTGGTGAAGTAAAGATGTCGACGTTCGAATTCCTGATTTAGGCCAACAGCAGGAACTAGATTCAGTTACACATTTGGGCTTGACTATTGCTAGACATCGTCGTTTTTTACACAAGGTGGCAGGCTGTGAAAGTCCTCAGTTAACTAGTGAGCAAACCCGAGTTTTGTATTTTTCACAGATAGAGTACTCGCTTGCCTAATTGTTGGAGAGGCGATTATCAGAGGTTGGGTGTCTTTTTATACGTCCTGTGTACTCATAAGGCCCAACCCACAAGTTTTCAGTACGACAATGTGCCGTTTCTGAGTTGTGTCGCACACTGAAGGCGTGCAGATTTATGTGCTACTGTTGACAATGAACTTTTGCGAGGTATTCTCCTCAAAATGTCCACTACTTGGTTGAGACGGCTCTGCGTTTACTGACAGCAGCAACTTCTGTCAGACTAGAAATAAATTGTTGTTGACAAGGTGTGACATTAGTCTCCGCTTCTTGTCGGTTAGGATCTCTTTAGAGACACTTTTCATACGCGGTGTTACGTGTCTGCGACTGGAACACCATTCCTTGTAGACACGTTGGCGAGTCCGTGTCAATACTTCGGCATATCGGGCAACTTCACTCATGGGGTGTCACGGGCATGTCCAAACAGAATAACTTGTTTCTTGCATTATCTCACTTTCCAGATAGGAGTGGGAAGAACTGTCCGGTTAAAACCGATACCGGTGTTTTAGTTCTGAATAAGCAGCATTTTTCGGTATTTATTTGGTCTCGGATGTAAAAAGTATTTTTTAGTGTTTACTAACAAACGAGTAGAAGAAGCGGCATATCAATAAGCCACAGCAGCAGTGTTAAAACTCTGGGTTTTTAAATAAATCATTTAAAAAAAATTAGTAATGTTTGTTCGTAAAAATATCCATTGCTTTGAAATACTGGGTGGTTATAGAAAATGGGAAGAACGATCAGTCCCATTTTAATGATAGTGCGGAAAATTGTGAACTAGCAACGAACACATGATGTAAGAATCGGTACAGCATTGCTGAGACAGTGGTGTACCTGTGGCCATATGGCGCGGTCTATTAGATTGTACGCTTGCACGTGCAGTGAGCAAGACTTGCTCCCACTTGATCAGTACGATAGTTTCGCCCTGTGGTCCTTCGACATCGCTTGTAATGCAGAATGGTGCCATCCCTAGTATGTAAGCTTTTTCACGAAGTGCGGTAGCAATGAAGTACAGTGTTTCCTTAGCTTCAGTAGATTAAAAATGGAGGAGGCACAAGAAACTTACATCACACAAGGAGAAAACGTGGAAGAGAAGATAAATTTGATCGATTATAATTTTATTGTCAAGCTATGAACTTTGGATAGTTACTAAACCCTTAATTTTGTGGTTACTTCAGGGAGAAGAACTGATACTGCCCAAAAGTGATGCTGCAGCAAAGTCATCAACTTGTGACCTTTCGCTCTCGCCGTCCCGGTGCCCGTCTCCTTCACCTTCGCCATCTTTGCTGGTGAAAATGAGACCAATTTCTGCCACAATTTCTATCCCATAAAGCTCGCGATCTCATCCTCGCTCATGTTCATTAAAATTTGTCAGTCCTTGTTCGAAGTGTACGTTTATTACTGGAAATAATAGAAAATGAAAACGGAAACCGTTTATTTCGAAATCCTGTTATTTTGAGTCAGATTAAAATGGAGGTGGAAACAATCGATATAATCGAAAACCGGTGGTTTCAACTATAACTGCCATCCATATATTCCGCGACGATTCCTTACAAAAGACTGGCATAGACGCATCACGTAGCTGCTATGACATTCATACGCTGCGAAGGGTCGCGTGGCTGCCTGGTAGTATTTGTCCATGAGGTCTTTAGAAGAGACGATTTATATTTTGTCTAGTGAGCTTAGACTGGGACATTTAAATATGGAATGGCAGCTACGAGTTATATCTCTAGGATGCACACAAGGAAAGTTCTTGAAAGCTCCAGATTTTGTCGTGAAATTGTTTGGGTTTTACCTCGAGCAATGCTGACGGAATGCGAAGGTAAAGAGGACGTGGGCAAGGACTCACCCGAATGGAGGCGTCCACGGCGTGGCCGACGTAGCCGTTCTCGGACAGCCCCAGGTCGCGGGCGCTCTCGCTGACCGCCGGGTTGACGCCGCCGGCGAAGCCGACCCGCATGGCCCCGAGCAGGCGCCACGCGCCGCTGCTGCCGCTGCTCCAGGCGCGGCCTGCGCTACCGCGGGGTCCGACGCCCACGCCGACGCCGTTCGAGGCGGCCTTGCCACCCCCGTCTTCCAGAGCGGCCGCCACCTTGCGGCTACCTCCCAGCAAGCAGGCCAGCTGCACACCACACGCGCATCACGCTCAGGCTTTTCTCCACTTTCTTTAGCACACGATATTCAAAATGTTTGTCCAATGTTATACACTGCGGTGACAAAAGTCATGGAATAGCGATATTCCTGTATACAGATGGCGGTTATATCGCATATCCAGGGTATAAAAATGGCAGTTCAGTGACGGAGTTAACAGATTTGGACGCAGAATGGTAGTTGGAGCTGGACACATGGAAATCGTTGGGAATTCAGTATTCCGAGATCCACTGCGTCAATAGTGTGCCGAGAATACCAAATTTCAGGCACTACCTCTCACAACGGACGGTGCAGTTACCGACGGCCTTCACTTAACGACCGAGAGCAGCGGCGTTTGAGTAGAGCTGGCAGTGTCAACAGACAACCAATACTGCGAGAAATAACCTCAGAAATCAATGTGGGACGTCTGACTCTCTTAGGACAGTTCGGCAACAGGCAACAGCGCGAGTGACTTTGCTAACAGCACGACATCGCCTACAGCTCCTCTCCTGGGCTCGTGACCATATCGGTAGGACCCTATACGACTAGAAATCCGTGGCCTGGTCAGATGAGCCTCGGTTTCAGTTGATAAGAGCTGATGGTAGGTTTCGAGTGTGGCGCAGACTCCACGAAGCCATGAATCTGGATTGTCAACAACGCCCTGGGCAAGCTCGTGGTGGCTCCATAATGGTGTGGCCTGTGCTTGCATGGAATGGAATGGGTCCTCTGGTCACGTTGAACCGATCATTGCTTGGAAATGGTTCAGTTCGGCTACTTGGAGACCATCTCCAGTCATTCATAGACGCCATGTTTCCAAGCAACAGTGGAATTTTTATGGATGACAATGTACCTGTCACTGGGTCACAGTTGTTACCGATTTGTTTCAAGAACATTCTGGACAATTCGAGCGCCTAACATGAATCCCACCGAACATTTATGGCAGATAATCGATAGGCCAGTGCACAAAATCAGGCATCTGCAACACTTCCGCAGTTAAGGACAGCTATAGGGACACCGTGGCTCAATATCTCTGAATGACTTGTTGAGTTCATGCCACATCGAGTTGCTGCACTACGCCAGGTAAAAGAGGTCCGATATGATATTACACTCCTGGAAATGGAAAAAAGAACACATTGACACCGGTGTGTCAGACCCACCATACTTGCTCCGGACACTGCGAGAGGGCTGTACAAGCAATGATCACACGCACGGCACAGCGGACACACCAGGAACCGCGGTGTTGGCCGTCGAATGGCGCTAGCTGCGCAGCATTGGTGCACCGCCGCCGTCAGTGTCAGCCAGTTTGCCGTGGCATACGGAGCTCCATCGCAGTCTTTAACACTGGTAGCATGCCGCGACGGCGTGGACGTGAACCGTATGTGCAGTTGACGGACTTTGAGCGAGGGCGTATAGTGGGCATGCGGGAGGCCGGGTGGACGTACCGCCGAATTGCTCAACACGTGGGGCGTGAGGTCTCCACAGTACATCGATGTTGTCGCCAGTGGTCGGCGGAAGGTGCACGTGCCCGTCGACCTGGGACCGGACCGCAGCGACGCACGGATGCACGCCAAGACCGTAGGATCCTACGCAGTGCCGTAGGGGACCGCACCGCCACTTCCCAGCAAATTAGGGACACTGTTGCTCCTGGGGTATCGGCGAGGACCATTCGCAACCGTCTCCATGAAGCTGGGCTACGGTCCCGCACACCGTTAGGCCGTCTTCCGCTCACGCCCCAACATCGTGCAGCCCGCCTCCAGTGGTGTCGCGACAGGCGTGAATGGAGGGACGAATGGAGACGTGTCGTCTTCAGCGATGAGAGTCGCTTCTGCCTTGGTGCCAATGATGGTCGTATGCGTGTTTGGCGCCGTGCAGGTGAGCGCCACAGTCAGGACTACATACGACCGAGGCACACAGGGCCAACACCCGGCATCATGGTGTGGGGAGCGATCTCCTACACTGGCCGTACACCACTGGTGATCGTCGAGGGGACACTGAATAGTGCACGGTACATCCAAACCGTCATCGAACCCATCGTTCTACCATTCCTAGACCGGCAAGGGAACTTGCTGTTCCAACAGGACAATGCACGTCCGCATGTATCCCGTGCCACCCAACGTGCTCTAGAAGGTGTAAGTCAACTACCCTGGCCAGCAAGATCTCCGGATCTGTCCCCCATTGAGCATGTTTGGGACTGGATGAAGCGTCGTCTCACGCGGTCTGCACGTCCAGCACGAACGCTGGTCCAACTGAGGCGCCAGGTGGAAATGGCATGGCAAGCCGTTCCACAGGACTACATCCAGCATCTCTACGATCGTCTCCATGGGAGAATAGCAGCCTGCATTGCTGCGGAAGGTGGATATACACTGTACTAGTGCCGACATTGTGCATGCTCTGTTGCCTGTGTCTATGTGCCTGTGGTTCTGTCAGTGTGATCATGTGATGTATCTGACCCCAGGAATGTGTCAATAAAGTTTCCCCTTCCTGGGACAATGAATTCACGGTGTTCTTATTTCAATTTCCAGGAGTGTAGAAGGTATCCCATGACTTTTCTCACTGCAGTATATATTTTAAACCCAAAGGAAAAGAACATAAGCGTCCGAGATGTAGTGCTATAAAAGGATGCTGAAAATTGCTTCGTTCACTAAAGTCAGGTGTCACATCCTGCGTTTTCGCGAAGGCGAGGAATAAAATATAAATACATGGGAAGCTCTAACCAGAAAAGGAACAGTATCAAGGATTTGCGTTAAGACTTCCATGGCAGAGAGAGAACAGGTATTACAGTATCTAAAACAAGTAACTGAGGACGTTAGGTGTAAGTGCTACTCTGAGGGACAAGAATTTCCCCACGAGACGCAACTGAGGTGGGCCGTATCAAATCACTCAGAAGACTAATGACTCAATAGAAACACAATAAATAGAGATATCCTTACACTTCCTGAATCGACTGGTTAAATCCTCTCTAGCGTTATTGTCAGTATTATTATTACAAATATGTATTTTTACTGTGTATCGCCCATTGTCTCCAGCTCAACCTTCACTGTTACCCAGAGCGTCGTACTTCGGTCATCAGCAGTTTAATTGTCACACCAGGCTACCATGAACACTGCGCGACCCGTCTGTCGCGCAACAATCTATCTTATGTCTGCCTATCCATCCATCCGTTTGTCAGTCATTAACACTCAAAGTCATTCAACCATCAACATCGTGCAACTATCGAACTTCCCTCTTCCCCTCTCCCTAACCCATCATCATATATACCTATCTCTCCTACATCTTAATACTAATAATAATCTCAAATTCTTCTCTATTAATACTATCATCCTTTACAAATTTTTCCCTTTCTGGGTTGCCAACTTCTGCAGCATCAAAGTCATCGCCAACAAAATGAAGATCCAACACGAGCAACACGAACATCAGCAACATCAAGCAGGTCATGTCTTACAACTGTACTAGTGCCACAACATGAAACAGCATTCTCTTCAAGTGCTCGATGTTCATAATTAAATATCATCTCAGTTCCGAAACTTGTCCAAGACCAGTTGCTTCCCTCTCTCCCCTCCTTTTGTCTACCTCCACATCTTGCAACTGAAACAATAAGTATCTTAACACCTAAAGTGCTCCAACCACTGCACCTATCAGAATTTGAAGAATAGTCTACTGACTAAATGTGTTATCAGAAATTTATAAACAATCCAGATCGAAAGTTTCTCGACCCAATGATATTCATATTTGAAATACTGAAAACCCATTCCTTCCCTAATATAGCTCAGATCAGGAAGACTCCATCCTAGCAAAAGTTTGCAAGAGTGATCTCTCGGGTTCTCTCTGTGCGACTGATTAATTTGCTTCTGGTATTCATCTGAGTTCTTGTTTCCATTGTATGCAGATTGTTTAGATGACTGCACTAGTAGTCTTCTTCAGGTCCTGTGAGTTGGGCTGTTATGATAACCCACTGGCTGGACTTCAACCAAACTGGATCGTTCGAGAAATATTGTGCATAAAAAGGAAACAAGAAGTCAGCTGACACAACCCTGAGAACCACACAAAACTTTTCAGAAAATTCCCCATGTTACATCTGTCTTGATATTTGTCTCTCATGCACACACACACACAGAACCCTAAACCACGATACTCTCTACTTCCATCCCATTTTCCACGGTCAGCACGATGAGCAAAGGGATGTAGCCTAACATGACAGCAGAGGAATGAAATTTGAACTCAATTCCCACCCTGACCTCGAAATTGGAAAAGAAATCGCTATGAAACAACGGCTAAAGCCTAACTTACATAGTGTGAATCTTCTCAGAATTGGGATGTTAACGTCCTTCAAACCTTACATCATTTAAAAAGAGACAAATCTGTGACCACACAGGGATCGCTCTCCTGATGCCTGCGCCATTAACTCCTCACTTATGCCAAGGAGTAGATGCCTGTCATCCTGGGGCATTGGGACTCCCGGCAATGGGCATCCTGCCAGGTAGCCTTTGCTGCGGATGGGTGGCGCCTGTGGGGAGGGCCCCTGTGCAGAGTGGTTGGCATCAGGATGGATGACACGCGATGAAGCTTAGTATGTCATCTCTTGCTGGTGGTCAAACACCAGCGGTCTCTAAGTGATCAAGGTCTAACTTCAATGCTAAGAAATACGACCCCAAATTACACACCCAAGCTATTGTCCAATTTCTGTGTTTGTTGGTCCATTGAGGGAGTACAACTTTAGCTGCTGCTATTGCCTGAGGCCTTTTGTGATGTCCCCCTGTGGGTCCAGGGCTTTGAATAGGCTCGAGGTAGTCCTGCTACTAAAAGGAGAATCACACGTTTCGGCCTTTATGTAATGGTCCCTGTAGAGTCAGACCTCCATTTCTCAAAATGTTCTCGAAGAGCCAGTCAATTGGGGAAGGGCGAGGTCACCCTCCTGGGTGCATTTTCCTCCATCCCCTGTGCAGTATCGCTTTCTGTGCTGTTGACGATAATGGACTTCTTAGCTCGTTTGCGCCTGATATCCAGCACGGTAGCCAGTCCATGTACCCTGTCCATTGCAGCCCCCTGACCACACAGGGATCGCTCTCCTGATGCCTGCGCCATTAACTCCTCACTTATGCCAAGGAGTAGATGCCTGTCATCCTGGGGCATTGGGACTCCCGGCAATGGGCATCCTGCCAGGTAGCCATTGCTGCGGATGGGTGGCGCCTGTGAGGAGGGCCCCTGTGCAGAGTGGGTGGCATCAGGATGGATGACATGCGATGAAGCTTAGTATGTCATCTCTTGCTGGTGGTCAAACACCAGCAGTCTCCATGTGATCAAGGTCTAACTTCATTGCTAAGAAATACGACCCCAAATCAACCCCCCCCCCAGCCACACCATGGGAGGAATGCAAGGATAAAGATGGCAGCGAAGCTTATTCACTCTGCACCTCGTATGTGTGAGAGTTGATGGGGAATCTTTCTTGACAATAAAACCTCAGTTTTTTGTGGAGCATTTAGAGGAAAAGTTTGGGGAGGTGGAGGGCTTGTCCAAAATGCTGTTAGGGTCGGTCTTGCTCAAAACAGCATCCTCTGCCCAGTCACGGATGGTACTCGCCTGTGACAAGCTAGGGGACATTTGTTTCCATCACGCCCCATAAGAGCTTAAATATGGTCTAAGGTATCATATTTCACCCTGACTAGGGTACCATATGTCACAGGGACTTTCTTTTGCAGGCTGACGATGAGCTGCGCGACAATTTGGAGTGGCGAGGTGTCCACTTCATCTGGCGCGTCCACCAGAGTCCGAGGGATAATAAGGTAGCTACCAGTGCCTTCATCTTGGGCTTCGAGGGTGACAAATTACCCGAAAAGGTCAAGGTGATGGTCTACCGCTGTGGAAAAGCCATATATCCCTCCCCTGATGCGGTGCTTCAAGTGCTGGAAGTTCATCCATTTGTCTTCCCGCTATACTTCCAGCGTCACCTGTCGGGATTGTGGCTGTCTTTCACATCCCACTACTGCCTGTGCCCCGCTTCCCATCTGTGTCAGCTGCAGAGAGTACCATTCGCCTTGCTCGCCAGATTACAGGATTCTCCAGAAAGAAAGAAAAATAATGGAATACAAGACCTTGGACCGACTGACCTACATTGAGGCTAAGAGAAAATATGAGAGGCTACATTATGTGCAGATGACGTCAACCTACGCCGCCGCTACGACAACGGTTGTACCGTTCTGCCACGTACAGTTGGCTCTCAGAGCCATCAGACTCCACCTGCCCCCTTCATGGGGAGTCACCAGATCAATAACAACAAAATAAATGGAAATCGTGCTTTACTTTAACGTCGTACAGTTCTGGGATGGCTTCATATTAGTGAAATTTCTAAATTTCAGGCTAAATCTTTTACTAGCCGTAATTCTGCAACTAAACATTTACGGACCTATGTTTATATGAACTTTTTTTCTTTAGTTTTACTTGCAGAATAACATATTCAAATATTTTCATTTCTTCGTGAATCACCCTGTATAATTATGCGGGCACTCATGAGAAGTGGCAAGCAATAAAAGAAGTGGAAACTGGTTACAGGGCGGAATATTGTGGTATGAAGGAGAGGGTCTCATATGATCGCATGATTGATCACGTCTAGAAAAATGAACGTGAAAAACAAGTAACTGATTGAACAAAATATACGCCATCGATACAAACGATATCTAAAATTAATGAAGTCAGTACCTGTAACTGAAAGAAAACGAAGATTTCTAATCGTTCTCTCGTACGCCCTCTTCAGTGAAGTCAAGTCGATTCCTTCCTTTAAATTAGAGAAATACTTCTGAATTACTACTGACCTTCCAGTCGATGTAATTTTAATCAGCGAAAAGATGACCTTAAGGTATCTACTCCGCGAGAAATTGTTCCATATGCCTCAGCGCAATGAGCTTCAGTCAGTATGTAAACAATCTAAAACGTTGCGCTGAATATCATAATGCTTTAAAGAGGATGTTTCGATGGAACTAGCATATTAGACTTCAGAAGTCGCCCACACATCTAGGTGTAGAGCATCTCGGATTTAAAATGAAAACGCGATGCAAGATTGAAGCTATCACTTAAACAAAGCAAGAACAGGGATGAAAGCAATTTTAAGACTCAGAAAAAAGTATAGATAAAATCAGTTTCCAAACTTCAGTATTTGCATCTGTAGACACAATTCAATTCTTTACCTTCAGCTAATCAACGAAACGTCTCTGATCCAGATGAATCTGATATTTTCCCGGAAGCTCTGCAATCACTATGTAGAATCGACTTCAGCATACCACTCCCTGTAACGAACCTGCAATAAGGAATAATGACATCATTTGCCACAATATACATGCATGCACTTTTACACTGTCTTACACATAATACACAAGTACACAAATCATTCTTCGTATGCCATTGGGGACGAAGGAAATCACTGAAATAATTTGAAACTGTTAGTACAAAACGTATTGTTTTTGCACAAAAAGTGTAAGTAAACAGTGTTGTCAGCTAACAGTAAAGTTACAAAGAGGATTTCAAAAAAATATTAATGAAGGTTACTTTCAAATAATTAAGAAAATTACAAGGATGTTGAAAAACACATACATCACATTTTTCCAACCTGATGGGAACCTAGTTTTGGTCTTAAAATTTCTTAAGGTTATAAGCTTTCTAATAAAATAAAAATATTAATTGGTTTTCAATTAATGGACACAAATAAACGGGAAATCGAAAACCTTTCTACTGTGATGAGAAACGAGTAATTCCAAGGAAGTTCAGCCAGGTCTGACATCGACTGCCTCAGATGCAGGGTTCTCAAGTTAATATATGTATCATTTATTTTAGCCAGATTAATCTTAAGTGTGAAAAATTTATTTCATTTTATTTATGAAGTTATTTTTGAAAGAAAATAATAAATCGCATTTTTTTGTGCATCTAACCTCCAGTTCGAGGAGATAAAGTGTTCTGTGTTTGCTTGAGGCCTGTACATAAATGAAAACACTGCAACAATCACCATCATATACTATTAATATTTCTGACATGCAACAGTCAGTCCATTTGGCCTCAGTTGCTCTTTGTCTTTCTGTGAGATGGGTCTATTTGTTTGTGGTGCAGCCTTTTATCATTCTGTTTGTAATTTAGAGAGCTTTTAACTGAAGTAGTTCTCAGTTACGTGTAACAGAAAATATGAATTAATGCACTGTTGGAAAATTACTTGCTATGCTATGTCATTTGACAGCCTACACCTGTGTAAAAACTCTGCAAAAATTTTCAGAGCTGACAGAAGACCATCAACATTTGGTAGTGTTGCAGTCTAATATAAACTTACCAGATGATCAAAAAAGAACTATATGTGCTCATCACAGTTACTATTGTTGAAATGTTATTGAAAGCTGTCAAAGAACTTGTGATCCTTTCAAAATACACAGGCAGACAGTCAAGAAATCTTTAATGTCAATAAGTTCAGCTTTGTCTGAATCATTAAGGGCGGTCAGGATCTATGTAAAACCAGGCAAAAAACTTTCTTCAACCTGTCATAAGATTTGTGAACAAAAAACTGAAATCAGTGATATAAATGAACGTCATGCCTTGACTCAGAGGTGACATTTAATGAATCAGAGCTAAAACATAAAATTATCAAGGATACATATAAAATTTTAAATTCAAGTTATCAAGGATACAAATAAAATTTTAAATGATTTGGGATGCTCTCCTTTAAAACTTTTTCCATTCCATATCACAGCAAGGCTTCATATGGTAAACTGAAGCTAGAAAATGTGAAGCATGTTTTGAAAGAAAAGATGTACCAGACATTGGACTGCAGTGTTGAAATTTCTGACAGTAGGTAGAATAAAATTGATTATGAAATTGTTATGAAAGACAGGTATTTTGACACCATGATACTGTTAATGAAAGAAAAGTGGTTGGTGGAAGGAGATCTGAAAGTTTTAACTTTAGCTCCTCTCTCTTGATCAAAAGAAGAAAAATAATGTCAGAATTCAATGTTAGTGAGTATGTAATATGACAGGCAACGCAGCTGATAAGAAAGATGGGTATTTTATCAGTTCCTAACCGTAAAAGAGGTAAAATAATCACTGATGATGAGTAAAGTTTTTCACTCATTGTTACCAAAATGACGAACATACTTTAATGTTACCAAAAGCAAAAGACAAAGTTAGCATTCAGAAGAATGTTTACAAGCAAAAAAGACTTATCCTCTGAAACCTAAGGGAACTATATGATTGTAAATCAGAGAACCCAAACATTAACTTCGGTTTTTCTAAATTTTATTTACAAAGATCAAAGTGCTGCATTTTCGGTGGAACTGCTGACACTCATTTAGTTTGTTTCTGTGTTATCGACCAAAACGTAAAACTGCTTTTGGATGCAGAAAACATCCAAGAAACATGTAAAGAACTTATAAAATTTCTTGTATGTAATTGAGGAAATTATGACTGCATGCTTGATCACTCTGATGATTGTCCCAGTAATGACTAGTTGTTAGAAATTTTGAAAGAAAAATTATCTTACATAGATGCTGCTGTTGAAATTGAGTACAATCAGTGGAGTAACACAAACCATCGGACTGAGTTGGTAAAGCAATCTGCAACTTCTGATGAATACACTGATTTGTTGATAACAAAATTACATGCACTTAAACAACATTCATTTATATCTAAGTATCAGGCAAGGACCTTGAAAAATTTGAAACGAAATCTAAACCTAGGAAAAACTATTATGTTAATCGACTTTGCTGAAAACTACAGTTTTGTATTTCAGAATGAAATCCAGAGTTACCACTGGACAAGAAGCAGCCATAAAATCCATCTCATTTGTGTTTATGAGATAAAAGAGGAATATAAATTGATAATACCAAACCATTGGTTTACAAGTGATGATATGCATCGCAATGTAGGATTTGTTAATGCTGTTCTGAAAGAAATGGTTAACTGATTGGCTGAACGCTACTGACAGTCAACAAACTGCATTTTTAACTAATGGATATGCTGCTCAATAGAAAAACAGAAAAAGCCTTAAAACTTGTGAGAACGCGAAAATTATTTTTCCATTGATACTGAACAGTACTTTTTTGCTATTGGGCAGGGTAAATCAGCGTGTGATGGATTGGGAGGAACTGTAAAACACATATAGAGAAGCCTAGTCCTCAATTGGAGAATGATGTACAAATAACAACTGCACTTGGTGTTTACAATTTCTGAAAATCTAGTATTGACAAATGTTTTTTACATTTCTTAGAGGAAACAAAAGTAGATTTCTTACAGAAGAAACTGGAGAAGAGATTTTTGACAATATGCGAAATACCAGGTACCAGGAATTTTCACAATTACAAACCAATGTCCTGTGATTCTTTAGAAATTAGAAAAGTAACTTGTTCTTAAAAGCCTTCCTTGGTTTTCTCATTCAACGAAAATGCCCCACAGTGGACACATACCTCTTCTCAATAAAACTCTATTATGGCAACTGTATACAATGAAAGGTGGTATTTTGCCTCCATCGAGAATGTATGTGATGAAGATCTTGTACTACTTTTTCTCCACCCATCTGGGATATCGGTACTATTCTTTTGACCTGAGAAGTAAGACTCATGTTTTGTGCCTTTGGAAAACATTTTATGTACTGTTGGTATACCAGAATCAAGCATATTAGGAAAAACTGTGTTACTCTAATGAACATGATAGATTTCTCAAAATGGATTCAAAACAGAGATTCTATAACAACATTCATTTGGGAACTCCAAGGCTCTTCAATACCCCATTTTAAATTTAAACATTTGTCTGTGTAGAATTATAGTCTTTTAAATATGCTCACTGGATACTCCAAAATAAATTTAATATTAGTAATGAAAATATTCCAATTGAAATATAACTTCAGCTTTGCACTTTTATTATTTGAACAAAATGTTAAGCATGTAATAAAAGCTTAGGATTCTATATAATGTGCTTTAAAAGATCTTGTGAAATATGTTATAACTATTTTAATATAAAAATGAAAATCCTATGTCTACCAAAACGCATGTTGTTTTTTTTTGTTTTTTATCACATCATATTTGAGTTTTAATAAAAAAACTGCCTTGATAACAGCTGTGTCTAATAGTATTGTGACTATTTAAGAAATTATTGTTCGTGCCATAACAATTGACGTTGATTTTCCACATTAACCAGAAGTTGAGCGCAGGTATTAAATATTTTACCCATAAAGATACTTTGTTTTTCTGTTATCTGGAAAAATATACCAGTCAGTTGTTGAAAATTAGCTAAGTTTTCTCCCTAAAGTAATGCAATCCAGATGGGAAATTTCCAGCATACTGTAAGCTTTTTGAAAACTAACATATTTTCCTTCAAAAACTATATGAAATATATAGAAGATATTTTACTTTGATTTTTACCATGAGAAAAGTACCGAAAAAAAATTTCATGAAAATCTGAGAATTGGGCGCAAGGCCTGTATGAACTTATTAGAAATACCCCATTTTTCATCACAGAAAAAGTTTTTTCATTTTCCATTTATTTGTGTGACCATTCAAAGAAAATACATTAATATTTTTATTTAATGAGAAGTTCATCACCGCAAAGTTACTTATAATAAGGAATCTTTATTTACAACGGACTGTTTCAGCTTCCTCGTCATTTTCAAGTACCTGAAATTACAATTTTGGTGAGAGCAGGTATGGATGCCAAAGCCATTTATATTAAAGTAGCTGTATTTTACTTGCGTCTGGATTGATGTGACGTCCATATTACGTAGTTGGTGGACTGTTTTATAACTGTCACTGCTTTAATGAAGTGGTAAATGATGTCAAGATGTTGGAAATAAAATGTTAATTAGGAATTGATATCCGTTTGACAGTTCCACTATTACGTCTCTATATGTTTACAAAGCTTGTACAGATGAGCAGTGATATTATTTTATTAACTAAAATTTGCTAAGATTGTCTTTGGATTTTGCATATGTTATTTCCAATTTATCCATTTTCGTTTCCTAAACGCCAAAAAGTTTTTGTGGTCGTACTTGTGTCGAAATTCTGCATTTTTGTCGAATATTTCTTGTGGGAATTTTCTCATGAACATACAGATTTCTAATTCTTCACGACTGTTCATGGCAAAACCTTTTGATATTCTGTGCAGAATCTGTAGTGCATTTTCGATCGTATCTGCAGTGTGATTTTGATTTTTCAAGTGTAGAAAGGAGATCGCCTGATTATATTCGCTCTCTCTCTAATTTCCTCATGTTTGGCAAATGTAAAACTTATTACAACAGTCACATATGATTTTATATATGCCTGGGTCATCATATTTCGGTGTTCTATGTCATTTTATTGAAAGGTTGTTATTGATTTGAAAGGCTAGTTGAATATTTATAGCTTCAAATACTGCGTTAACTTTGTTGGGGATCTACCAAGATATACTACTGGATCGTATCTTATTTTTTGTGTCTGTGATGTTTCTTCAGTTAGGCATACCTCGCTAAGTCTTGTGTTTTACTTTGGTATTTTACATTTTCAGTATAATTGTATGATTATGTTGGGGTCAAAATAATTTGTGTAGGCTATATAACGAAGTGTGTTAAGTTGTTTTTGAATTTCTGGCTTTTCTAATGGTAGGGTATTTAATCTATTAACCATTGAATCGAAAAATGCTAGTTTATGAGCCATTCGATGAGAGGAATTGACATTTATAACACTGTCAGAAGTGATATTCTTCCTATAGACATCAAATGTGTGGCAATTATTATTTTTCCAATTGTTAGGTCTAGATAGTTAATGGTAGTGTCTTTTCTCTTCCAGAGAATTCAGGAAAATACTGGCTAATGTGCCTGCAACTCTTTTACCCATGGCTACCCTATTTTTGTAGTTAAATTCTAAATAATTTTGTGACAGTGCTAGTTCCAAAACATTTATAATTTCAAGTGTTCCTGCCATGGATATTTTCCTATATGGTAACAGGTTATGTTTTATTATTTGAATAGGTTCCTGTACTGGCACGTTGGTGTGTAGGTCAGTGACATCGAAGGAAATAAATTTACAGTTAGGTGGTATCTGCATGTCTTTTAAATCTCTTGCCAGAGTACGTGAATTTTTGATTGTGTGCTTTTTGTTGAAAGTTTAAAATTTTATTATTAGCGTGTTAAGTTTTTTGCTTATCAAATATGACGAGCTATTTATGCAATTAAATAGGAGCCGAATCGGAATCGTCAGTTTATGTGTTTTTGGTTGGCCTCGTAATTTCAGTGCAGTTGGATTCACTACCATGTACGTTCTTTTTCCTTTTTCAGTGTTTTTAATGACTTTCTTTAACTGCAAACCTGTTAGGGGGTTTGTGTGGCAATTCTGCGATACCGTTAGATCCAAAGAATGACATGTCATTTTTGTTAAGTATGACCACACGATTTTCTTTATCATCTTTTAATGCTATAGCATCAATTAATAGCAGTTTATGGTTTATATTATTCGGAATAACTACATTACCAGAAGGGTGGAGAAATGTGATTGGAGAGTTTTTCAACATCCTTGTAAGTAAGAAACTTCCTGGCAGATTAAAAATGTGTGCCGGGACGAGACTCGAACTCGGGTCCCGGGAGTTTCATATCAGCGCACACTCCGCTGCACAGTGAAAATCTCATTCTGGAAACATCCCCCAGGCTGTGGCTAAGCCATGTTCCCGCAATATCCTTTCTTTCAGGAGTGCAAGTTCTGCAAGGTTCGCAGGAGAGCTTCTGCAAAGTTTGGAAGGTAGGAGACGAGGTACTGGCAGTTGTAAAGCTGTGAGGACGGGGCGTGAATCGTGCTTGAGTAGCTCAGTTGTTAGAAAGGCAAAGGTCCCGAGTTCGAGTCTCGTCCCGGCACACTGTTTTAAGCTTCCAGGAAGTTTCATATCAGCGCACACTCCGCTGCAGAGTGAAAATCTCATCCTTGTAAATATTCTAGAAATCTGAAAGTAACCGACATTAACATTTTTCTAATATTTTTGTAACTTTGCGGCTTAAATAAATGTATTATTGTTAACTAAATGCCTACGTTAACTTTTGAAAAAACTCCGAATAAGAGGTTTCATTTTCACCTGAGTTATGAATATTTCTGTAAACAAATACAACTTTGCATGAACATTCTCGCAAAGACAAATTATCAGAACATCACTATACTGAAAATTCAATATAATAATGTTTTAGTCTGAGACCAAAAAGAATTTGCAAAATTCATATGTTATAAAGATAAGCAAATATACAAAGTTCCAGGAAAATCTGAGATGGTGGGTGTCATGACCTGGATGATATGACATGAAATGACCCAAGGACCTCCAACAAAAAAGTAAGTGCAGTATATACTTAGAACAAGCATTCACACACATAACAACAAACAACTCATCATGGCGTCTAACCCCACACAAACACGTAGCATTTCGAACCATGGTACACAAGGAGCAGACAATTTAGAAGCAAATAGCTTCAGGACTGATTTACACACAATAAAAAAGAACTGACATAAGAATGGCTATATAGTCAAAACAATAGGTAATCTATACATATAAATATATAAAAAAGTTTAAAAAATTGCCATACTAATAAACGAGACAAAATAGTTGGTTGACCCAGCATTCTCTATTAAGAATAAGTTCGGTCAGTTATTAGTACATAACATGTAAACAGATTCACAAAAATTTAGAACAGTGATGTGTATAAAACATGGTGCACCAGCTGTCCTGTCTACTAGACCGAGGTAACACGCTGAAGTTTCAAAACCCGATTCAAATAACGCACGATTGCCTTCATAGTTAACCACTTAAAAAACTCAGCCATTGCACAGCATGTGCTCGAGATTAAATATATTATCAGCAAAACAGAAAATAATTGGGCAGCATTACACAATAAATCCAATGGTAAGATCCTAGATCTTTTAGAGAAAATAGAAATGTGTTTCCATAAACCCACAAACCCTGAATCAGTGTTAAATGAAGCCACAGATTTAGCTAGCCTTAGTTATTTCAGTAATTTTTAAATTCTGTACCTTATATGTGTCAAATTATTTCGTAACTCAGATGTCTGACACTGCATAATAAGCTTCATCTTTCATCGTTAACATTTGTGCGGTGTAGAAACAAGTGCGCACGTTGCATGATGTTATTCTTCAATGCCATTACAAAATAAATAATACAACTTTGATGACATTACAGCATTAAACGTGTTTCTCCTGGACCTTTCGGTTAGTTTTTCAGTGCTTTTCATCTTATTTTCCTTTGTTTGTACCAAAAATTTCGATATTTAACATCTAACTTTCTCACAACATGAACATACATCTCGCAACACCTCGTTCAAGAACAGTTGTAAATATTGTATTAAACGTGATGGCAACACATTTGCTCTAATGAGTTCAGATTTACATACACTGAAGAAAAAACTGCAACACCAAAAAGTTGTACGACATAAACGAAAGTTGGTAGGCGTGTTTCCACATCTGAAAGATGATGTCTGTTCAAATTTGGTGCCAGTCACACAAGAGTGGTGCTTGTAACGCCACCATGAGGATGTGAATCAGGTTTGCTTTAAATACACGCTGTAACGATCTTGAGTGTTAGTTACCCTTGACATTGGATGGTAGTGAATTCATATTAGTGAAGAATGCCCTTAATGCGACAACGACATTATCAAGATCCTGCTGAGTCTGAATGAGGTCGTGTAATAGGGCTACGAGACGCTGAATGTTCCTTGGTTCAAATGGTTCAAATGGCTCTGAGCACTATGGGACTCAACATCGGAGGTCATCAGTCCCCTAGAACTTAGAGCTACTTGAACCTAACTAGCCTAACGACACCACACACATCCATACCCGAAGCAGGATTCGAACCTGCGACCGTAACTGAAGCGCCTAGAACCGCTCGGCCACCGTGGCCGGCTGAATGTTCCTTCTGCGATACTGCAGAAAAACTTAGCAGGAAATAAGTAAGCCACTGCACATTATTGCTGGCAGTTATGGTCAGGAGAATATTCCGTCGCAAGAAGACTGGACTCTTGGACGCCCACGTCGCACAACCGAGGGGAAAGCCTATAGTGTTCGGCGTATGGCTCTGGCGCATCGTACGCATCTGCATCTTCAGCAGAAATTTGAGCAGCAATTGGTACCACAGTGACACAACGAATTGTTACAGATCGGTTACCTCAAAGACAGCTCCGAGACAGACGCTCTGTACCGTGCATTCTACTGAACCCAAACCACCGCCGTTTGCGACTTCAATGATATGAAGCGAGAGCTTATTGGATGGCAGGGTGGTGGTCTGCTGTGTTTTCTAATGAAAGCTGGTTCTGATTCGGTACCAATGACAGCCATGGTAGCAACGAACCTATCTGTGTGCTAGACACACTTGACATAAACGCTGAGTTAGGGTCTGGAGTGCGATCTCCTATGACAGCAGGAGCACTGTCGTGGTCATCCAAAGCAACCTGACTACAAAATTGTACATCAGTCTGATTATTCGATCTGCTGTACCATTCGCGAACAACATTGCAAGTTTCGTTTTCCAACAGGATAAAGTTCGTCCTCATACTTCAATTGTAACCCAACATGCTCTGCAGAGTTCCCACATGTTGCCTTGGCCTGCTCGATCACAAGTTCTGTTTCCAATCGAGCACTTTTGGGGACATCATCGGGCAACAGCTCCAGTGTCATCCACAAACAGCATTAATCGTCCCTCTACTGACAGATCAAGTTTAACAGGCAGAGAACTCCATCGCAAAAAATGCCATCCAGCAACTGTACACCACAATGCATGCACGTTTGCATGCTTGCATTCAACATTCTGGTGGTTATTCCGGTTATTAATGTACCAGCACTTCATATAAGCAATAGCTTGTCTCGCGCTTACATTAAGCTATGATCTTGCATGAATCACTTAAATATGTTACCTAGGCACATTTATTCCAGAAATTTGATTTCTCTGCATTAATTACTTTTTGATGCTGCGATGTTTTTCCGTCAATGTAACTTAATACTGACGTCGTAAAAAAGGGAAGGGGTGGTAGTGGTACAAGGTACCCTCTGCCACGCACTCTATGGTGGCTTGCGGAGTATATGGGTAGGTGTTGATACGCAATTTATGGAGGAGGACGGAATACCGGCCTCTGGTGCTGGTGACCTGGAAAGGTGATACAGCTGTCCATGCTGCAGAGGCACGCCCCACGGACCGACCTGACAAATATTTGTCTTCCAGGCGGGGGTCGTGCTGCTGAATGAAAAGACCAACAGCCACTTACTGTTTAATCCATCCAGTTTCTCAGACGCCAAGGCGATGCCTTAGTAGTTTGTGTCTCGAATACACTTATCACGTAGTACAATATCGACTGTTACGTCCTCTTTTTCTAGCTGGAAATGTCCACAGTTTTTCTGTTCCACGTATGATATGAGTTGGTCTAGAACAGTTTTCGATATCACGTACTTTCTTTCTCTAACGCTGTTGTAATTATGAGTTATGCTACTATAATGCTCACAACTGTCTCTCCTTTATTTCTGCAGTACCAAAGGCTGTGAAATTCGGATAAGACTATTCAGTATGCCTTGATATTTCGTACTTATCTTCTCTATAAGTAAAAGGCTTGTCTGGCTTGGCTGACTGACCCATCATCGCCCAGCCCAAACCGCTAACAATAGAAACTTGAAATCTGGATAACGTGTGGATCTTATACTTTAGGCGTCTTTTAAGAGGGGATTGTCCAGAATTTCACTTTTAAGGGGATGAAACAGGAGATAAAAGGCTTTTTGAAAGTATGTCGCTATTAAGGAAATTTTGAAACTAGACTTACGAAAACTGGTACTTGGTTTCTCGGTCAGAAAATAAAAAAATACATATTTCATCTTTTTGGAAACTCAACCACTAAGGGTACAAAATAGTGGGTGAAAGGTTTTTTGAAAATAAATAATTGCTAAGGAATGCTACATCTATGACAATAGGTATTTGACTTCTCGGTTACAAATAAAAGATACGTGTTTCAGTGTTTTTGAAAACTGAACCTCTAAGAGGATGCAATAGGGGATGGGATTATTTCATGAAAAAATTTTATTATGAAAGCATTTTTAAAGCTAAATCTATGAAAATTGAAATTTGATTTCTCAGTTAGAAATAAGAAACACATGGTTCACTGTTTTTACAAATTCAACCTCTAGGGAGGTTTCTTGGATATATTTCTTTGTGGAAGCATTTTTAAGCTATATCTATGAAAATTTGTGTTTGGTTTCTCTGTTAGATATAAAACACACATGTCACTGTTTTTGGAAATTTAATCCCTAAGAGGGTGAAATAGGGTTTCAAACGTTTTATGAAAATATTTCATTGAGAAAGCACGTTTAAAGCTAAGTCTTTGGAAACTGGTGTTTGGCTTCTCTGTTAGAGATGAAAAAATACGTATTTCATTATTTTTGGAAATTCAAACCCTATGGGAGTGAAACAGGGTCAGGCTGATTAACTGATTCATCATCACCCAGTCCAAATCACTATGAATAGAAGCTTGGAGTTTTGAGAGGGTGTGGATCTTATACTGTGGGCATCGTTAAAGAAGGGGTTGTTCGAAATTCCACTCCTAAGAGGGTGAAACGGGATGAAAGAATTTTTGAAAGTATGTCACTCTCAGAGTATTTTGAAACTGAAACTACGAAAACTGGTATTTGGTTTCTCAGTCAGAAAATAAAAAATAGGTTTCTCCCATTTATGGAAATTCAACCTCTAAGGGGTAAAATAATTGGTAAGGAACTACTAAAGGAGTTTTAAGCCTACATACAGGACAACATGTATTTGAATTCTCGGTTAGAAATTAAAAAAAAAAACGTGTTTCATTGTTTCTGGAAATTCAACCCGTAAGAGATTGCATTAGGAGACGAAAATTTTTAAGAAAATATTTCATTATATAAGAAAACTTTCAAAGCTAAGTGTATGAAAACTGGCATTTCACTTCTCGGTTAGATATAAAGACATATTTGTTAAGGGATGAAAGTTGATATGGAAATATCTGCACAAGAAAGCAAAAGCCATGAGTAACAAAAACTTTGGACTCCAGCTACTACAATCGCTTTTTGTTCAGAAGTACATTCGGGAAAGACCATGCTTACATGGCTTTAACTAGCATGAGAAACAGAAGGTGTTGCAATTTGTGAACAACAGAAAAATTTCCATTAAATAAAAACAAAAAACAAAGAATCTCTGCAGGCCATATAGTCTATGCAAGCGAAAGAGCGGGCGCTAAGCTAGTTGTGATATAATTTTGTTTAAGTCTCCGTTCTTTGCACAAGTCCGAGATCTATAGCGACTACCCGAT
Organism: Schistocerca nitens; assembly: GCF_023898315.1. Taxonomy (NCBI): domain Eukaryota; kingdom Metazoa; phylum Arthropoda; class Insecta; order Orthoptera; family Acrididae; genus Schistocerca; species Schistocerca nitens. Next base: position 515,126,832 of record NC_064614.1, read on the forward strand.
CTATTACTAATCGATTACTTCAGATGGAAGACCCTTCCACTGCGCATTTAACTCGGTTCAGTCAATACACTCTGGTGTTCAACCCTTAAAGACAAAAGTGTGTCTTCCAAGTAAAATAGTTCGATAAAGCTTGGACCGCACGTAGTACGACTGCTTCAGTACAGTATAGTACAGAAGGTAAAAAAAAATTCGCAAAGACACTCGCAGAAGTGACACTTTTATTTAAAGACAATAACTATGCTGAAATCAGCGTGGACACATGATGGTGCCCTGCATGTTTCGCAGTAGGATATGTCTACACCACGAACGGCAGTGCGTGCTCTGCTACGTGCTCCCATGCTGGCCACAAGGTTGGTGAGGAGTTCTTGTGGCAGGGCTCTGCAGTCATCCACCAGCGCGTTTGACACATGATGGTTGGTCGCTGGTTTACGTGGACGAGCTGCAGCCCGCCTCCCCGACGCATCGTGGAAACGGGAAGGCCAGTCCTCTCGCCATCCATAAAAATGAATTCAGGGAAGATTATCACTGCGTATTTCTTTCACTTACCTTCTGTACTATGCTGTAGCATTTCTCTCTATGTATGGTACATGTTTCAAGAGCTATGTTACATGACAGTGACGTATCATACGATACTTTTATCCATAGCTTTTGCACAGCACTGTATTATAAACATGATTCGCATGCCTACAAAACTGTCAGTTTGTGAGCGAAACCGAACGTCTTGTGGATGCACATATTATCCATATAATTGGCATTAACATAGATTAAAATTAAATGAAACTTAATTCGATTTTTAAGACACGAGGTAATCCTGATGCAGAGCTTCTTCGACGCCATTGAAGTGACAAGTCACCATAATACAAACAAAAGGCAGGCAGTTGTGTGGGTAGCTACGTAGAGTATTGATTTAACTAACAAGTGATTCTAATTTTTCAATTTTATTAAATAATATGTTGGTAACGCTTCTAAGCCTAGTTTTCATTTTTGTTCTGAATAACAATAACAAAACACCACTCAGTTTTTGTTTGTTATTCATAAAATTAAGATCACCTTAGGTATGAAATGGATCCGTGTACCTGCAGGCTCGCACAACCAATATCCAGAAGGTAAGCGTGTCCACTGAGTAGTGGATTTTAGAACCTGCTCGGGGGGCCGTAGGAGATGATTTCTACACTTTGATAAAGTAACCAACGGAGTTCAGGTAGATCGCAGTAAGATTTAGCGTTTTCATTAAAAAGTAACGTTGGCCGTTACCTTTATGGTTTACGCTCTCTCATCTGGTCACCTCCAATACCAATACTAATGAAAGATAACCCGGTGCACAGTGCACATTCTCAGTTGCAGGTTGCCTCTCTAACGGGTTCAGGGTCAACAAAAATTCGAACCGAATCTAAAAACTTAGTGTTGTCATAATCTATTCATTATGATGTATAATCTTATCATAAAGTTTTAACATAGGCACGTATTACAGTTAGAAACTCTGTATATGTCTTGAGTCAGCGTAACTCATGACGCAGAAATTATGCAGATTATGTTCAGCCTGTGTTAGAGACTGAGAGCACTTAACGACTTCCGATAAACTTTACAGATAATTTACAAGATTTACAAAAATTTTTCTTGATAACCTGGCCCACGTATCTTAATTTTTTGCAAACTATGACTGATGCTCTTTAGGTATTTGCAAATTGTAGTTTGTTTAATCGAGGTGGTAGCTCATACAGGAGTTGAAATTGTGAAGATCCTCATGTCTGCTAACGGATATAGCAAGTGTGAATACATGTACCATTTTTATTGCCTATTCTTTATTTGTATTTTCATCTAAGTGCACGTGCCACCAATTTCTCGTTACAAGAAACCGATAACTGATAACTGAGTCACACACAATATAAATCCAGTTCCTCACTGTTGCTGGACCTACAGTACTACGAGCAGGATGTTTTGCTGTTGCAAGACAATGCACGGCCACATGTCAGTCAAAAAACCATGGAATCGATCACAAAACTCGGATGGACAACACTGAAACACCCGCCTTACAGTCCTGACCTGGCTCCATGTGACTATCATATCTTTGGGAAACTGAAAGAGTCTCTTCGTGGAACAAGGTTTGAAGATGATGACTCCCTTCAAAAATAGTTCAAATGGCTCTGTGCACTATGGGACTAAACTTCTGAGGTCATCAGTCCCATAGAACGTAGAACTACTCAAACCTAACTAACCTAAGGACATCACACACATCCATGCCCGAGGCAGGATTCGAACCTGCGACCGTAGCGGTCGCGCGGTTTCGGACTGTAGCGCCTAGAACCGCTCTGGATGACTCCCTTGTGCACGCTGTCAAACAGTGGCTCCAACAGGTTGGTCCAGAATTTTACCGTGCGGGTATACAGGCGCTGGTTCCAAGATGGCGTAAGGCAGTTGAGAGGGATGGAAATTATGTGGAGAAATGAAAATATTGTTGCTAAAGGATGTATCTACACACTGTAAAACTTTCAAACATGTAGAATAAAAGGTGGAATATAAAAAAAATAGTGTGCATTTCTTTTGGAGTGACCCTCGTACATTGCAGCTAGTGATTTATTGAAACTGGCCGTCAACAGAACGTGTACAGTCTTAATTGTCGGAGCCTGGTAGGCCAATTACAAGGACAAACACTTTCGCTTCACGCTGAGTAATAATCTCTAGCTACGAGCCATGAGATATACGGCAGGAAAGCCGCAGTATGGCCTTCAATGGCGAATTAAGAGCCTACTTCATTAACTTAACGTAGTTATAGCGTCTAAATGGTAACATTCGCTAGGGAATCCTCTTAAAGGAACATTACACTAATCGGCATGCTCGCAATTCCCTCATAACTGCCGAGAAAGTACCACGGCAGTTTCAAAATATTGTTCATCCAATAGTTAAAGCCATGAAGTGGACCCCTTAGCAGTCAATAGAAAGCCTAGAACTCCTTCGTTCATGAAAGTTAAAACGTGTTCTGCCTCTGTCTGGCTTTTGGACAATTAAAGAGTAGACTGTACAGTGATTTGGTACATCATCCAAGGAATTTCCTAGTTCTGACAATCTACTTCATGTTTTAGGTAGATATCTACATCAAATCCAATAAAAATTCTTGTGCATACGATTATTTCAAAATATACTTTAAGTCGCATATGCGAAAATGTCGGCTTCAGATAGTTACATGAAGAATAGTTGAAAGCTATGAAAATCATTATTCAATGGATAATTCCAAATTTAAACCGTAGCGTGGTAGTAATGTCCATTACCATACAATGCGGTAGACCAAATACTGGTCTACGGAGACATCGATGCATGCACAAACTAAGAGGTTGTTCAAGAGCGGAAACAACATGTTTTACAACATGGATCTGGAAAGCCTAGAGCAATTTCAATCATACCTGGTACATCCAGAACTTAGCAATTACCATGGTTCGAAGAAACCGATAAATTCAAATTTACTGGAAGTGTAAGGGGGTGTGGAGTGGAGGATGAGAGGGGCAGGATCGAGCGGTGACACGCAAAAATATTTATGGAATGCCTTAAGGAATACTACCCAAATCTGGTAAATATATGGCTTACTATGTGGAATATAGTATTAGAAGACTCTAGTAATCATCTTTTTGGGAGGGGATGAGGGAAGGCAAAGTGGTAACTTGTAAGTATGTCTCTTAAACGCATGGAGAAATAGGATTACTATTTGAGAAAAAGTACTTCAGCCTGTGTGCGTGGAGTGGAAAGTTTTGACTCTGAACACCTGAGTACTTTCAACCAAACCCTGGGGCAATGTGTTACATACTGTGATGCTGATCTGAGATCGCCATGATTCTCTCACAGGTAACTAGATGTTGTTTGCAGAAGAATGTACTCACCTATGAATTAATGATTTCAGCACTTGGAGGAGAATCTAAAAATAATATAAATGTCCCAGTTTTGCATTAAAGTGATATTTCAATGGATCTGTGAAAGATACTACCGCAATTTTTTTTAAATATATAAATAAACCAGTTTTGCTTTTAAAAACGATATCATTCCTTTTCCTATCTAGTAAAAGACTGTGATAAATAAGTAGTCGAGCAACGCCTGGTAATCACGTGATCAACTATTAAATACACCAGAATGAGACGTAGGAAGACCTAGGAAGGAATGGACACAAAATCTGTGAAGTGGGTACATGCTTAAAGCCTAATACGTGAAATGTAGATGGCTTGTCGTGAATGCGACAAAACGGGACGTAGAATGTCGCCGACGTACCGTTGTGCTGTAAGGGTGCCGCGAATGACAACTAAAGGAGCCCTGCTATGAAAAGAAGCGGCGCGCCAGACGACATTACTCACGGTTTTTGGGCCGCATGGCAGGCGACAGTCAGATTGTTAGCTCACCACTGTCCTGGGCGCCTGCAGACACGTATTCGCTGACCATTGGGTCCCAGTTCGAAGCGGGACTGACCACTGAAGACAACTCTACACCAGTCAATAATATTTCAGGCCTAAGACAAATCTGGAGACGACCCAGACATCGGTGGAATATCAATACCAACGCGTTATTGACTTGCTAAATTTGTGAAGCCCTTTCTCTTCAGTAAATCATCCAATTTGTCTGAAATTGTAATCATTTGACTTTCTGTACATTTACATCACATTTCTTTTATTTTCATCCCATTCGGATAATTCCTTGGTGGTACGTCGGTTTCCTTTCTTCTTTTGTCTTTATTTTGGCTTGGCTTGTATTAAATTTAGTGGAAGTGCTTTAACTAGTTCAAAAATGGTTCAAATGGCTCTGAGCACTATGGGACTTAACTTCTGAGGTCATCAGTCCCCTAGAACTTAGAACTATTTAAACCTAACTAACCTAAGGACATCACACACATCCATGCCCGAGGCAGGATTCGAACCTGCGACCGTAGCGGTCGCGCGGTTCCAGACTGTAGCGCCTAGAACCGCTCGGCCACTCCGGCTGGCGCTTTAACTAGTCCAGTCAAGCGTAGTCTAATGAAAGAATAATAGTAATAGTAGCTTAAAGCTATTTAGGTTCGTGTACCATACTTGTTCGGTTGCATAAGCCCAATACAGCGTTGAAGTTCGATGTAGCGTTCTTGCACTATGCGTGTGGTCTGCCCTATGTAAGTCACACCACACTGTCAAGGTATTTTGTAAATCCCGGCCTCCCGCAATAAGAGATTGTCGTTCGCTGTCCCCAGAAGGCCCGTAACCTTAGATGACAGGCGGAAAACCACTTTCACCTGAAATTTATGGGGAACTCTCGCTATGTTAAACGAAATATTGCCAACAATAGGAACAAAAATTAGAGATTTTGTCTACGTGTTCTCCTCTTTACCCACTTCCTGGTTTCTAGTTTCAATGAACTACTAGTTGAAAAAAAAATAGCTGCTCAAATATCCAGTCATAAGATTTAAAAGTAGTATACAGATTGGCAGCCTGTTGCAACATATACAGAAATACAGAATAGTGCACGTCACAAAAATCAGAAAATTAGTATCCCCTGATTACAATATTTGTAAGTCACAACTGGAATCAGCAAGCTCATACAAATACCTAGATGTAACAGTGTGTATGGATCTGAAATGGAATGATCAGATAGGCTCAGTCGCACATAGCTCAGGTGCCAGAGTTCGATATATTATTGCGTGCTGGGGAACTAGTGTCTATTGTAAAATACTCATGTGTCACGTCATAGAATAGTGCTTGAATGTGTAGAATCCATACTAAATACGACTAAGCGAACGTAATACGATTCGTTTGTCTCGTGGGAGAGAATCACAATAACGCTGAAAATACTGAACTGGCTGATGCTTCAACATGGACGCAAACTACCATGCGAAAGACTACTGCAAATTTTCAGGAACCGTTATTAAGTGAAGAGTATAGGAAATATACACTCCTGGAAATGGAAAAAAGAACACATTGACACCGGTGTGTCAGACCCACCATACTTGCTCCGGACACTGCGAGAGGGCTGTACAAGCAATGATCACACGCACGGCACAGCGGACACACCAGGAACCGCGGTGTTGGCCGTCGAATGGCGCTAGCTGCGCAGCATTTGTGCACCGCCACCGTCAGTGTCAGCCAGTTTGCCGTGGCATACGGATCTCCATCGCAGTCTTTAACACTGGTAGCATGCCGCGACAGCGTGGACGTGAACCGTATGTGCAGTTGACGGACTTTGAGCGAGGGCGTATAGTGGGCATGCGGGAGGCCGGGTGGACGTACCGCAGAATTGCTCAACACGTGGGGCGTGAGGTCTCCACAGTACATCGATGTTGTCGCCAGCGGTCGGCGGAAGGTGCACGTGCCCGTCGACCTGGGACCGGACCGCAGCGACGCACGGATACACGCCAAGACCGTAGGATCCTACGCAGTGCCGTAGGGGACCGCACCGCCACTTCCCAGCAAATTAGGGACACTGTTGCTCCTGGGGTATCGGCGAGGACCATTCGCAACCGTCTCCAAGAAGCTGGGCTACGGTCCCGCACACCGTTAGGCCGTCTTCCGCTCACGCCCCAACATCGTGCAGCCCGCCTCCAGTGGTGTCGCGACAGGCGTGAATGGAGGGACGAATGGAGACGTGTCGTCTTCAGCGATGAGAGTCGCTTCTGCCTTGGTGCCAATGATGGTCGTATGCGTGTTTGGCGCCGTGCAGGTGAGCGCCACAATCAGGACTGCATACGACCGAGGCACACAGGGCCAACACCCGGCATCATGGTGTGGGGAGCGATCTCCTACACTGGCCGTACACCACTGGTGATCGTCGAGGGGACACTGAATAGTGCACGGTACATCCAAACCGTCATCAAACCCATCGTTCTACCATTCCTAGACCGGCAAGGGAACTTGCTGTTCCAACAGGACAATGCACGTCCGCATGTATCCCGTGCCACCCAACGTGCTCTAGAAGGTGTAAGTCAACTACCCTGGCCAGCAAGATCTCCGGATCTGTCCCCCATTGAGCATGTTTGGGACTGGATGAAGCGTCGTCTCACGCGGTCTGCACGTCCAGCACGAACGCTGGTCCAACTGAGGCGCCAGGTGGAAATGGCATGGCAAGCCGTTCCACAGGACTACATCCAGCATCTCTACGATCGTCTCCATGGGAGAATAGCAGCCTGCATTGATGCGAAAGGTGGATATACACTTTACTAGTGCCGACATTGTGCATGCTCTGTTGCCTGTGTCTATGTGCCTGTGGTTCTGTCAGTGTGATCATGTGATGTATCTGACCCCAGGAATGTGTCAATAAAGTTTCCCCTTCCTGGGACAATGAATTCACGATGTTCTTATTTCAATTTCCAGGAGTGTACTTCAGCCCCTGTACGTATAGCTCTCTTATGAAGGGCGAAAGCAAGGTTAGACTAATCGCAGCTCGCACACAGGCATTAACAGATATGTCCTTGCCACACTCCATTCGCGATTACAATAGAAAGAATCCTGATATACTGCAGGATGCCGAGTACCCTCTCCCTCTGCCGCGTACTTTACAGAGTATGGATGTTCATGTGGGTGTAGATGTAGAAGGTTTCACCACGTTATCAGTCTGTCTCCAATTTGTTTCACTTATTGAAAGTGCTAATATCTTTCGACAAAACATCTGATCGAGCTACCAAGAATACGCAGGGATAAAAATGAGTCATTTCAGAATGCATATTTCTTCCTTATGAAGTCGAGTTTTTATAAGTGTATTTCATTTCATGTTTAACGAGCTATGATTCTTTGCCGTTGACAAAATGTGTTAATGATAGACAAGAGATATTAACAGAACATTCTTCACATCGGAGAATTCTGGTAGAAAAAGCTTTCGTGGCTGAAATTGCTTCCTCATCAACGTTGCTCGTAAGTTCGGATTATGGCCTATGTGACTCTTTAAGCATCTGGAAATTATTCGCATTAGTTGATTTCACCCCACATTATCACATAACTAGCCAGCATAAGATCTCTTCGTTGTTTCGATTGACTTCTTTTTACATTCGTCACACATTTAATACAAGCATACCGCTGATGATGAACCCTGAAGATCATGCGCCGACCTTACAGTTTTCCTCCGTAGATGACTGTCTTGTGTATCTTGGATCCAGTTCTCATGGAAAACTATCTGCTGAAATTCCTTCTGCAGTTCATCCCCCCGCCCCCCAATCTCTTCATTGGCCTTCCAACTGGGCGATTTCCATCAGGTTTTCCGGAAAGCGCAGATCTGGCCCGACAAATGTCTGGTCGCCCGCAATGTTCCCTGCCAGACTTATTCTTCGCGCTTTCATTTTCTGCACGCGGTTCGGTTGTGTCATCATGTTGTTCTTTCTACGTTTCCAGGTGTTCTCTTCCCGGATTGGTCCAAAGATCTTTCTCGTGATTTTCTGTTTGAATATCAATAGGTTGCCCTTTATTTGTGCTTAAGGTTTCTGTCCGACATAACAGTGATACTATCACTGCGTTACAGGATTTAAGTTGGTACGTTTAATGGCAACTTCAAAAACAACGTTTTTTCGTTACATTTTATGTTGAAAAAGAATTTGGTATGGGTTTTATAGCCATACAGCAAGTTCATATTGTTGATATGCTTTCTACCTTTATACCGTGTTCGTTACATACATACATACAAACAAGCGAACATCTCCGAAATCAGTTTTGTTTTCACTAAGAGGTCACTCAGAAATGGTACATTCAAAATGTACGTAAATTCCCATCTCCATATTGATACCAAGGACTTCTTTTTTGCGAGACAGTGGCGATACCCCGAAACCAGACAGACCAGCACCCAGATCATCCATTACGGTCAATATTCTCAACATGATAACCTTGATGTGTTCAATGCATTTAAACAAAAGAACATAGGAAAACTGCGGTAGCGGATGTAGTACTGACCCTGATGGAGCATATTGGAAATTTGTGGCAAGTTTCTGTGGGACCAAACTGCTGAGGTCATTGGTCCCTAGGCTTACACACTAGTTAGTCTAACTTAAACTAACTGACGCCAAGGTCAAAACACACACCCATGCCCGAGGGAGGACTCGAACCTCCGACGGGGGTTGCCGCGCGAACCGTGGCAAGACGCCCACGACCGATCGGCTATCCCGCACGGCTTTCTTCCAAGAATTACTGTATCAGCCCGTGCAGAGCGTCAAAGAGTACTGAGTTGTAATTGCAACACAAGATCCTGGTCTCTTAGGATTAATATGGAAAGCAGACATTGTGAAGAACTATGCGCTTGACTGTTTGTATACTACTGCTCTATATGTATTACATATCGCCGGCCGCTGGTGGCCGAGCGGTTCTGGCGCTACAGTCTGGAACCGCGCGACCGCTACGGTCGCAGGTTCGAATCCTGCCTCGGGCATGGATGTGTGTGTTGTCCTTAGGTTAGTTAGGTTTAAGTAGTTCTAAGTTCTAGGGGACTTATGACCTCAGTAGTTGAGTCCCATAGTGCTCAGAGCCATTTGAACCATATTACATATCTTAAAGAATCCTCGCCTAAGAGCAAATATTTGATGCATTAACTTCGAAAATCTTATCATGCAAATGTGTAAGCCTAGTAATAGCCTAAAACGTAAGTTTTTGGAAATAGTATTTTATCATAGAAGCGCCCTTTTATTTAGAGGCCAAAAATTTGCTTTGTAGATTATGTGGGGGAGATCACACTCGTACAACATTAGGAACTCACCTCACCTACTGAGATGAATTTTTATTTTATCCTTTCCCCAAACATAATTCAAGGACCGAATGAGAGTTTTAAGTCGTCATTGTTCTTTTTCGCTTATTTCCAGTACTTTATCTTTCTAATGTAGTCACTAATATTAATCGAAACTGCAAGTGGCTTGGCTTTAAATGGGACTCAGTTTCAGCTAAGGGCCATAGCAGATCTCCTCATGGTCTGTTGTCTGATTAGCGTGCCACACTTTATATCTCGCTCACTTCCTGTACCAAGTTATCCGCTGTCGATGGCGTACTCACAGGTGCTGTAAGGTGGCAATATGTGTAACTACTGAATTTCTGTTATACGAGTATTCTGAGCATCACCCATCCTGTGTTGTCTCAAATGCCTGCTAACAATATCATGCAACAACTCCTGCTAGTGCCCACGTTTCCCTATCGACCACTTTACACATGCTCTATATGTCATCCCAGGCTACTCCTTAGCAACCCACACCAGGAAAGGGACCGCACTAAGAAAATGTAAAATACAAAAATGTCCTTTTTAAGTCTAAGATCAAGGCTATCTTATAATTGTAAAATACTTAGGCAAAATTATTTTATACGCACTTACTCGGCTGAACTGTTAAAAAAAAAAAAAAGGTTCAAATGGCTCTAAGCACTGTGGGACTTAGCATCTGAGGTCATCAGTCCCCTAGAACTTAGAACTACTTAAACCTAACTAACCTAAGGACATCACACACGTCCATGCCCAAGGCAGGATTCGAACCTGCGACCGTAGCAGCAGCGCTGAATTGTTCAATGGACAGCGTCATATTTCCAGGGCCCTCTTTTAAACGCATGCCTCGTCAGTTGGCTAAACCACTAAGACTTTTAACAGAATGATTAAACGGACTTTGGCAATTTGAAATCAGATTTCGTGAAACGTCGACTTCATCCATAGCGCATTGCGTCCAAACCAGAACCCATAAAACATCAATGATAGTTTTCGTAATATCGAGGTAGCTCTAAGCCATTGTTAAAATTTAAGTCTAACAAAAACATAGACCAATATATTAGAAGACCGGCTCAACGTTTTGGCCTCACTCAGTATTTATTGTGATATTTTAAGACAACTATGATATTACGATATAGTAAATAACTTCATTAGTAAGAAGTGTACGGGCAAACTAATTATCCAGTTAGGTTATTTAAAATTATAATTATAAGGCTAATTATTTGGAAAAGTATTGTTTTTGAATTAAATGTAAGTAACTTGCTTGATTGACTTATTCCTTTATTGCTGTCTTGCACTAGCCTAACAAATGTATTTGCTTTTAAAGTTTTCTTTTCGTTTGCACTCGTATTGTTTGCCAGTAATATTTTTGCTTTTCGTGAATGGCGCGGTTATCTTTGCAACGCTTTGCGTGTTTATACTGAGGACAGCTTCGATTAGTCGAAACAATCTCTTTCAGCTATCTCATTGTGTCACACCGACGCACTTCGTATCCCCGAAGGCTGGTTTAGGTCATCAGCCAACAGGGATCGTTAGCAGGTATAGAACCATTAGGCGATATACACTCCTGGAAATTGAAATAAGAACACCGTGAATTCATTGTCCCAGGAAGGGGAAACTTTATTGACACATTCCTGGGGTCAGATACATCACATGATCACACTGACAGAACCACAGGCACATAGACACAGGCAACAGAGCATGCACAATGTCGGCACTAGTACAGTGTATATCCACCTTTCGCAGCAATGCAGGCTGCTATTCTCCCATGGAGACGATCGTAGAGATGCTGGATGTAGTCCTGTGGAACGGCTTGCCATGCCATTTCCACCTGGCGCCTCAGTTGGACCAGCGTTCGTGCTGGACGTGCAGACCGCGTGAGACGACGCTTCATCCAGTCCCAAACATGCTCAATGGGGGACAGATCCGGAGATCTTGCTGGCCAGGGTAGTTGACTTACACCTTCTAGAGCACGTTGGATGGCACGGGATACATGCGGACGTGCATTGTCCTGTTGGAACAGCAAGTTCCCTTGCCGGTCTAGGAATGGTAGAACGATGGGTTCGATGACGGTTTGGATGTACCGTGCACTATTCAGTGTCCCCTCGACGATCACCAGTGGTGTACGGCCAGTGTAGGAGATCGCTCCCCACACCATGATGCCGGGTGTTGGCCCTGTGTGCCTCGGTCGTATGCAGTCCTGATTGTGGCGCTCACCTGCACGGCGCCAAACACGCATACGACCATCATTGGCACCAAGGCAGAAGCGACTCTCATCGCTGAAGACGACACGTCTCCATTCGTCCCTCCATTCACGCCTGTCGCGACACCACTGGAGGCGGGCTGCACGATGTTGGGGCGTGAGCGGAAGACGGCCTAACGGTGTGCGGGACCGTAGCCCAGCTTCATGGAGACGGTTGCGAATGGTCCTCGCCGATACCGCAGGAGCAACAGTGTCCCTAATTTGCTGGGAAGTGGCGGTGCGGTCCCCTACGGCACTGCGTAGGATCCTACGGTCTTGGCGTGCATCCGTGCGTCGCTGCGGTCCGGTCCCAGGTCGACGGGCACGTGCACCTTCCGCCGACCACTGGCGACAACATCGATGTACTGTGGAGACCTCACGCCCCACGTGTTGAGCAATTCGGCGGTACGTCCACCCGGCCTCCCGCATGCCCACTATACGCCCTCGCTCAAAGTCCGTCAACTGCACATACGGTTCACGTCCACGCTGTCGCGGCATGCTACCAGTGGTAAAGACTGCGATGGAGCTCCGTATGCCACGGCAACCTGGCTGACACTGACGGCGGCGGTGCACAAATGCTGCGCAGCTAGCGCCATTCGACGGCCAACACCGCGGTTCCTGGTGTGTCCGCTGTGCCGTGCGTGTGATCATTGCTTGTACAGCCCTCTCGCAGTGTCCGGAGCAAGTATGGTGGGTCTGACACACCGGTGTCAATGTGTTTTTTTTTCCATTTCCAGGAGTGTAGTTCCGAGCGAGTTTAAGCCATTCTGTTCTTGGGTTTCGGTTTGGGAGGCTGGTCTATTCTGCTTGTTGTTTTGGCTGGAGTCCGTGTGAGCTGGTGCTGAGTTTCTACGGTCATGAAGATTATGAATGAGTTCTTTTCAGTTACGTGCCACGGCGACTAATAGGTGAACGTACAGGTTATTTCAGACGTGCATACTGAACATTCGCACACTTATCTTGCTATCACTCGACGTAAGGAACTTGCAATGGTGCCGTTCACTTGGTGAAATGAAGATTTATAGTTTGCTGACTTTTAGTTGAATGGAAGCTGATTCTGGGATCGAGTAATATCTTTTGAATCCATCGTACTGTAGATTCAAACTTCCCAACCACTCCTGCAAAATAAATGTTTTGTTGTGTTGCTAGAAGTCGTGTATCGATACTATTCTGTTCTTTTGGGACACTTACTTCGCGTTAGTAATATTGAAAACTCATGTGGGCTTTGTGAATCATCTACACTGTTTGAAGAACTTTATACACTTTCTCCGAATTATTTCGTTCAACCCAAGTCATTTCATTTATTAACTTACACAACATAGTTACATGGTGTGTTTCTGTCGTCTTGTTCGCATCTGTTGCTGCAGGCCCTGTCACATCTATGCTCAGATATGGTACGAAGAATTAATTGCTAACCATTTGCAATAAACACTCCATTCTTTGCATGGATTCAGGTTGCAGGTAGACAAAGGGAAGTCACATGACGCTGTTCTGGAAGGCTAATGATTTCTTAATACAATTCACAGCGTTCTGGTATATTAGTGAGATTTTATGTGGAACACCTGACAGCGAGCGGTCCCCTATTTGTCTATTTGTTATAGTACGTGGAGATCTATAGATCTATAGAAAAATTTTACTCAAGAATCAAATAAGAAACTATTAAACGCGGCGTTATAGGTTTCAATTCCAGTGCTGCACTAAAACGGTAATCACAAAATTTCCCCTGTTAGGACCGGCACGACGGTTTCATCCTAGGGATCAGCAGGTCCAACATAAGGCTCTGCTTCAGCCATTATCTTGTAATGGTTGGTCAGTTTACCAGAGCAGTTTTGCAGCTTTGTTCAAAATAAGAGGGTGCTTTTACAATGTATATCTGAAGTCTAGTTTTATTCTTTGAGTACTGTTAGTGGGAACCCAGTGTGCATTGATTTGAACAATGAAATCATACCACAAAATCTATCGTTTTAGTGGTAAAATAATGTATATAGCTCTCCTGCCTCTTCTTGAAAGAGGTTTAAGAATTTACTATTACTTCGTAACTGATGTAGCAATAGTAAAATAAGGGTTATATTACTATCACTTTATTCCTGCAGACATGCGAGTGTGAAGTTCGTTACTTTACGTGTTTGTCCTGTAACAGAGGTACACCACTTTTACGGATATGTCTTCCTGTTCAAAATGACTGACTAGAAACGCTCTGTATACGGAGCACGTCGCATAGATATTGCTTCAAGGTAATCCAGTACGCGCTCAGTGAGAATTAAACACATAAAGTCGGGTTAGAAATTATACTGTTTAAATTTCAAACAAGTAACTGCGTTTTAAGTGTACTATTTCAACCTGTGCGCTTTATTTGATATGTAGAGTAATTTAAGAGCACTGTTTATGTACAGTTCTGTGCGTAATAAAGTTATACTGGGAAGACAGGCGCCGCACGATACAAATACACTTACGTCACTGAAAACAGATCACATGAAAGTAATTGAAAAACCGCATTACATTGCACAGAGGAGCACCTCTTTATTTCCGCATTGACCTAAATGCACTACGTCCGGTATCGTACTAACTTTGCTGTTTTACTTTCATAAATGAAGGTAGGTAACTGTGAAGTAATTCTTTAGCTGGAGGTGGAGCGAAATTGGCGAAAATAAACAGATTACAAATTTTTTTCATTGACCATTTCTACCGCTCTAAAAAGGTAAAATTAATCCATCGTTATGCATATTTTCAAAAACTTCTTTTATATAACGTTCATCTTTTTAGATTACGAATACGTAATGCTGCGTACACTTTGCTCATTTTATTCACCTTTTATGGTGAAGAAGGAGCAGATTTTTACATATACGCCCTAGCTCATGAACATAGGTTCATACGATATAAGAAATAAAATTAAACTAATAGTAATAATGAATGTGTCAAAACAGAAGGGAGACTGTTCCCTTTAACTGATCGCTATGTAAGCACGGGAAAAAGAGGGTAGTGATGTTGGAGTTAACTGCTGATAGGCCTATGAAAACAATGATAGGTAGTCATTAACTTCGTTTTTAAGTTTACGAGAAACGAAATTTGGTTCAAGTTTGTTGCAGATCATCGATAGTCGCGTTTAAGATAATGACGAAGAGTTTGAAAAAGTCTTTTTCTATGGAACAGTGGGAGAGGATTTAACTATGATAAGAATGAATATTTCCGCCACGTAATTTAGAAGCTAGTGTTAAGATCACCGAAGGAAAGGTGTGCGTGTTTCTGAAGTGTGCGGACGGAAGCTGATGTTGTCTCTCACTTTACAACTGTCTTTTCAGTCCACATTGTGTGAGCATCCACTATTACGACCACGTTAGCGGTAGAAGAGGTGCTCAAACTAAGAGCTAATAAATCTTGTGTGAACTACTGGAATAGCTTGAGTTGGAGATGGCCTGAGTTAAAAGACAAACAAATTATGGCCACCGAGATAAATCAAGTAAGAAACGTGTACACTCTAGTTCACTGGTCGTACACTTCATGCAGGTGAAGGACACCAGCGAATAAATTAAATTTTTATTAAGAATTAACACTCTATACACGTAATGGACGAAACACTGATCACTTATACTTCACTGCTTACTGTTCATAATTCAAATTTCTCCTACCAGCTGCAACAACAGACTTTGATGACCATCACAAAGATGTTATTTTCCTATTTCTTCATAGATGGTTTTAATAATCCTTAGGGAAATGTTTGAATTTACTGGCGTGATGACGTATAAATTGTCTAGTATGTTGTATTGTGCGTATTGAACTCGGGACCTAGAAACGGCGGAGAGACTTAGTCCCCGCCATAGCACTCAGTGGTTCACAACCCCACAACAGGCCACAGCAGTCCGCTCACCCCACCACCACCCCACACCGAACCCAGGGTTACCGTGCAGTTCGGCCCCCAGTGGAACCCCCGAAACCTGCGCTGTTGGTCTGTTAACAATCCCTGTTGGCTTCGTAAGGAGGAACGTCAGCACCCATGGAATGCAAACGTGTGGGGTGAGGTAGTGAGCCGGCCGGCGTGGCCGAGCGGTTCTGGGCGCTACAGTCTGGAGCCGCGCAACCGCTACGGTCGCAGGTTCGAATCCTGCCTCGGGCATGGATCTGTGTGATGTCCTTAGGTTAATTAGGTTTAAGTAGTTCTAAGTTCTAGGGGACTGATGACCTCAGAAGTTAAGTCCCATAGTGCTCAGAGCCATTTGAACCATTTTGAGGTAGTGAATTATCAGCTCATACCCCCATTTCTCATAGACGGAACACTGAACGTGCAGAAGTACCACAGTCTCTTAACAGACCATCTTCCACGGATGCTAGACGACGTTTCAGAACACAACCTGTGATGGTCAATTGTCTCGTTACTGGTCAGATCCCACATTACTAGTGTACGCACTTATGTTGTTCTTCAGTTTGTGCTACCATCGGTATTGTACAAGTGTCGGCGTGGAAACTTTTCAAAATACGATACCTCGCAAACGACTAGCACTAGATTCCTGCAACAAACACCACTGACGGTTTAATTTGCCCTCCTTTTAGTTTGTTAATGCCAGTAGGTATTGCTCCATTTAAAAGAGTGTTTGTTTACACAAAAAATACACTTTCTAAGTATTGTTGCAATCTAAAAATACGAGCCCCTCACTACCAATCAGAAAACGGCTCATCAATACCTTTTTCCATTTCCGCAATATTTAGCTGATTCACCCTGTATATCGACACAACATGTAGATGAACGAAGGAAATGCGTTAAGGTACAGTGTTCCTGTTGCAACAAACGACCCACACTTATGTAGAAAAATGTTATTAGAGAAATAGCTACAAAGATATTTTTCATTCACATTTAGAGCACAGCACTACTTCGACACGGTCACAGAAAGGTAACAGCAGTAAGAAATATAGTGCTTTATAAGATTGTGGAAACTATGTTTAACATACAGAGTACAAAATGAGGATGTATGCTAGGGCTGAGTGCGGTGAAAAATGTTTGAGAAATTGATAACCAGTATTGAATAAGAATACGCAGCAACCAGAATTTGCTAATTAGGAGGACACTGACCTGTGTAGTGCAACAACTGTAGCAGAGAAACATCTGGAAAATATACAAAATCGACTGCTAGTCTCAATACAATTATTTGCAATCAGACCTCAAAATATACATGCTGTCTGCGATGCATTAAGGCAACATGAAGCATCGAATAATGACGATTATGGTTTGAGGTTTTGTGTATACAATATCACATGGAATCGATTCAGTCCCACACATCAGAGGCTGTTATCTTCTTCCACCGTTACGTAAAAAAGTCCGTGTCGCGTATGAACTGCAGGATACCTTAGTACAAGATCAAGAGCCTAACTGGACTTGAGCTAGGTCAACTCATAGATGACGCAGTTTTGCACTCTCATAAAAAATTACTCTGGATACACATACTAGTAGTCAATACCCATGACGTGTTGTGTCTTTCTTCATCCTGACACTGAATTAATACGTTTTGACACGCAAAAAGCGATTTCAGTTTGCGTGCATTTTATTTTTTCTGAAGGGGGGGAGGGGGGGGGGGCTAATAGCTATCCTCCCCTGTCCCCCGGTGGGTACCTCTGGCACTCGATACTCGGCCGTTTGAGTATCCTTTACGTTTAAGAGACAGACGAACAAAAGAAATAGGCGTGGCTTGTAAGGACTGAAAAATCAAATAAAAACAATTTTTTTAGCAAGGTCGCACTGTGGGAGAGGCAGCAGGGAGACTAAGCGGTTAAAGGGACCCCAAACGACACTTTAAAGACTGCTTGCAGGAGGCAAGAGTAAAGAGCTGGAAATGATTAGTGATACAGAATTTCCTTACACGAACATAGAAGCTGCTCTTTCAAGCCGGTCGGTGTGGCCGAGCGGTTCTAGGCGCTTCAGTCCGGAACCGCGAGACCGCTACGGTCGCAGGTTCGAATCCTGTCTCGGGCATGGATGTGTGTGATGTCCTTAGGTTAGTTAGGTTTAAGTAGTTCTAAGTTCTAGGGGACTGATGACCTTAGATGTTAAGTCCCATAGTGCTCAGAGCCATTTGAACCATTTTTTTGCTCTTTCAAATCGTATTTTAAATTCTCCAATAACGTTATCAACTGTAAAACATAGGGAACTGCACAACAAAAGTATGGAAGTAGCACGAAGAAGGTGCTACAGCTTTTTAGTTTTCAGAAGAGGAAGCGAGAAAAGAAATCATGAAACTGGAAAGGAATAAATCAACCGGATATGATGTCATCCCTGCTGATGTTCTACACGCCTTACATATTTATGCGAGTTCCGCAACCCATTTCTATTGCAGAGTAGAAAAACTAGAAACTTCTAAGAAAACAAGTCTTTTAAGACGTCCTACTTCTTAATTTATCACTGAATATCTTAGGAAACCTGCTGGAGAAGATGCTAAGCAGCAGATTTCAAGGCAAAACTTCGTGGAACGAACTCACAACAGAAGGTCTTTGGAAGTAGAAATTCAGCTGAAGATGCTGTAAATGATGCGCCAAGACTCCCAACAAACGCTCTCCACAAACACGTTGCAACACTAATTTTACACACTATCTGATCAAAAATACCTGGTCACCCCCAAGTGATACGGAATTGGCCACCAGCTGGCATGAGAAGCAGACCTATCAGTAGAAAAGGATGTGGGGAGTACTGTGCTATCAGTACGAGACTTCAGCGCCGGAGAACTCCACAGAATGGCAGGAATCCCGTTGCTATAAGATCGATTCCGGCAAGCGGCGCAACGTTTTTACGCGGCCACGCGTACTTCGGACAACGCACTCATCAGCGACTTGGGCAACCAAGTCCACTGGCGCCCGACCACAAGATGGCCTGACCTTTTGCTGGCGTAACAGAACGGGCACCACGAGAAGAAAAGATCACACAGCAGCTACGCAACCCAGACGATGATTCGAAACGGGGAGAAAAAGTAATCTAACCCATGGAAGAAGGAAAGGCGTCGTCCGCTCACCCTCCAACACACCGGAAGCGGAAGTTCTGTGGAATTGCGATGCGATGAGCCACCGGTAGAAGGGCAGTAGTAGCAGAACGGGTCGATCAGGAGGGCTCAGTGACTTCGAACGCGGACTAGTCATTGGATGTTAGCTAACAAACCCATCATGAACATTTCAGCCCCCCTAAAGCAGCCCATGTCGATTGTTGATGATGTGAACGCGCAATGAGAAAGCGAAAGAACAACCGCAGTTAAACTAAGACCAGGCAACTTCTTATACTGACGGACAGAGATTGCGAAAGCATTAGGAGGATGGTTCTAAAAAGTCGCTTGAAACCATGGGATGGAATCATTTGTGAATTCCAATGTCCTACCAGTAGAACATCCAGCAGAAAGACTGCGCAGAGAATTAAGAAGAATGGGGTACAATAGTCGAGCAGTTCCTCCTAAGCCACAAATTTCTGTAGTAACGCTCAGTCAAAGACGAGGTGGTGTAAAGAGCGAAGCCATTGGACAATGGATGATTGGTAACGAGAGATTTGAAATGAGGAGTGACGCTATGCCGTTAGAGTCGGCACTTGGCGAATGCCTGCAGAACGTTGCCTGCCGTCGTGTGCAGTGCCAACAGTGACGTACGGAAGGAGTAGTTGGTGGTGTTATCGTTACCTGCCCTTAAACGTAGTGAAACAGCTTTCGGATGAGTGACAACGTTGCCTTCGCTCCGGGCTCCAGGTCCAACATCACTACCTTCCCTGGTTTCGACTCTTGAGGAAGTATCGATTGCCGTTCCTCCATAGACATTAAGATACCTCACTGAAAGTGTTCCCAGAAGAGTTGAAGCCGTCACTGTGGCGAAAGGTATTGATATCCACTCTTACGTGTCCGGGTACTTTTGATCAGGAAGTGTATATCGTACGGACGTTTGCAAAGCTCTGATGGCGAGCACTTTTTGGCCGCTTGAGATGCTAGTATTGCCCTCAAGCATAGTAAAACTCTTGGCAAACTGAGAACGACAAGATCCTTAGAAAAACAATTACAAAAGTCTGGCCAAAGGATCCATATTCGGCCACCCCTAAGATTTCGTGTTGGCTATGGTTTAATGAAGTGTAGCGTGACTAGATTGACACATTTCAAGTGCGTAATGACTCTTGTGAAAGGAACTCCGGAAGGAGTCAGCAGCTCCAGTCCTTGTGGTTAGAACTGCTCATTCTCGGTCCTGGGGCCCAAGCGAGTCGGGGATTGGGGATTTTTGCTGCTTCGCACTGTGTGTGTGTGAAAAAATGGTTCAAATGGCTCTAAGTACTATGGCACTTAACATCTGAGGTCATCAGTTCCCTAGACTTAGAACTACGTAAACCTAACTAACCTAAGCACATCACACAAATCCATGCCCGAGGCAGGATTCGAACCTGCGACCGCAGCAGCTACGTGGTTCCGGACTGAAGCGCCTACAAACGCTCGGCCACAGCGGCCGCCGTGAGTGTATGTGTGAGTGATTTGTCCTCGTCATCGCCGCGCATGTCGCGTAAGTGGCATCAAATAAAAAGATTTGCACCAGGTGGCCAAACTCACCAGAAGGGGACCCCTTGTCAAATGTGGCATAATGACATTTTCTTTTTATTTCCAGTAGCACTCTGCAAGAATACGATCATTCTGTCCTTCCAGAGTCACATCAGCAGTGCCAAGAAGTCAAATTATCTGTTGCGCCAGTAAATACTACGAATACATTGCTCAATGGATATCTCTTTAAGAATCGCTCATGAAGAAAATGGCAGAAAATGAGAAATCACATCCTCGTACTGCGACAGAACTTTAGTGTGACACACTAATAGTGAGACAGATGTACAACTTCTCTCCCAACAAGAAACAGTGGCTGGAATTGCGTCACCTGCTAATCTCAAGAGTTTTGACCCATCTTTTGGTTGGCTATGGCCCTTAAGCCGCTGACTGGCAACAAAATCGAAGAAGACAAACCTGCAGATATGCCTTTGGTTAAGAATACACACTATAAACTCTTTGGAGACGCCTGTTCCATGTATATGTAAAAAACTGCGAAATCAGAATGTCTTCGTACAAGGAGCCGCAAGAGCGTGTTGACGCTGACTGCGTGCTGGTCACTAGCAACAACGACGGTCCTCGGGCCATCGTCGTAGGCAACGAGGGAACCAGCGGACAACAGTAGACCAACATTCTCCCATAATGCTCTCCGTGGCGTCAGTGGGTCAGTGACGGGCACGTGCTGACCGAGGACCGGGCCATGACTGTGTTGCGTCAAATGCATTTCGTTATCAATGTTCACAGTGGACTTCAGCTAAACATTTTCTGTAGTAACGGCACATATTAGTGAAACTCCAAAATCAGATTTTCACTCTGCAGTGCAGCATGCGCTGATATGAAGTTTTAGTAGTGAAACTTACTGCACTGGTTTAGTAGTATTAACAGCTGCTCTGGTAAGGTGCAATAATAAAAGAAATCTTCATTGGTCTGTTGAAATATATGTCAAGTGGGATGTAGTGTAAATAGTTGCCGATGTAAGTATTAATACATAATTCTAATTTCATTTTCATATGGCTGTGAATAAAATTAAAGAAAAACTATTTACTTATTCCTTACACCGCAATCTGCTATTTTAATTTAACCATAGATAGTATTCATACTAACTAAGTTAATACGGTTTTCTATACATATACATCTACATCTACGTGATTACTCTGCTATTCACAGTAAAGTGCCTGGCAGAGGGTAATATGTGTGCATCCGTACAGAAGAATAAGGTCATGGCCGGTATTGCCAGAACTATATACTTATATGGATATGGTGTCTGTTCTTTCGTACTCTTACAGGACTCTTACCGAACCCTTATGGGACTTGGTAAGAATGTCTTCCACGAGTAACGAGTGTATTTGGTAGGGACACTATGAATGTAGTGTGTGGACATACGAGGTGCATTCAAGTTCTAAGGCCTCCGATTTTTTTTCTAATTAACTACTCACCCGAAATCGATGAAACTGGCGTTACTTCTCGACGTAATCGCCCTGCAGACGTACACATTTTTCACAACGCCGACGCCATGATTCCATGGCAGCGGCGAAGGCTTCTTTAGGAGTCTGTTTTGACCACTGGAAAATCGCTGAGGCAATAGCAGCACGGCTGGTGAATGTGCGGCCACGGAGATTGTCTTTCATTGTTGGAAAAAGCCGAAAGTCACTAGGAGCCAGGTCAAGTGAGTAGGGAGCATGAGGAATCACTTCAAAGTTGTTATCACGAAGAAACTGTTGCGTAACGTTAGCTCGATGTGCGGGTGCGTTGTCTTGGTGAAACAGCACACGCGCAGCCCTTCCCGGACGTTTTTGTTGCAGTGCAGGAAGGAATTTGTTCTTCAAAACATTTTCGTAGGATGCACCTGTTACTGTAGTGCCCTTTGGAACACAATGGGTAAGGATTACGCCCTCGCTGTCCCAGAACATGGACACCATCATTTTTTCAGCACTGTCGGTTACCCGAAATTTTTTTGGTGGCGGTGAATCTGTGTGCTTCCATTGAGCTGACTGGCGCTTTGCTGTAGTTGCGCATCAACATTGCTTGGCAACATGCCACACGGGCAGCCATGTGGTCGTCCGTCAGCATTCGTGGCACCCACCTGGACGACACTTTACGCATTTTCAGGTCGTCATGCAGGATTGTGTGCACAGAACCCACAGAAATGCCAACTCTGGAGGCGATCTGTTCAACAGTCATTTGGCGATCCCCCAAAACAATTCTCTCCACTTTCTTCATCATGTCATCAGACCGGCTTGTGTGAGCCCGAGGTTGTTTCAGTTTGTTGTCACACGATGTTCTGCCTTCATTAAACTGTCGCACCCACGAACGCACCTTCGACACATCCATAACTCCATCACCACATGTCTCCTTCAACTGTCGATGAATTTCAATTGTTTTCACACCACGCAAATTCAGAAAATGAATGATTGCACGCTGTTCAAGTAAGGAAAACGGCGCCATTTTAAGTATTTAAAACAGTTCTCATTCTCGCCGCTGGCGGTAAAATTCCATCTGCCGTACGGTGCTGCCATCTCTGGGATGTATTGACAATGAACGCGGCCTCATTTTAAAACAATGCGCATGTTTCTATCTATTTCCAGTCCGGAGAAAAATAATCGGAGGCCTTAGAACTTGAATGCACCTTGTATAAGGTGAGAATGTGGGTTTCGCTGGAGGCGTGCGTGAGATAATCCCTGCAGTCACACTATTCTCTGTGCCCTCGGTGGATCAGATGGATAGAGCATCTGTCATGTAAGTGGGAAGTCCCGGGTGCGAGTCCCGGTCGGGGCACACATTTTCACCTGTCCCCGTTGATATATATCAACGCCCGTCATCAGCTTTAACAATTTAAGAGAACTGCTGGATGTAAAGTCCGCTTGTTATGCAAACCAAAACATATTTCAGCACCTTTATGCTATCGTCATAGGGTACTCTTTATTCAAACCTGTAAAATATGAACATTTTTTGGTTATAATCATTCACCAAAAATTAGCCCTTTAACAGATTTTATCTGTTGTTGTTATTAACTTAGGTTATGGGTTATGTAGGACCCTTTGTGCAATATCACATACTGGTAGCTTGTCATCTGTATCTAAATTATGTCAATGTGGGTCTTGGTTGGTGAAATAATATATCAGTTTATATCTAAACGTTATTTTGTGTGGGAAAATTTTCGCACACAAAATTACGGCGGGGTATAAATTAATGTTTTTGCTCCTAACTAAGACTTACATCATCATAATTTAATTGTAGATGTCAACTTACCACTATCTAATAATAGGCCTAATTTTCGGGAAATATTTATCACTCAAAACATGGTCATATATTACAGGTTTGAATGAAAAGTACCCAATGACGATGGCACAGAGGTGCTAAAACATGTTTGAGATTACATAGAAAACCTGTTGTTTTCATAAAGGTTGGACCTTACACCCATATGTGCAAACACGGGCACTGCAAGAACAGCAAAACCAAATGTTAAATACGTAAGCGAAATTTCGTCTCACCCCGCATTTATATCGTTAATCACCTTTATATCTGCGGGCCGCTGTGGCCGAACGGTTCTAGGCGCTTCAGTCCGGAACCGCGCATCTGCAACGGTCGCAGGTTCGAATCCTGCCTCGGGCATGGATGTGTGATGTCCTTAGGTTAGTTAGGTTTAAGTAGTTCTAGGTCATAGGGGACTGATGACCTGAGATGTTATGTCCTATAGTGCTCAGAGCCATTTGAACCAACCTTGATATCTGATTGTATTAGAACTGACGCGTTTCGGGAATTTCCATCTTCAGACACAGACAGAGGAATGAGGAGTTGGGCTGATAATGATTAAGTTCACATTCAAAGAAAAATGTTGACACATTTTAAAATGTTCCAATGTTAAGTTATAATTTCCTACATTACGCTGCATTCAGCCTGTTAAACAATTTCTCACCTTCTTCTTTAATTCATATTGTTATTTTACGCTTCTCTCCCTTCTAGATCTATTAACAAGCTTTTCAACTTAATTGTCCTGTGGACAACGATCAGTCAGTGCAACACTCCGTACCACTCACAACGAAATTTCCCGCCACTAATTTGTGAACATGTAATTTCTCAGCAAAATTATCAATTATTCTAATATTGTGATAAATGAGGGGTCGATTTTCCCATGATATCAGATTGAACTCAGAGGATAGGCTGTTACCTGCAATCAATCCAAATTCCTGCACAGTCTTATTGTAAATTATAGAGAAATTTACAATTAAGCTAAAACAAAAATTGAGTTGTTTTACCCCATAAAACAGGGTAAAGTCACGCAGAGGGGGGGGGGGGGTATTTGCCCCATTTGAGGCAGACATGGATAAAAACTGGATTACTGCATAATAAAACACTTGAAATAACGCTATGTAATATTTTTGTGTTGTAGCCAAGTTACTCAATACAATATTGAACTGAAATCGCCCATAAATTTTAACATAATGCTGAAAAAGACTTGTGCGAAAGTAATATTTTCTTCTCCACGAAAGGAGGGATACTAGGGTAACCTGAAAGAGTTTATTTACGGAGGCTAAGCTATCTGGGTACCTAGTAAATAGCGTACTTCGTAGATCCTCTGATTCTTTCTTGAAGTCCCTGGTTTTCCTTCTTCTCCTAATTCTTAGGATAATTCTTCGCCAAGTAGTAGGTATATATCTATATCTTAGTTACTGTCACGAGAAGTCTGAATCTGACTGAAGAATAATCAGCTGGTTGTTTGATCTATTGTCTTTCTTTTTTCGGCAGTGATGTAATGAAATCTAGCTTACATCATGTTGTTTGTATAGCACTCTCTTTTCTTCCTTAGGAACGCCTTTCTTCTCAGCAGTAAGCTTTTCTTTTCCGATTCATTCTTCTTCCATTCGTTCTTTATTGAGTATCGACGTTAGGAGCACAGATTTCAATGTCTTTCCAGAAAGTTTTAGACAGAGGAATTAAATCTTCAGGAGAGATAATCTCGTACAGAATGTGTTCAATGTCATTTTTGCGGTGGTTGCCATTGAAGAGTGGTCTCCACGGTGTAGAAGCGGCGGGATTTACCCCAAACCACCTGCGGGGACTGCCCTATTTCGCTATTTTGTGAAGAATACGCCATTGTTGATTTTTGGGACCGAATGTAACAATTATTTCCACTCGAAAGTGAAGCTTGAATGCAGTAGTGTCAACGAGCAAGTCGTTAATTTTTCTTTTCAAACCTTACATTATACAACTGTTCAAATAAAATATCAGAAAAGTTACATGTAAGTAGCAAAAAAACAGAATTACCTCATTTCGTCACCCCTGAAACTACCTACCGGGCGAGCTTTCATGGAACAATAAGTTACAATGAGACACACCTGCCATGCCATCTTGTACTCCTCTTCTGAATACTCGTACATGGCAGACAATTCAAAAAGTCAGTGCAGATTTTATCCCCACGCATGAGCTCTACGCCCACCAACCCTATGGTCACATCTTATGGTGAACGTGATCTGAGATGAAGCTTTTACAGAAGCCAAGCATCTGGGCGATGACGCCATGTAGGGAGCAAGGAGGGATGTTTCCCAGATGACAGAGTAATTAAAGAAGCCCAGAGCACTGATCCTGTTTACTTGTTCAGCAGACATGTTGCATCCTGCAGTGGCGAACATTATTGCGCCACACTACAAGTTTTCTAATAACATAGGGGTCTGAAAAGGAATAGGAGGTGGGGGGGGGGCAAAAGGAGGCAGTAACCCCCGCCCCTCCCCCCCCCCTGGAATCTGGTGTACGGCTTTTTATTCATTACAGAAATCTCAAATGGAGGAGCGGACAGAGGTTCAGGGCATTCTCTTCTCCTTGGGGTGGAAACTGCCCCTAAAAGGCGGAAGAATCTGCAATGATCAACAGCATGGGTACGCAGTAGCCAATGGAAACCACTGCATTAAGGACATATAATGTGTATCAACAGGACATGTGCCGATAATTTTCTTCTCGGGTGTGCAGACGGATCATAACGTCATCTTGACACAATATTTCCGCGGTCCAACTGGCCGCCATCTTCAGGTGACAGTGCTGGTACACGATCCGGCGAGATCGTGTACCAGCACTCTCACCTGAAGATGGCGGCCAGTTGGACCGCGGAAATATTGTGTCAAGATGACGTTATGATCCGGCTGCACACCCGAGAAGAATATTATCAATTATTACGCCGGGAAAGCCTTCGTAATCACAGGACATGTGTCCTTATAATAGAATATGTGCCATGACTGACAAAAGCTTCCGGAATAGTCACACATCCGGACTTCCTGGAGGGGACAGCCAAGGGGTAGGTGACCACGAGAAAAAATATTGAATAACCAACGAAAGAATAACGTTGCACCAGTCGGGACAGACGCGGAATATCAGAAGTCTGACCATGATAGGGAAGCTAGAAACTCTGAAAACGGAAATATTAAGGTTCAGTCTAGATACAATGTGGGCCAGTGAAGTGAAATGGGAAGACGATAAGGATTTCTGGTCAGACGAGTATGCGGTAGGACCAACTGTGTAGGAAAATGGTATAACGGGATTAGGGTTCGTAATGAATAGGAAGGTAGGGCAGAGTGTGAGTTGCTGTGAAAAGGTCAATGGTAGCGTTGTTCTAATCAGAATCGCTGTTGTTGTTGTTGTGGTCTCAGTCCTGAGACTGGTTTGATGCAGCTCTCCATGCTACTCTATCCTGCGCAAGCTTCTTCATCTCCCAGTACCTACTGCAACCTACATCCTTCTGAATCTGAGTGGTGTATTCATCTCTTGGTCTCCCTCTACGATTATTACCCTCCACGCTGCCCTCCAGTACTAAATTGGTGATCCCTTGATGTCTCAGACATGTCCTACCAACCGATCCCTTCTTCTAGTCAAGTTGTGCCACAAACTCCTCTTCTCCTCAATCCTATTCAACACCTCCTCATTAGTTACGTGATCTACCCATCTAATCTTCAGCATTCTTCTGTAGCACCACATTTCAAAAGCTTCTATTCTCTTCTTGTCTAAACTATTTATTGTCCATGTTTCACTTCCATACATGGCTACACTCCATACAAATACTTTCAGAAACGACTTCCTGACATTAGAATCAATACTCGATGTTAACAAATTTCTCTTCTTCAAAAAAGCTTTCCTTGCCATTGCTAGTCTACATTTTATATCCTCTCTGCTTCCACCATCATCAGTTATTTTGCTCCCCAAATTCCAAAACTCCTTTTCTACTTTAAGTGTCTCATTTCGTAATCTAATTCCCTTGGCATCACCCGACTTAATTCGACTACAATCCATTATCCTCGTTTTGCTTTTGTTGATGTTCATCTTATACCCTCCTTTAAAGACACTATCCATTCCGTTCAACTGCTCTTCCAAGTCCTTTGCTGTCTCTGACAGAATTACAATGTCATCGGTGAGCCTCCAAGTTTTTATTTCTTCTCCATGGATTTTAATACCTACTCCGAAATTTTTTTTTGTTTCCTTCACTGCTCGCTCAGTATACAGATTGAATAACATCGGGGAGAGGCTACAACCTTGTCTCTCTCCCTTCCCAACCACTGCTTCCCTTTCATGCCCTCAACTCTTATAACTGCCGTTTGGTTTCTATACAAATCGTAAATAGCCTTTCGCTCCCTATATTTTACCCCTGCCACCTTCAGACTTTGAAAGAGAGTATTCCAGTCAACATTGTCAAAAGCTTTCTCTAAGTCTACAAATGCAAGAAACGTAGGTTTGCCTTTCCTTAATCTAGCTTCTAAGATAAGCCATAGGGGCAGTATTGCCTCACGTGTTCCAATATTTCTACGGAATACAAACTGATATTCCCCAAGGTCGGCTTCTACTAGTTTTTCCATCCGTCTGTAAAGAATTCGCGTTAGTATTTTGCAGCTGTGACTTATTAAACTGGTAGTTGGGTAATGTTCACATCTGTCAACACTTACTTTCTTTGGGATTGGAATTATTATATTCTTCTTGAAGTCTGAGGGTATTTCGCCTGTCTCATACATCTTGCTCACCAGATGGTAGAGTTTTGTCAGGACTGGCTCTCCAAGGCTGTCAGTAGTTCTAATAGAATGTTGTCTACTCCAGGGGCCTTCTTTCGACTCAGGTCTTTCAGTGCTCTGTCAAACTCTTCACGCAGAATCATATCTCCCATTTCATCTTCATCTACATCATCTTCCATTTCTATAATATTGTCCTCAAGTACATCGCCATTGTATAGACCCTCTATATACTCCTTCCACCTTCCTGCTTTCCCTTCTTTGCTTAGAACTGGGTTTCCATCTGAGCTCTTGATATTCATACAAGTGGCTCTCTTTTCTCCAAAGATCTCTTTAATTTTCCTGTAGGCAGTATCTATCTTAACCCTAGTGAGATAAGCCTCTACATCCTTACATTTATCCTCTAGCCATCCCTGCTTAGCACTTCCTGTCGATCTCATTTTTGAGACGTTTGTATTCCTTTTTGCCTGCTTCATTTACTGCATTTTTATATTTTCTCCTTTCATCAATTAAGTTCAATATTTCTTCTGTTACCCAAGGATTTCTATTAGCCCTCGTCTTTTTACCTACTTGATCCTCTGCTGCCTTCACTATTTCATTCCTCAAAGCTACTCATTCTTCTTCTACTGGATTTCTTTCCCCCATTTCTGTCAATTGTTCCCTTATGCTGTCCCTGAAACTCTGTACAACCTCTGGTTCTTTCAGTTTACCCAGGTCCCATCTCATTAAATTCCCACCTTTTTGCAGTTTGTTCGGTTTTAATATACAGTTCATAACCAATAGATTGTTGTCAGAGTCCACATCTGCCTCTGGAAATGTCTTACAATTTAAAACCTGGTTCCTAAATATCTGTCTTACCATTATATAATCTATCTGAAATCTGTCAGTATCTCCAGGCATCTTCCATGTATACAACCTTCTTTTATGATTCTTGAACCAAGTGTTAGCTATGATAATGTTGTGCTCTGCGCAAAATTCTACCAGGCGGCTTCCTCTTTCATTTCTTAGCCCCAATCCATATTCACCTATTACGTTTCCTTCTCTCCCTTTTCCTACTACCGAATTCCAGTCAGCCATGACTATTAAATTTTCGTTTCCCTTCACTATCTGAATAATTCCTTTTATTTCATCATACATTTCTTCAATTTCTTCGTCATCTGCAGAGATAGTTGGCATATAAACTTGTACTACTGTAGTAGGCGTGGGCTTCGTGTCTAGCTTGGCCAAAATAATGCGTTCATTATGCTGTTTGTAGTAGCTTACCCGCATTCCTATTTTTTTATTCATTATTAAACCTTCTCCTGCATTACCCCTATTTGACTTTGTATTTATAACCCTGTATTCCCCTGACCAAAAGTCTTGTTCCTCCTGCCACCGAACTTCACTAATTCCCACTATATCTAACTTTAACCTATCCATTTCACTTTTTAAATTTTCTAACCTACCTGCCCGATTAAGGGATCTGACATTCCACGCTCTGATCCGTAGAAAGCCAGTTTTCTTTCTGCTAATAACGACGTCCTCTTGAGTAGTCCCCGCCCGGAGATCCGAATGGGGGGCTATTTTCCCTCCGGAATATTTTACCCAAGAGGACGCCATCATCATTAACCATACAGTAAAGCTGCATGACCTCGCGAAAAATTACGGCTGTAGTTTCCCCTTGCTTTCAACCGTTCGCAGTACCAGCACAGCAATGCCGTTTTGGTTAGTGTTACAAAGCCAGATCAGTCAATCATGCAGACTGTTGCCCCTGCAACTACTGAAAAGGCTGCTGCCCCTCTTCAGGAACCACGCGTTTGTCTGGCCTCTCAACAGATACCCCTCCGTTGTGGTTGCACCTACGGTACGGCTATCTGTATCGCTGAGGCACGCAAGCCTCCCCACCAACGGCAAGGTCCATGGTTCATGGGGGGCAGAATCGCTAGTAAACCAAAATCGACAACCATAATTCAGGTATACGTACCGACGTCGCTAGCAGAAGATGAAGGGATAGAGAAAGTGTATGAGAATATTGAACTGGTAATTCAGTACGTGAACGGGGATGAAAATCTAATAGTCATTGGGGATTGGAATGCAGTGATAGGGATAGAAGCAGAAGAAAGGATTATGGGAGGATATGGGGTTTGTTAATAGGAACGAGGGAGGAGAAGACTAATTGAGTTTTGGAGTAAATTTCAACTAGTAATAAGGAATAATCTGTTCATGAACCCCAAGAGGAAGAGGTATAGAAGGAAAAGACAGGGAGGTACGGCAAGATTCCAATTAGATTACATGATGGTCAGGAAGAGATTCTGAAATCAGACATTGAATTGTTTGGCGTACCCAGCAGCAAACACACTCAGATCACAATTTAAAAATGATGAAGAGTAGGCTGAAATTTTAGAGAGTGGTCAGGAAGAATCAATGCTCAAAGAAATGGGGTACGGAAATACTAAGAAAGGAAGAAATACGCTTGAAGTTCTCTGAGGCTGCTATAATGAATAACACAATAGGCAATTCAGTTGAAGGGGAACTGACATCTCTATAAAGGGCAAAGAACATAGGTAGAAAGATTGCGAAGAAGCGGTGGGTAACAGAGGAAATACTTCAGTTGATCGACGAATGAAGGAAGTACTAAATGTGCAGGGATATTTAGAAATAAAGAAATAATATCAACTTAGGAACGAAATAAACAGGACCTGCAGGGAAGCTAAGGCGAAATGCCTACATGAAAAACCTGAAGAAATCGAAAAAGAAATTATTGCCGGAGGGATTGATTCAGCATATAGAAAAGTCAAAACATCTTTGAGTGAAATTAAAAGCAACATTAATAGAGCAATGGAAATTTCACTGTTAAATGAGGAGGAGAGAGTGGATAGTTGGAAATAGTACACCGAAGGCTTCTCTGAGGTGGAGGAATTGTCTGATGACGTGATACTAGAAGAAACAGGAGTTGACAGGGAAGCAATGGGGGATCAAGTATTAGAAGCAGAATTTAAAGGAGCTGTGGATGACTTATGATCAAATAATACAGGAGAGACTGATAAAATTCCATCAGAATTTCTAAAATCATTGAAGAAAATGGCAATTAAACGACTACTCACGTTGGTCCGTAAGCCGTATGAGATTGGTAATATATCATCAGACTTCGGGAAAAATATCATCCATACAATCCGAAAGATACCAACATCCGATAAGAGCCAGAATGATCACCAGTTAGTGTAACAGCTCATGAGTTCACGTTGCTGACAACAATATATACAGAACAATTCCAGCCGCTGTGGCCGAGCGGTTCTAGGCGCTTCAGTCCGGAACCGCGCTGCTGCTACGGTCGCAGGTTCGAATCCTGCCTCGGACATGGATGTATGTGATGTCCTTAGGTTAGTTAGGTTTAAGTAGTTCTAGGTCTAGGGGCTGATGACCTCAGATGTTAAGTCCCATATTGCTTAGAGCCATTTGAACCATTTTTTGCAGAACAATGGAAAAAAATTGAAGACTTGTTAGATAACTATCAGTTTCGATCTGTCGACATGGAAAAAGCATTCGACAATGTTAAATAATGCAAGATGTTCGAAATCCTGAGTAAAATAGGAATAAGCTGTAGGGAAAGACGGATAATATACAATCGTGCAAGTACCAAGAGGGAATAACAGTGCTGGAAGATGAAGAACGAAGTACTCGCATTAAAAAGGGTGTAAGACAGAAATATCGTCTTCCGCCCCTAATGTTCATTCTGTTCTTAGATGAGACAGTGACTGAATTAAAAGAAGGTTCAAGAGTGGAATTAAAATTCAAGGTGAAAGGATATCAATAATACGATTCGCTGATGATATTGATATGCTCAGAGAAATTGAAGAAGAATTACATGAGTTACTGAATGGAATAACAGTATAATGCGAATAGAATATGAGCTGGGAGTAAATAAAAAAAAAGTAATGAGATGTAGTGGAAAAGAGAACAGCGAGAAATGGGGATCGCAATTACACGTTGTTACGGAACTCTGCTACCTAGGCAGAAATATAGCCCATGATGGACGGAGGAAGGATGACATAAAAAGCTGGCAGGCACTGGCAGAAAGGGCATCATTGGCCAAGAAAAGTCTCTCGTATCAAACATAGGCTTTAATCTGAGGAAGGAAGTTCTGAGAACTTACGTTTGGAGCACGGCAATGTATGGTAGTGGAATATGGACAGTGGGGAAACCAGAACAGAGGAGAATCGAAGCATTTGAGATGTGGTGCAACAGAAGAAAGTTGAAAATTAGGTGGGCTGATAAGGTAAAGTCTGAGGAAGTTCTCCGTAGAATTGGCGAGCAGAGGTATATATGGAAAATATTGACAAGGACGGAAAACATGATAGGACGTAACATCTAGTCGGATATAAGCGTGGCTTACACTTCACGTCGCCAAGACAAAAATGTAGTTCACGAAACATATTTTTGTTACACCAGTCAATACAAAACAATTAGAAGGATGAAAGAAATGAAACGAACTCATTAACGTTGTCAGATGTCTTTTGTGAGCAAAGAAAGTGTTGTAGGGAAAATCCAGTAAGCCTTTTTTTTCAAAGTTCGCACCTGTTATTAATGCTATTTTTGTTGACATTCAAAAGGATACTTTCTGTTTCAAATTTTTAACTTTCGTTTCATGTCACATTAAGGGATTACATACAATACTTTTTTGTAAACATTTTCCATCATTATTTCATAATTCATTGGATATGCTGGATTTAATCATATGAATATCAAATTTTAGATGATTGACTCGAAAAGATAGAATCCACATTCTTACTAATACATTAAATATATACTTTGCATGTAAAAATGAATATGATTACTACTAAACGGAAAAAAATAATTTATTTTAAAATTTCAAGTTTGATAACTATCAGTCTTTTGATGTACAATAACTTCTATGTACTTCTTGTGAAATTCTTCCGCTGGGGCCCAACACGTTCAGTGGGTCAGCGCATCTATAAAATAAAATGGGGCAGTTTCTAAATTTTTTGCCTTTTTGGAAAAAATTCTGCAGACGCCTGTTTCTAATAAGTCTGTAGTGTTATTTTCAATTAAGAAACTCCATTCAAATCGAAAATATTACGTACAAACAAGACGAAGTAAAATTACGATATTTATACGAAATGTTGGTGAAGGTAGACATCGCATACGGGGCACAGGCACCCTTAGGAATTTGTGTAGAGACAAACCACCAGCGGTCGAGTATTACTTGCCCTTTTAGATCTATTTTTATTTTGTTTATAAAAGAAAATAATACACAACGTATGTCAGTTTGTCTTTACATTAATGAAACCCTCTTTTGTGAACGCTGACTCCGTCCGTTGGGCAACTGTCTGTCGAAGATAAATACCCTGCTCCACCGCAACGTTCATCGAACCCCGTTTTCACAATGCTGACAGATGCGCTTCAAAATCAGGGACGTATAGACCAATACTGTCGTTTAGGCTGTAAACACGATCTTATGGAACCGGTCTACTGGATAAATATAAACTACATACTGTGGTTATACAGACACCAAGACCGACTGTAACATTTCTATTTATTAACGCCTTTAATGCACATGTAATTAACGAAATACATAGACAGTCGTATTTTTTTCTCTCTCCCACTTACTGTAAGTAACAGCTCTGTCTACACACTTCGGAGTATTAACAAATAGATCAAGAGATCGTGTCTGTGGTCAAAGGAGCGGCGCTTTTCATAAAAGACATTAATCAACCGTTGTTCAAGTAATTAGGTAATGAGAAACAGAGCAGAGGCAGACATCAAAACGCATCTTATCCGGGTGGCCGGATAATTTACAAGCGCGTTTCGGCGGTCCGTCATTAGGTAGAAATGATGGAGCCGTATCCGGGAAAGAGTCGCGGTCGCGTGTGTCGCTCTGCAATCCTCGGAGGCATTGCTCGGCGTCCCCTTAATTAGCGAATGGCCGCTCCGGCGGGTGAAGCGCGCAGGCGCGCGACGTCAGAGCTGAGCATGTGGGGCAGGCGGGCACTTCTGCACGCTGGCCTGCCAGAACCGGATCAGGGCCAGCGACGTTAACGACCGGCGTAGCGTGTAAGGCAGTGTCGATACTCTGCCCTAAAGTCGCTCATCCACAGACCGATCAGTCGGCCAACCTCCCCCACCCCTCCCCCCTGCCGAGCTGGTCTGCCCCGACACACTTGTAAGATTTTGTAGTGGCCGGTTCCAGGGCCCCGGTTCGTCGGCTCCACTGGCGCACCGCACCCACTGCTAGCCCCGATCTCTACCTGCCACCCCACAATCCTTCCTTTTCCCTTCTGTTTTGGTACGGTGAAAACTGCCACGAGACTGGGCGCAGGTAGAATCCGCCACAGAATTGGAGTGTGTCCACATAGAGTCATATGGATCAGTGATCTATTCAGTGGGAGGGGGGATTTTGCCGGCTCCTGGACGTGCGAATGGGCGGCTTAATGGTCTACTGACCCTGAATCTAAAGAGCAAAGAGTCTGGCACCAATGATGGTGTTGCCTGCAATGTGGGGTTCACTAGCAGTGATGCTCAATACAGAAACCCAAACCTTACTCATCAATTCAGGCTCCTGTCCACCCCAATAGCTGAG
Source organism: Schistocerca nitens (assembly GCF_023898315.1). Lineage (NCBI taxonomy): Eukaryota > Metazoa > Arthropoda > Insecta > Orthoptera > Acrididae > Schistocerca > Schistocerca nitens. Next base: position 515,161,815 of record NC_064614.1, read on the forward strand.
TGATCAGCATGACAGATTGCTGTTCTATGGACCCGGGCTCGATTCCCGGCTGGGTCGGGGATTTTCTCCGCTCAGGGGCTGGGTGTTGTGTTGTCTTCATCATCATTTCATCCCCATCTGGCGCACAGGTCGCCCAATGCGGCGTCGAATGTATTAAGACCTGCAAAGACCTGCACCAAGGTGGCCAGAGTTGCCCCATAAAGGGCCTCCCGGACAATGACACGAAACGCTCATTTCCATTTCTATTCAGGCTCCTGAACTTTGTAGTGACCTTTTCGTATAGAAGTGCAGGGATATCATTGCCCAACAGAAAATATTTATCCAATATTCGACCTTTAAATTACGAATACTAGAAGCCTGCTGCCAGACACTTCATATTTGTCAGTGCTTCTATACTTTTCCATTGTAGTCCCGACAACCATCTTTTGTCGTCCTCTTCGAACCCTTTCACTCTGTGTCACTTGTGACAACCATCTTTTGTCGTCCTCTTCGAACCCTTTCACTCTGTGTCACTTGTGCAAGCAGAAACTCTATGAAAAGTAATTAGCACTATTTGTCTTTCACGTCTCACGATGCCTTTTTTTTAGAGATGTTATATTCTTGGTTTCTAATCTGTACCTTGGGGTCTCCCTCGTTTCCTCATTCTTGCATGTCGAAAACAAGAAAGCCGTTCACTATTGATTATTGGCCATCCAAGGGAGTCCTGCTATGAAATGGCATGCCACCAGAGACCATCACTGTCGGACTGTATAGCGCACAACAGTCCAGCTGGTATCTCATTGCAGTCTGGGCGTATGCAGAGGCGTCTTCGGCCTGGAATCTCATTGACCGAAGTAGAATTATCCTCAGTGATGGGTCCCGCTTCGGACTGAGCCCCATTGACCAGCGAAGACGTGTCTGGAGCAGAGGCGTGCACCGAGTCTGCGCAGCCCACCCTGGGCCGTAGCCTTGACTGCTGGGTGCCGGGTCGCCCTGTGGACCGCCACAACCCTGTCCCCCCGGGCGGCCGGGCGGCTCGGCTGCTAGTCAAGTCGCTCGCGCGCCCACCAGGCGTCACGCTGCTGCGGGCACGATACTAAATCTCTGTGGCCCATCTGCAAGCAGTTGCTTACTTCGCACAGTATCTACCAAAACAGTTCTTAACCTCCCGTCCTATATTAAAATAGCTGCAAAATCAGCAACAAGATGCATACTGAAATCTTCACCGTGGCTTGTAATCATTAAATCAACTTATTGTTAGGTGCATGTGAAAAATCTCTGTACCTTAGGATGCAGTGAAAATAGTTACTTTCACTAACGGTCATCCTACCACCCTACTAATTAGTGATTTTTTTGTAATACTAACCTAAGTATTTAAAAGTTCTTATTGGCTTACACGGATGTAAGAAGGTTTACCGAAGCAAAAATTTTCTCATGCTGTATGGCGTCTATCTTTTTCTCATTAGGCACACCTTTCCCTAGGCAAAGTTTGGCTTCCGACTGCAGCTTATTTCACAGAAATTTTGGTGAATAATCAGCAGTTGAAATTTATTACTTCACGGACCAAACACAAACCAGTGTAATGTGCAAGACCGTATGTACCGTTCGTTAAAAGCCTCTCAGTTTGGGAAATCTGTGTAAATTCCAATCACATTGAGGGCTTCGATGCCCTTTACGATTTCCTAATGACGTTCATCTTACTTCGGACGAAAATGTCAAGACTAAAATGAAGGAGCATTTCAAGGGATTTGGAAAACTTTGAAACACTATTTCCTTGCTCCATCTAGTGATAACAACTGTATTCGTAATCGCTTGGAAAAGACAATAATTTTGGAATCCACACAAAGTGTAAATTGAAACGAGCAGCTACTGGAAACTTTCAGTGACTCAGTTACAGAAAATAAATGTTTATTCCGGTAAGTTTCTAATTTAGCTTACAGACGGAGTTTCCAGTGCTGTGAAATAAAGTGGCAACAAGCGTATTACCTGTCTCGTCCACAAAGCAATGCTTAAAGGCTTTTCTTTCTTATACGTGTATAAAAAATAAATCCTGAAATAAACTTCACAGTGGCCGGCCGAAGTGGCCGAGCGGTTCTAGGCGCTTCAGTTTGGAACCGCAAGACCACTACGGTCGCAGGTTCGAATCGTGCCTCGGGCATGGATGTGTGTGATGTCCTTAGGTTAGTTAGGTTTAAGTAGTTCTAAGTTCTAGGGGACTGATGACCTCAGCTGTTAAGTCCCATAGTGCTCAGAGCCATTTGAACCATTTTTGAACTTCACAGTGGAAGTAATTTAAAACCGTCTTCACCTGAGGAACGGTTGAGCCAATCATTTCCATAACAAAAACTTTCAGATTGACTGAAAAGTGTAAAATACTTTAATAGTGCGTACTAGCCATTGTGCAAAAGCTTCATCAGCCCTTTTGATGTAGTACGGGTGAAATACAAAAGGGTTATAAAAGCATTAGGGCTACTGAACCATTTGCTTTGAATTCAATTACTTCCATGTTACAGTAAGTATTTTCTTTGTGTTACATCCATCATTTTACACTGCGCATTATTTTTCTTTGTAAATGATCATGGACACCCTGTTCCTAGCACATCAGACCTTCACGGAGCGAGGTGGCGCAGTGGTTAGCACACTGGACTCGCATTCGGGAGGACGACGGTTCAATCCCGTCTCCGGCCATCCTGATTCAGGTTTTCCGTGATTTCCCTAAATCGTTTCAGGCAAATGCCGGGATGGTTCCTTTGAAAGGGCACGGCCGATTTCCTTCCCAATCCTTCCTTAACCCGAGCTTACGCTCCGTCTCTAATGACCTCGTTATCGACGGGACGTTAAACACTAACCACCACCACCACCACCACCACCACCAGACCTTCACGATCCTCAAAGGAGTGCACACGATTCAGGAACCAATTTGGCATTGCGCACATGGGTGGCCAGTCAGTCCACCCTCACCAGCGCTGCCTGTTACCCAGTTGCACAGAGTCTTGTTGACACCCGTGCTCATCCGGGTACCCCACGAGGGCCTGGACGGCGTATCGCGACTCTCGCACTCCGCTGCCGGTACAGTTGAACTCGACTACCCGCGGTGCGGTCGGCCGCAGCCGAGCTCGGGCGGTACGTGTGGCGCGATGCACGGCTCTGGTCTGGAGACGCCCCGCGGGGGGGGGGGGGGGGGGGGGGGGCTGTAGGATACGGACCTGACAGCCGCCAGTCGGCAGTGCTGTTTCCTTTCAGAGCAGGACCTCTTTGGTCGGCTTCCGCGGTACCATTAGAGCACAACAGTACGTCGACTATATTCTACGTTGCCCCTTATGTCAAGCAATGCTGGGCTTACATTGCATCAAATAATGCCAGCCATCACACGGTGAGAATTTCTACTGTTTGTCTTCGTGCTTGCCAAACCCTACCATGGCCAGCAAAGCCGCCCGATCTCTCCCCAGTTACGTACGTTTCGAGCTTTATGGGCGGGGCCTTACAACCAGTTGGATTTTGGCGATCTAACGCGCCGATTAGGTAGAATTTGTCACTATATCCCTTAGGAGGACACCAAACAACTGCATCCATCAGTGCCAAGCCGAGTAACTGCTTTCATAAGAGTCAGAGGTGGACCAACGCGTTATTGACTTGCTCAATTAGTGAAGCTCTTTCTCTTGAATAAATCATCCAATTTTTCTGAAATTGTAACCATTTGTTTGTTCGTATATGCATATCACATCTACCTAATTCATGGTCCGTCGTCTTTTCTGTCTTAGAGCGATATGCTCAAGAAGGTCTGAAGTTTATTGGCCAATGCACTCATAATAGGATTTCATAAAGACAGTTTTCCTAGAGATCTAAGCAATGCCAAGATGCTTTTTCTTTGTATATCTTCTAGATAGTAAGTCAGGACCGAATGGATCCCTCAGCAAATGTAAAACTGTATTAAGTTCCACCAGGAACAAGCTATACGACACTAAATATCTATGCCTTACTCCTGATATCGCTCTAAGAATAGCCAGAAAGAATCTCTTATCTCTTAGCCGGACATATCTTGGCTTTATGCACGTTGGACATCTGTCTAATAAAAATTAAGGATAAGCTCTGCATTCTGGCCGTGATGTGCCAGTCGGGAGCGACCGTCCTCCTTGTTGTATTTTGCCAATGGCGCCATTTGTTACGGTATGGAGGGGCAAGGTGTCAGCACACTGCTCTACTGACAGTTGTTGGATTTCTTGACCTTGGAGCTGCTACATCTCACTTAAGTACCTCCTCAAATGGCATCACGAGGCTGAGTGGTTCCAGTCCTCGCACCAAGGAAAAATCCGTGGCAGTATCGAGAATCGAACTTCGGTTTTCTGCGTAGCAACCAGACACGCTGATCTCTGTGCTACGTTGTCTATCCTGCAATTTTTTTACATTTCAGTGTATAGCTTCGATCAATACAACACAATTATTTCTCATACGACACAACTAATGGTGCAGGGATGGTTGAAATTCAGCAAATCATTACATGATGATTCGGAAGTATCTAATTACTGCTGGTTTTTAGTATTTACGTAGTTACCCTAACCAACAACAGAAAATGTAAGAGATATCATTTCAGAATGCTTGAGCCGTGGTAAAATTTGCTGCTTTGAAGAGCGCACCGCAGCGCGTAGTGTAAAGCAGTCGCCTTCCGTTTCTGGCAGTGGCGTCGCTGTGATGTCACCCTCTGGTGGGAAAGGGGAAAAGTTGCCTGTTCACGTGCATTTAAGGGGCGCTATGAGCTCGACGGTGGGCCAGTCTGTCAGTCTTGGCGAGTCTGGTCAGTTGGTCAGCCGGGTCCTTGTGGGGCAGTCAGTGTCTGTCTGTCGTCCTCAGTGCTAGTATGTGTTAGGGTTGGGTTGTTTTGGGGGAGGAGACCAGACAGCGAGGTCATCGGTCTCATCGGATTAGGAAAGGACGGGGATGGAAGTCGGCCGTGCCTTTTCAAAGGAACCATCCCGGCATTTGCCTGGAGCGATTTAGGGAAATCACGGTAAACCTAAATCAGGATGGCCGGACGCGGGATTGAACCGTGGCCCTCCCGAGTGCGAGTCCAGTGTGATAGCCACTGCGCCACCTCGCTCGGTTATGTGTTAGGCCGCCAGTCTGCTCGAGTTTGTTCAGGCAATGGGCATTGGCGGTTGGATCGATCTGTTAGTCGGTCGCGCACTGGGTCACAAGATGACTTGTCCGTCTTGAGCGTCGGCGCATGTGAGGTCGCCACTTCAGTCCAGTGGGCCGCGCCATATAGTGAGGGGTAGTGGCTTCGCAGCCGACACGAGAGCAACAGGAGTCAACGCACGACGTCGGTCTGGCCGGGGCGAGCTGCGACGCCGCGAGACGGGAGATCGGCGCGCCTTCCTGCGTCCGTTGAAGTGGCTGGCAGCGGACGGTTCGGGAGAGCGTTTTGAGGGTGCTGCGCCAGGTCTTCGCCAGACATCGCAGTTTATTAGAAGTGATTCGTGAGATGTTGTTTTATTTACTTGTTAAATTCTACTTGTTTTCTTGGTCAGTCTCTCGTCCCCAGCTAGCTCGTCTGTCTCTCGTCCGCATTTGTTAGGCAGTTAGTGTCTGTCTGTCTGTCTGTCTGTCTGTCGGTCTGCCGTACGTTAATAACTGCCTCTGTCATGATTGTCGGATTCGGTGTTAACGAATTTATTGCTTGAAGTGTAACGACCGAATTCCTGAAATATGTTTTTATCTTGCCTGTCAATTTGAGAGGCGGTATATGTGTAATGTAGAGTATGTTTGTATATTTTATGTGAGACTGCATTTTATGGGTTTTTATCTAAATGGTCATTTTAGTATATAAAGTTGCCACCCTTCCACCGTAAGAGTTTTTTTTTAAATCACGTCGCACCTTCGGTAGCAAGTTAAATTTTGAAATGTTAGTGTTTTGTACCATTTCCATCCCTCCTACGGGGTGCATAGTTTATGTGCTTGTGTGAGTTGTTAAAAATTTTAGTTTAAAGTAATCTGGTGTGTTGCAGATTTGCACCAGTGTAGTCTTTCAGAGGTTTTTGTGAGCGGTCGTGAATAGGGCCGTGTCAAAAGGCAGCGGCAAGGTTCTCAGCCCGAAAGCTCATACTGTCAATATTGTTCTTCCTGCCTTTGAATGAAATTGTAACTTGATTTTTTCAGGGTGCTTTCTGATTATAATTTTAAATCTGTTTAAAAAAAATAGGGGGCGGGGCTTTTAGGAATAAAATTTCCATTTGTTGAAAGAAATTTGATTTGTTTTCATCAGTTACCCAGTGGCAACTACTTCCACGCTCACATAGTGTGATTAAATGTGTTAAGGTTCTTGATGAAACGCTAGTAAATAATGTAAATTCTTAAGAAAAGGTTTTGAAAGTAAATTCACGGTTCAATGCTTACTTCCTTTTTTCTGTAAAATTGAACATTATATTATCCTGTTTATGAATAATATGGCACCAGATGAAGCCCTACATGTAAAACTTCTTTATTTAAATGAGTGTGGCTGTACTTAAATTGCTGAATGACTGAGACCCACAATATCCCAGCGCAACGCAATCTGACTACCCAAAAAAAGATAACCTGACTTCAAATAATTAATTAAAAAGAATGGCCCTCACGAAAAAGAAATCCTAGCAATAACATATGCATTTCATTAAGTACTTACCTCACAAAAATCTTCATTACGCGAACTACTGCAACACAGCGAGCGTCAATACTGCCAGCTACACAAAAGATTCTAACTACTAAAGCCACTAACTACTAACAGGCATGTGGTTAGCAAAGGAAAGATTTTGTTGCAAACCAAATAATGTATTTTTTACCTTAATAATGTGACATCCAGTTGAAACACGAACATAAATCGTCATAGACATCTAGTGCAAAGGTATATAATCGTGAATACTATTCAGTCTCCAAGTCGAACATGTACAGATCGTTAGCCTGCGCTAACACATCAAACCTCTACCGTCCATCAATGCTAACTTCTCACATCTAAGATCCAACACTGCTGGTGACTAACTTCCAGTGCCCAACAGTACTTGCATCGGAAACGCCTCTCCAAATTGTAAGTGGTTTGCTACAATGGTAAGTGTGAAAAGTGTGCTAAACGTATTTCGTACTGATGATGATGTAATGGTAGGGATAAGATGAAACCTTTATGTTGAAAGTACATTTTAACAAAACGTGTTTTGTACCTTAACAAGAGGTCTAGAACAGATTTACCATCCCATCTGGTCTGCACTCGATGAAACGAATGTACAGACATCGCTATAGTAATTTGTTTCATATCTGATCTCGTACCTAATATGTTGATTAGAAAATTTTAATGTTGCAGAATTGCTGGTTCATTCGTTTTTTCCCTTAGTGATAAACACGTCACAACATCTCGTTACTTTAGCAATTGTATTATTTTACAACAAACTTTATGTAATGCGTGTAGTGCGACTTTATTAGTAAGGCTTTTGATGTTTTAAAAAATGTTCAGATGAGTGTGAATTCCTAAGGGACCAAACTGCTGAGATCATCGGTTCCTAGACATACACATTACTTAAACTATCTTAAACTAACTTACACTAACAACAACAACAACACACACACATACACACACACACACACACACACACACACACACACACACACACACACACACACACATGCCCGAGGGAGGACTCGAACCTCCGGCGGGATGGGCCGCGCAATCCGTGACATGGCGCCTCAAACCGCACGGCCACTCCGCGCGGCGCTTTTGGGCGGAACATGTTGAAGAAGGAAGAACAACTGTATTTTAACGTCCCATCAACGACATCGTTAGAGACGGATAATAAGTTCAGATTGGGGATGGACAGTGAAGGCAATAGTCCAAGCCGGACCAGCATCCTCTAGAAGCGATTTATGGAAATCACCGAAACCTAAATCTGGCTGGCCGAACGGCGTCTTGAACCCCTCTTTCCGAATGCGAGTCCAGTATGTTTACAACAGAGCCATCTCCCTCGGTTTCGACACTTAGCGCCCTTATCAAAACACCTGCACATTTTCCGGTAACCTGACAACTATTCTAAAGTGTTTTCTCACGGTCACCACGGCAATAACCACAGATAACGTGTAGACTCGGCGTATAAAGTAGAAGGCTAACATAGCGAATGGAAGAGCGAGATCTAAATGCAGTTTTAACTTCACACATATCTTACTCAATATGAGATAATCGTTCGGAAGATCATGTATGGAAATTCCTTTGTGCACACATTTGTTAAGTGTACGTCTAAGACCACGATTACCTTCTCTTCTACTAGTTGCTTGAAGGCTATCATCGTTTACAGGGCACGGACAACAACTATTTTGTCTTACCACTTTTGATTAGTAGTTTTAAGACAATGCGCTATTTGTTATTTTGCGTCTCCTGAGTTTCTCTCTTAGAGCTGAAAATTCGTTCTTGTATTAAGAAAAAAAATGTAGGTGTTTGTTACGAATACTGTTACCAGCTAAGAGAATTTTCCCTCTTAAGTAGTTCTCTCGAGAAGAAAAGAGAGTTTCGAGAAACTCACTAATTTAGAATTCAACTATAGTAAAGAGGTGAACTTTGTTTCACTGGTATCCATACGGAGCCGTATGGACGAGGGCGTGCTGAAAAGTAAGGCCTCCGAATTTTTATGTGAAAACTCTTACAGCATTTTGCATACAACACAATGTTATTAACACTCTGCATTTTTATTCTTCACGTCTGTATCTTTGCAGCCCTCTGCCGCTGGAGGGCTCCGAATTGTAGCATGTCATCGATTATCTTGCAATCTTCCATACAGTCCACAGTTGTCCTAATTCGATTTTCATCTCTTTCCAAAACTTATAGAACACCTTCGTGGACTTCACTTTGATGGTGTTGAAGTGGTGCAAGCAGAGCAATAGTAACGGATATATTTTACCTTTCCTGTTTCGATCAAAAAACTGGGAGATAATATTGCAACCGGTTGAATTCTTAAGGAAGAAAGACGGGAGGAAGATCAGGGTTTAGCGTCTCGATGGCGACGAGGTAATTGGGGATGGAACACAAGCTTGAATACGGCAAGGAGGGACAGCAAATCAGTCACCTTTTCCATGGAATCATCTCATCATTCGCCTCAATCGACGTAGAGAAAACACAGAAAACTGGACACAGCGGTTCCATAAAGCGACTGCAGCGTGTTAATTATTGCACTACGTCCCTTATTAAAACAGGAAGAATATTTATATGGGAGATAAGGAACACCGATTAAATATTCAGGACAAATCGAAAAACTTATCAGCTTTATCCACAAGGAGTTTATTGGAAAAAAAGACTGAATCCGTTTAGTACGATATTCAAAGACTAGAGGAAGAAGGGGAAGGTAATCAACATTTATCTTTTAGTCCCTAAAACATCTTTAATGACTTGCGTATCATACAACAGCCCACGTACGGAAACATTTTAAGAGTCGTACTCAAAACAGTAACTCTTTGATACAGGAAGCTTAACAACATGTTCAGTATTCCTATCCGACGATTACTGATATTACTCTGTGACATAATCTGTGAGACTGAGACAAGAGAGAAGAATTTTCGAGACTTTTCTGGAAAAGTTCCTCTTTTCCTTTGTCTTGAGAATATGGATGATATTATAATAGGTCCTCAGAGTTATCCTAAGATGCAATATTGCGCTGAAAGTGGTGAATACAAACCTTTTTTGCCTACATTCGCTTCGAACATGTAACTGAATTATAAGCAAAATTTCAGAAATTTAAATTGTTATGTAGAAACGTTAAATCCACCACCACGGGTCTAAAATTTAATTACTCGCTTGGAAGTACTACCATAACACATAATTAACGTCCTTACAGTGCGTTGTTTCTATTCCTCACATATTCTCTAACCTCGTTTGTATGATAGTGTAAATTGTAGATCTTTACAGTTTTAAAGCATAAAACCCAGAAGAATATTAGTCAAAATCTGTCCCTTATGACTGTGGGTATACACTCCAACAAGCCTATACCTTAAAGTGAGGGTGATGCTGAATAATTTAATAACACGCAATGGAAGTTTGCCTAAAAAATGTCGACAGATACTAGCGACATGATGCACATTTTTTGTTTAATCCGGTGTCTATTACGGAAACCACTGAATCTGCATCATGACTTTTTCTTCCTGCTTTCCAAAAGTAATAACACATAAAAAGTGTAGACTGTACAGTGAACTCTAGTTTATGTGTTCATAGATTCTGAGATGACGCTTTGATTAATTACTTATTTTTCGAGAACAGCATTTGTTCATTTGTTCCGGATAAAAATATGCCCTTCATAGCGCATGTTTTAGACATGGACGTCTATAACGCCGTAGGCTTATTGATGATCTCCTTTCGTTTAGTTCAGCATGGACGGCAGACTAACGTTCATTTTAAGAATGAAAAGCGGTTGAGTGTTATGGAGAAATATTTCAGTGAAATACTTGTTTTAGGAGTGAAGTTAATAGTTCACATTTGCGAAGAATTCTAGCTATATCACTTGAACATTCGCTACACTGTGTGTCTTCAGATGATACATATATGTACTCTTCGCTGGCGATACCCAGATTGTAATATCAGGGGACAGAGGTGACTACAATGGCGCTCAACATTGCGCCATGTGGTGCAACACCCTGGTAGGCGTCGCGGCCGACGGATCACGGCAGCCAACCTTCCATCGACAGAGGCGAGCAGCCAGGGGAGGGGAGGTGCTGTCGCTGTTTGCGAGTCTATCAAATTCTTGGCTCATTGCTGGCTCATGTTACGTCTCCAGAGCAGCTTGACTTTCTGATACCTCTGTAGTGCGTAGAACGCAATATTTTAAACTGACCTAAACAGAGTTAAAGAGTATAAGGGACAGTCAAATGAAAACAATACAGATGGATAAAAACTAAGTAAGCTGTTCATTATTTCAAAAGTAACCACCATAGCTATTAATATACACTCCTGGAAATTGAAATAAGAACACCGTGAATTCATTGTCCCAGGAAGGGGAAACTTTATTGACACATTCCTGGGGTCAGATACATCACATGATCACACTGACAGAACCACAGGCACATCGACACAGGAAACAGAGCATGGACAATGTCGGCACTAGTACAGTGTATATCCACCTTTCGCAGCAATGCAGGCTGCTATTCTCCCATGGAGACGATCGTAGAGATGCTGGATGTAGTCCTGTGGAACGGCTTGCCATGCCATTTCCACCTGGCGCCTCAGTTGGACCAGCGTTCGTGCTGGACGTGCAGACCGCGTGAGACGACGCTTCATCCAGTCCCAAACATGCTCAATGGGGGACAGATCCGGAGATCTTGCTGGCCAGGGTAGTTGACTTACACCTTCTAGAGCACGTTGGGTGGCACGGGATACATGCGGACGTGCATTGTCCTGTTGGAACAGCAAGTTCCCTTGCCGGTCTAGGAATGGTAGAACGATGGGTTCGATGACGGTTTGGATGTACCATGCACTATTCAGTGTCCCCTCGACGATCACCAGTGGTGTACGGCCAGTGTAGGAGATCGCTCCCCACACCATGATGCCGGGTGTTGGCCCTGTGTGCCTCGGTCGTATGCAGTCCTGATTGTGGCGCTCACCTGCACGGCGCCAAACACGCATACGACCATCATTGGCACCAAGGCAGAAGCGACTCTCATCGCTGAAGACGACACGTCTCCATTCGTCCCTCCATTCACGCCTGTCGCGACACCACTGGAGGCGGGCTGCACGATGTTGGGGCGTGAGCGGAAGACGGCCTAACGGTGTGCGAGACCGTAGCCCAGCTTCATGGAGACGGTTGCGAATGGTCCTCGCCGATACCCCAGGAGCAACAGTGTCCCTAATTTGCTAGGAAGTGGCGGTGCGGTCCCCTACGGCACTGCGTAGGATCCTACGGTCTTGGCGTGCATCCGTGCGTCGCTGCGGTTCGGTGCCAGGTCGACGGGCACGTGCACCTTCCGCCGACCACTGGCGACAACATCGATGTACTGTGGAGACCCCACGCCCCATGTGTTGAGCAATTCGGCGGTATGTCCACCCGGCCTCCCGCATGCCCACTATACGCCCTCGCTCAAAGTCCGTCAACTGCACATACGGTTCACGTCCACGCTGTCGCGGCATGCTACCAGTGTTAAAGACTGCGATGGAGCTCCGTATGCCACGGCAAACTGGCTGACACTGACGGCGGCGGTGCACAAATGCTGCGCAGCTAGCGCCATTCGACGGCCAACACCGCGGTTCCTGGTGTGTCCGCTGTGCCGTGCGTGTGATCATTGCTTGTACAGCCCTCTCGCAGTGTCCGGAGCAAGTATGGTGGGTCTGACACAGCGGTGTCAATGTGTTCTTTTTTCCATTTCCAGGAGTGTATTTATCGCACTGTAAGACAAGATGGTCAACGTCTTCATCAAAAAATTGCTCACAGAGACAGAAAGCAAGTTATGTTACTGTTCAACAATCTTTGGTGCTGTTGTGACACAGTCTTTGCCTCTGCACAGACATATTTCTTAGTTGAAGTGTGGTGGGTGATGGACGTATTCAGTGGTGCTGTGTTGACTTCGTGTCTGTTAGGTGAAGAACGATTTATTGCAAAGGACAGCAAGGATGAATATTAGGCACATATTGAAAGGCGAAATGACTATAGCAACTAGTTAACTTTGTTCGCTTGATCAGAGCTGAGAGAAGCACCACCGCTTTATCGTTACATATATCCACATTACACTATGTGGTATGAAACAGTTTGAATATAGTTTAGAAATTTTATGTAGAAATATAAATCTAGCTTAGTCGCTGCCTGCTTGCTGTTTGTGTTGTGCTTTCGAGAAATCTGCAACAATATTGTCAAGGCGCGAGGTATGTGGAAATTTTGATTAGAGCCAGATTATTGCTTTACTTTCGTTGCGCACTTGATATAAAGACATGCTGTATTGAGACCAGTTACAGTTCAATTCAAATTGGGTTCTGGTCAGTCAGAGGGTAGCAGACGAGTTTAAGTTGGATACAGTTTGTGAATACATAGTTTTGGTAATATGTGGACTTTTTATAGAGTGAGAAGTAAAGTTGGGCTAAATTTCATACTGAGAAACGCAAATCTAGTAGTGGGTTCACAAAAAGTTTGTAGTTGCCTACGGAACCCAGGCTTGCAACTATTCATTCGAAGGAAATCGACGGTCACGAATATTTTTCTTCATGCCTCCATAAATATGGACATTGCTTGGGAAGAGTTCGAGACTCTGTGGAGGATGTGTAAGAGCCTCCCAGCGAAATCACTGCAGCGTAGCCAAGACAAACTGTCAGCAAGTCTCCCAGCCACAGGTTCCCAACCTTGTTTCGAATACGATGCAGTGGTTTCTCTGGGAAGTATTTTTGTAAGGATACCATTCTACAAGTAGCCATCTTTTGAAACTCAAAATACTACTTTTGTCCTGCTGGCCGTATTTATTGTTAAATGCTGAACTGTCCAGCATTCATGGTACTGCCTGGTCTTTCCAGTGATACAAGACTGTGATGATTTACCTACATGGCAGTGATAGTAGTATTAAGAAGAGTCTGTAATATCTACTGTGCAATCTGGTGACACATTGGTTCACAATATCTTTGTAGTTCAGTGTCGTAAATGTTCCCATGTCATTGAGAATTTAGTTTACTGACTATAGCGGTTAATGAGCAATCATATTGCAGCATTCTAGTTTACGTCTTTTTTTTCTCCGTAACTATTGGTACAAGTCTTCTTTCGTGGCTGCATTACGAAAAATGAGAAGCGACGCCGATAGTACCTATCTGACCGTATTGAATACAGTGTTCAGTAAGGCAAGAGAAGAAAATTTCCTAGCAGGAGACTAGGCACTCAGCAAGCCGTCACCATTATTAGAAAACGATTTAGTAACCAGATATTTGGATGTAAATCATAATCTAATGCAGGAGTAATTCAGATCATGCTTAGTACTGTTGAATAATAATTTGCAATTCAAAAGAGTAAAGGATATGTGACACCTATTGAGGTGTAATACAGATATTTTAACACAGATTGAGATGAATTGGATATTCTGTAAGGTTATGACCAATTATACTACTAGAAACTTTTAAGTATAAGAGAGATGAAATATTGTAACGAAGATTATAATTAAGGCCAGAGAGATTTGTCATAACAGGAAGAGACAAGAGAGAATAACCTATCATTATCTCATGTTACAATCCCGACAAGAGATGACAGAAGAAAAGATATAGTGCGAGAGATGTGGTGGGAAAAATGATGACAGGTAGTTTATTAGTTAAGTCACTGAATTGAAAAAATGGGCAGAGAGGTGGATGAGCCAAATATTCAAAATTTTTAAAAAATAAATTTCATAGGCACCAATTACAAAGTTGAACTCATTTAGTTGCATGAAAAAATAAATGTCTTATCTGCGAAATGCAGATGAGGAGGGTCGACTGAGAAAGGAGAAAAGGACAAATAGGTAGCAGAAGAATATGACAAGTCTTTCCAAATTGAAGGAGCTATTCCGGAACATATGGAAGAATAGAAGTCCAACTAATGAGAACAGAAACTGGCAGAATAGGAGTCAGACGAAAACTCAACAATTAGTGAAATTTTTACAAGATATAGGAAGAAAAACAGAATTTGATATGGAGAATATATATTCTGGAATAGTAAATTCATTTTTAGATTCCCAGAAAACTGTAGGATTACACTGCCGAAGAAGTAAAGCATTGTTACATGTGGGGTCTAAAAGAAGAACAGTTTGATAGGCAGATTAACTGATGTATAGACCTAGTTCTTTTCCACTGTCCTCTGACTGGTTGGATGAGGCTCTCCAGGAATTCTTCTCCTGTGCCAAGCTTTTCATCTCAGAGAAGCACTTGCAACCTGTGTCCTCAGTTATTTTCTGGATATATTCCAATCTCTGTCTTGCTCTACAGTTTTTACTATCTACAGCTCCCTCTAGTCTCACGGAAGTTATTACCTGTTGTCTTAACAGATGTCGTGATATCCTGTCGTCAGTGTTTTCTTCCTTTCCTCGCCAATTCTGCGGAGAACCGCTTTATTCCTTACCTCTTAAGTCCACCTAATTTTCAACATTCTTCTATAGCACCACGTCTCAAATGCTTCGATTCTCTTCTGTTCTGATTTTTTCACAGTGCTTGTTTTACTACCACGCAATACTGTGTTCCAAACTTACGTTATTAGAAATTTCATCCTCATTTTTCATCATCAGGAATGTCCTTATTGGCAGTGCTAGTGTACTTTTAAGTCCCCCTTGCTCCGTCCTCCACGAGTTATTTAGCTGCCTATGCAGCGGAATTCCACAATTTCGTCTGCTTCGTGAGCCCCAATTGTGATGTAAAGTTTTTCACTGTTCTCATTTCCGCCACTTCTAATTACTTTCGTCTATTCTGTACTCATTACACTGTTCATTGCATTCACCGGAGTCTGGACTACTTCTTCACTTTCACAGAGGGCAGCAATGCTATCAGTGAATATTATCATAGATATCATTTCACTTTGGATTTTAATTCCACTCTTGAACCTTCTTTTTATTTCCGTCATTGATTCTTCGACGTACCGATTGAACAGTAGGAGCGAAAGAGCTCTGTCTTACACCCTTTCTAATCCTTGCACATCGTTCTTGGTCGTCCACTCTTTTTATTTCCTCCTGACTCTTGTAAATATTGTATATCACTCGTCTCTTCCTGTCGCTCAGCCCCATTTTTCTGAGAATTTCAAACATTTTACATTGTCGAACGCTTTATCCAGGTCGGTAAATCACATGAATGTTTCCTAATTTTCTTCAATCTTGCTTCCATTGTCAATCGCAATGTCAGAACTACTTCTCTCGTGCTTACACTTTTCCTAAAGCCAAACTGATAGTCATCTAACACATTCTCAGGTTTCTTTTACATTCTTCTGTATAGTACTCTTGTCAGCAACTTGGATGCACGAGCTGTTAAGCTAACTGTGCGACAGTTCTCGCACTTGTCGGCTCCTCTGTCTTCGGAATTGTATGGAAGATGTTTTTCCGAAAGTCTGATGTTATATCATCCGTCTCATACCTGTACATACTACACGTCAACGTGAATAGTCGATTTGTAGCCACTTCCTCGAATGATTTTAAAGATTCCGATGGGATGTTATCTATCCATTCAGCCTTATTTGATCTTAACTCTTCCAAGTTCTGATTCTAATACTGGATTCCCTACCTCTTCCCTGTCAGCCCTTTTTCTTTTCTAATCACTTCATTAGATAAGTCCACCCCGTCGTAGAGGCCTTCAGTGTACTCTTTCCACCTGTTTGCTCTTTCCTCTGCATTTTACAGTGATATTACCACTGCATTCTTAATGTTGAGCCTTTGCTTTTAATTTCACTGAAGGTTGTTTAGCCTTTCCTATATGCTGAGTCAGTCCTTCCGTCACGCATTTATTCTTCGATTCCATTACATTTTTGCCGCCAGTCTTTGGTCTTAGCTTCCCTGCACTTCTTATTTACTTCATTCCGAAATAACGTGTATTTTCGTATTCCTGAATTTCTCTGAATTTCCTTCTTTTATGGATCAGCTGAAGTATTTCTTCTGTCATCCATGGTTTCTTCGCACTTATCTTCCGTGTACCTACGTTATTCTTTCCAATTTCTATGATTATTATTTTTAGAGACGCCCATTCCCCTTCAACAGAACTGGAGCTGTTCGTTGTAGCACTGTCTACAGCCTCCGAGGATTTCAAGCGTATGTCTTCAATCGTTAGTACCTTCGAGTCCCACTTCTTTGCACATTGATTGGTCCTGAATAGTCTCTTAAACTTCAGCTTACTTTTCATCAGTACTAAATTCTGATCTGACCCTGGGTACGCCTTACAATCCAATTTCTAATTTCGGAATCTCTGCCTGTCCATAATGTAATGTAACTGGAATTTTCCCGTATCTCCCGCCCTTTTCCAAGTCAAGTATACCTCCCCCTCTTGTGATTCTTAAACCGAGTATTTTCTATTACCATCAGCAATTTGTTGCAGAACTAAATGAGCCTTTCTCCTCTCTTATTACTACTACGAATCCCATATTCTCCCATTATAGTTTCTTCTATTCCTTCCACTACAACCGAAATTCAATCCATGACACATCAATTAGTACACTTGTATACGAAGAAACTAGCGGAGAACGGGCAGCTGGTGGTTCAACAGACACACGAAAGCAAGAGAGAGAGAGAGAGAGAGAGAGAGAGAGAGAGGGAGGGAGGGAGAGAGAGAGAGAGCGAGAGAGAGAGAGAGAGAGAGAGAGGGAGAGAGGAAATCAATAGACGGAAACAACTGCCTGATGTTAATGAAATGGATAACTGTCTGGATGTGGAAAATCAAAACATTTGTGGCAAATTTGTTAAAGATAATGAAGAATGGCACAGATGCTTATCGGTAAAAACCCTTGCATAACAGATGACTCCTCTGATTTCCAATAAGACATCCTCCGACAGCAATTTTCGCGTTATCTTTATTTCTAAATAAATTTTTTGTGCGAATGTATGCATTTTCATTAAATACATCCGGTAAGCAGTATAATAGTCTCAAACCTACAACTATTATAGACATGGCGTTTTTATTTCCTTTTGCATAATATATCTTGTTCTTTCGCAAATAAATAAGACCTAAATTGTTTTTCTCATTGAAAATAGTGATCTCTTTAATAATACCACATATTATGGTAATTTTGGGTATAACTTAGGTAAAAATCTTGAAATTACATAATGGCATGGGACTGGAAAATTCAGTTAGAGGTAATAGGTCTACTTTTAGCTAATATTTTTCCCCACATATAGATCATGCCTACGAAAATTACATGGAATAATCTAGACAGCATTTTTTACAAGTTAAAAATAGGCTGAAGAGCCAAAGAAACTGGTACACGTGTTTAGTATCATGTAGGGCCCCCGCGAGCATGCAGAAGTGTCTCAATACGACGTGGCATGAGCTCGACTAATGCCCGAAGCAGTGCTGGAGGAAACTGGCTCCAGGAATCCTACAGAGCTGTCGATAAATTCGTAAGAGTACGAGGGGGTGGAGATCTCTTCTGAACAGCACGTGACAAGGCATCCCACATATGCTCAATAATGTTCATGCGGGGGAATTTGGAGGCCGGCGAAGTATTTAAGCTCAGAAGAGTGTTCCTGGAGCCACTCTATAGCAATTGTGGATGAGTGAAGTGTCGCATAGTCCTGCTGGAATTGCCCAAGTTCGTCGGAAATCACAATGGACATGAATGAATGCTGGTGATCAGACCGGATGCTTACGTACGTGTCACCTGTCACAGTCGTATCTAGATGTATCACGGGTCCCAAATCACTCCAACTGTACACGCCTCACACTATTACAGAGCCTCCAACAACTTGAACAGTCCCCTGCTGACATGAAGTGTGATTCGTGAGGTTGTCTCCATACCCGTGCACGTCCATGCTCTCGATAGAATTTGAAACGAGACTAATCCGACCAGGCAACATGTCTCCAGTCATCTATAATCCAGTGTCAGTGTTGACGGGCTCAGGCGAGGCGTAAAGCATTGTACCGTGCAGTCATCAAGGGTAGAAGAGTGGGCCTTCGGCTCCGAAAGCCCATATCGATTATGTTTCATTGAATGGTTCGCACGCAGACGCTTGTTGACGCCCAGCATTGAAATCTGCAGCAATTTAAGGAAGGGTTGCATTTCTATAACGTTGAATGATTCTCTTTAGTCATCGTTTCTCCCGTTTTGCAGAATCTCTTTCCGGCCGCAGAGCTGTCAGATATTTGACGTTTTACCAAATTCCTGATATTCACGGTACACTCGCGAAATGGTTGTACGGGAAAGTTCTCTCTTCATCGCCACTTCGGAGATGCTGCGTCTCATCGCTCGTGCGCCGAGTATAGAACCACGTTCAAACTCACTTAAATCTTGATAACCTGCCATCATAGCAGCAGTAACCGATCTTCGCCAGACACTTATATAGGCGTTGGCGACCGCAGCGCCGTATTCTGTCTGTTTACATATCTCTGTATTTGAATTCTCATTCCTATAGTAGTTTCTTTGGGGCTTCAGTTTATGAAGGTATATGTTGAATTGTCATAGTCATATTTTACCTAAAATTTCTTAAGGAACCTCTATTCCCTCATTCTCTCTTGGCACTAGATAAGAGACAGTGAACATGATTTCAATGTGACGGATGTCCAACTCATTCTTCCCATGATAAAACGCTAATATTGAATGAAAAATTTCGTTGCACTTGTAAAGGAGAGGGAATGCTACAAAAAATTCCTTGCTCTTGTAAAGGAGGAAATGCTACAGTAGGATGGCCTGCCGGGTTCCCCGATTTTATATCTCTTAATGACTTTCTGTGGGGATCACTCTAAGATGCAGTCGACCGAGAATTCCTAACCACGTCAGACGTTTAGTAATAATGAATCGCTGCAGTATTTGCGGCCATTTCATTCAGAGGTATTTTGTGTGGTCATCTATCTCTCGAACGGCAACTGCAAATATGAACTGATATCAATGAGAAAGAGATCAATCACATTCATCGTATGCCTCCAGGTGTTCAGCCCAGTTTATCATTGCCATTTTATGCTGGAAATTTCGTCATCTTAAGGTGCTGCGTGCTGTGTTGCACTCGCTCCCTGGGTTCAATCAGACTGTGAACTGTTATTGATGTCGCTGCGCTATTTATAGATTGTTTCGACTCTTGGCACACGCTAAGCTCTTCGATGCTCATTTGTTTTTCAGAGTCTGCAGTGTTATTCTCTAAAACACACACTTTACCAGTGTTTTCCAGCTGTGCTGAACGATTTGGAGAACGAGATCCTAATAAATAAAGTGCCAAACTTCATGCTTTGTCTAAATTGAAAACTCCAGGACGATGTCGAAGTTGATCATGGTCAGAGAGGTGTGGCAGACATGAAGCTGACTTCGACACCTGTAAACAGTTTTAATCTGCCGACAAGTCTTAAATTGCAAGTATCTGCAAAGCAACAGGGTTAAAAACCTAACATTGTGACTTAAGAAAGACACCCAGCATACTTTTTAGATTATAATGCTTCCCCTCCATTGGCCGTTTCAGTCCTAATGTTAGAACCAGTCCTAAAAACTGGTTTCTTCTTCTGGCATGCACTTTTTAGTTCGCCTCCCTTTATTACCTCTTTATTACGTAATTTCTCTGATTAATACGTAATTTCGGTCTATAGCACCACATATCGAGTACTTCTTTTTTCATTTGAACCAATCTGTTTCTCATATTTGAGCCATCTTTCTTTATCTTGCTACTAAGATAAAATTCTTTCTCTTCTTCTGCCGAGTGTTTCCGAAAGTCCGTGTATAGCATCCAAATTACCATTACTGTTTCTCTTACTCTGCAATAATTTAATTTTCGTTGTCTTTATCCTCAACATAATCTCTCTGCCAAGTGATCATTCAGCAACTCTTCTACAAATTTTTGTTTCAATCACAAAGGTACTGTCACTTACGATGATTACCATTCATGTCAGTTTCTCCTCCATTATTATTCTCGTTCTAAAATTGTAAGGTAAACTGTAATTCATCCACCACACTTAATTCGAGTTTGTTTTTCTTGATTTTTTACTTTCATTCCTCAATTAACTTTATTCTTATTCTTTTCAGGTTCTGAGCACGTTGTACTACATTATTAAATACTGCTGAAACAGTTCTTCATTTTCAGAAAAACACTTCACAATATTCATTTTCTAAGATCGCCCTCCGTTACTAGATACAAATTAGAATATGTTCACAGCTATAATTTTCAATACGAAAGGGTCTGCAGATGCGATGAATTTTTTTGAGTAGTTTCGTGATGCCTTCAGCTGCCATCTCTTTATTTCATGTATGATTATCCAATTCTGGCCTTAGGCCATTTTGAAGTATTTTATGGATGATTTTTTGATAGTAAATTATGACATGTATATCGTTGCTCCTATGACTCCATGTTATGCTCATAAATTTTGAGATATTTTACGCTATTTTAGGAGCACGTTACTTTCGAGCAGTTGTTGCGAGGCCCCCAAAACCAACAACTTGCCAGCCACGTGCCTTCCAGCCAACTACGAGTCCCAGGATCCGCCAAACCAACAACACACCCCTCGAACAAAGACGAAGACAAAGCTCGCGACTTATGATGAGATCGATATCGGCAACCCAAGTAGTTAGTAGCGCTAGCGGAGTGCCATGCCGCCTAAATTAAAGTCGCCACGGCTCAAAAAGCAACGGCAGTAACATTAAGAATACGAGGATGTGCACTGTTAAATGCAGAGGAGAGAGCGAATAGATGGGAAGAGTACACTGAATGCCTCTGTGATTGGGATGACTTGTCAGATGCCATGATAGAACAAAGAGATCGATAGGGAAGATTTACAACTGAAAGAAGATCAGCCCTCGGTCACTATTTTTAACCTGATTTCGACACTACTAGGAGTGTCTTCCTCAGAATTTAACACAAAGAATGGTCTATATTCTATAAGATGGTCACAGAGTTATGAGTTCGTTTCGCAACCTGCACCACGCAAGTAACGAGCAGCCCTAAGTGGCTCGCCATCACAGTTTTCTTTATTTTAAATTTCTTTGTGACTAATGCCCTTTTGGTATATTTATTATTTTATAAATGACATATAAATACTGCCAGCCTTTCCGTACTTATACTCTATCATACATTTTTAGTCACAACTCTGTGACCATGTTATATTTTATAAATGACATATACGTACTGCAAGCCTTTCCGTACTTATACTCTATCATACATTTTTAGTCACAACTCTGTGACCATGTTATAGAATATAGACCATTCTTTGTTTTAAATTCTGAGGAAGACACTCCTAGCAGTGTCGAAACCAGGCTAGTTTGTTAAAAATAGTGACCGAGGACTGATCTTCTTTCAATTGTAACTATTCACGATCTCTGAACGTGCAGCCACGTACAAGATTTTGCGATAGGGAAGAGATAGGCGATCCAGTACTCGTAGAATTAGAATTTAGAAGAGGTTTGTAGGACTTAGTTTAGACAAGAAGAGAATAGAAGCTTTCGAAATGTAGTACTACGGAAGAATGCTGAAGTTAGATGGGTAGATCACATAACTAATGAAGAAGTATTGAATAGAATTGGGGAGAAGAGGAGTTTGTGGCACAACTTGACCAGAAGAAGGGATCGGTTGGTAGGACATGTTCTGAGGCATCAAGGGATCACCAATTTAGTATTGGAGGGCAGCGTGGAGGGTAAAAATCGTAGAGGGAGACCAAGAGATGAATACACTAAGCAGATTCAGAAGGATGTAGGCTGCAGTAGGTACTGGGAGATGAAGAAGCTTGCACAGGATAGAGTAGCATGGAGAGCTGCATCAAACCAGTCTCAGGACTGAAGACCACAACAACAACAACAACAACACAGTATCAAACAGGGCTGAAGGGATGGATAACATTACATTTGAATTTCTAAAATCAATGGGGAAGTGACAACAAAACGACTATTCATGTTGGTATGTAGAAAGTATGAGACTGCCGATATATCATCATACTTTCGGAGTAACATCACCCACATAATTCCGAAGATTGTAAGTGCCAGGTGCGAGAATTATTCCACAATCAGCTTAACAGCTCATGCATCCAAGTTGCTGACAAGAGTAATATACAGGCGAATAGAACAGAGGACGATCAGTTTCGCTTCAGGAAAGGGAAACGTACCAGAGAAGCAGTTCTGACGTTGCGGTTGGTAATGAGAACAAGACTCAAGAAAAAACAAGACACGTTCATGCGATCTGTCGTCCTGGAAAGAGAGTTCGACAATTTAAAACTGTGCAAGATGTTCTAAACAGGATTGCGTTATAGGAAAAGATTACAGGGAAAGACGGGAAATATACAATATGTACAAGAACCAAGAGGGAACAATAAGAGTGGATGCCCCAGAATGAAGTGTACGGATTAAAACGTGTTTCAGACAGGGATGTAGTCTTTTGCCTCTACTGTTCAATGTACACACTGAAGAAGCAGTGAGGAAAATGAAAGAAAGTTCCAAGATTGGGATTAAAATTCCAGGTGGAAGGTTATCAGTGACATGATTCTCTGATGACGTTTCCGTTCTCAGTGAAAGTGAAGAAGAATTATAGACTCTGTTAAGTGGAATGAACAGCCAAATGTCCCCCTGCAGGTCTGTGGGATAGGATAGCCCTGAGGTATTAATGCCTGTTGTAAGAGGTGACTAAAAGGAGTCTCACACGTTTCGGCCTTTATGTGATGGTCCCCTGTCGAGTTTTACCTCCATTTTTCCAAATTTTCCCGCAGAGCGAGCCAATTGGGGAGGGCGCCTTAAATGGTGCATCGTGTCAAAAAAATGGTTCAAATGGCTCTGAGCACTATGGGACTTAACATCTGTGGTCATCAGTCCCCTAGAACTTAGAACTACTTAAACCTAACTAACATAAGGACACCACACACATCCATGCCCGAGGCAGGATTCGAACCTGCGACCGTAGCGGTCGCGCGGTTCCAGACTGTAGCGCCTAGAACCGCTCGGCCACCCAGGCCGGCTGCATCGTGTCCATCATGCGCTGAGACCTCTCGCATTCTTCGTCGATGTGGATCTGTACTTCCGCTCATTCTCCAACTGTTAGTCGAGGTCACCCTCCTGGGTGCATTTTCCTCCTTCCTATGTGCAGTACCACTTTCTGTTCTGTCGACAAAATGGACTTCTTAGCCCGTTTGGGCCTGATATCCAGCACGGTAGCCAGTCTGTTGTGGTGGGGCCATCATGTACTCTGTTAGTTGAAGCCTCCCATCTGACCACACAGGGATCGCTCTGCTAATGCCTGAGCCGCTAGCTCCCCATGTATCCCAAGGAGTAGCTGCCTGTCACCCTCGGGCATTGGGACTCCCAGCAACGGCCATCCTGTCACGTGGCCTTTGCTGCAGCTGAGTGGCGCCATGGGGAGGGCCCCTGGTCGGAGTGGGTGGCATCGGGACAGATGATTGCACTATGAAGTGTACCACGTCATCACTTTCTGGTGATCACACACCAGCAGTGTCTAAGCATTCCAAGTCTCAGTACAACACAAGGAAGTATGACCTTAAATAATTCCCATCCCTGGCCACACCATGGGAGGAACGCCAGGCTAAGGATGGCAGCAAACCTTGTTCACCACAGTACCTCATATGTACGACAGCTGATGGGGACTCCTTTGTTTCAATGAAGTCTCTGTATTTTGTTGAGCATTTAGAGGACAAGTTTGGGGAGATGGAGGGCTTGTCCAAAATGTGGTCAGTGTCAGTCTTGATAAAAACGGCATCCTCTGCCCAGTCATGGACATTACTCACTTGTGACGCACTGGGGGATCTTTCCATTACCATCACGCCGCGTAAGAGGTTAAATATGGTCCAGGATATTATAGTCGACAGGGACCTTCTTTTGCAGTCTGACGACGAGCTGCACACCAACTAAGAGCGACGAGGTCCGAGGCATAGTCAGGTTGCCACTGGTGCCTTCATCTTGGCCGTTGAGGATGACACTTTGCCTGGGAAGATCAAGGTGATGGTCTACCGCTGTGATGCCAAGCCATATATCCTTTCCCCATGTAGTGCTTTAAGTGCTGGAAATTCAGCCGTACATCATCACACTGTACTTCTGGCATGCCATGCTGCGATTGAGGACGTCCTTTGCATCCCAATACTCCATGTGTCCCACCTCCCATCTGCGTCAACTGTGGAGAGCATCATTCCCCTTGCTCGCCAGACTGCATGATTTTACAGCGAGAAAACCTACACTGAGGCTAAGAGGAAATTTGAAATCCTCCATCCTGTGCCTAAGACCTTCTCATTCGCCACCACTACAAGAACAGTTCTAGCCCCATCACTTCAAAGAATTCCAGTCAACTCTCAGATCCAGGAGACTACATGTGCCCCCTTGATGGCGGGGGACACTTCCCTCACTTTTGCTCCCACACCACCTACCTCAGGAGCACTGTCCCCTCAACCATCAGGGACACCAGTCCCTACTTCTCGCTACGAAGGGGTCCCTTGGGTCTCTCCCTTCCTGGGTTTCTGCTAGTGAGAAAGATGACACCCACCAGTGGCTGAAGCGCCCAGAATAATAGGGGTTCATGATCATCCTCAGTCCCTGAGATTGAATCAGTGAAGCCCTCCCAGCCAGAGAAACCCAAGGAGCAGCGAGAGAAACCCAAAAAGAAGACCCCCAAGACCAAGGGAATTGCGGTGACATCCACACTACTGCTGCCTACAAACTCTGCGTCTGAGGATGGGGTGGAAATTCTGGCATCTGTTGAGAACCTAAATCTCGCCGGACCCTCACACACAATTGATATAGACTGCTCAGAAAATACGTCGGTAGCGGCAGGTGACCTTGAGGCGTAAACTGCCTCATTGAATGGTCCATGCCTTCCCAGCCTCCAGTGGAATTGTGGCGGTTTTTTTTTTTCACCACCTGGCTGAGCTACAGCAATTGTTAAGCTTTACACCTGCTTTCTGCGTTGCCCTCCACGAAACCCGGTTCCCTGCAATGTGGACCCCTGCCCTTCACGGCTACAGAGGATATTAGAAGAACCATAGCGAATATAACTGAGTGTCAGGTGGAGTTTGCGTCTACGTCCTGAACTCAGTATGTAGTGAGCCTGTGCCCCTTCAAACCCCTCTTGAAGCCGTGGCTGTCAGGCTACAGATGATGCAGGATATAACTGTCTGCAACATATATCTTCCTCCAAATGGTGCAGTATCTCTGAACGCATTGGCTGCACTGATGCTCACGTCCCTAAACCTTTCCTACTTTCGGGAGAATTTAATGCCCATAACCCCTGGTGGGGTGGCACCGTGCTTACTGGCCGAGCCAGAGATGTCGAAACTTTACTGTCTCAGTTCGACCTCTGCCTCTTAAATACTGGGGCTGCCACACATTTCAGTGTGTCTCATGGTAATTACTCGGCCATTGATTCATCACTTTGGAGCCCAGATCTTCTCCCATCTATCCACTGGAGAGCACATGACGACTTGTGTGGTAGTGATCACTTCCCCATCTTCCTATCACTCCCCCAGCGTCAAGCCCATGGACGCCTACCCTGATGAGTCTCGAGGCAGACTGAGAAGCCTTCACCTTTGCTGTCACCGTTGACTTTCCCCCACATAGTGCCACTGATGTTGTGGTTGAGCAGTTTTGCGGTGGAAAATGTGATCCCTCGTTCTTTGGGGTGTCCCTGGCGAATGTTGGTACCTTGGTGGTCGCCGTAAGGCGCTGTGGCAATTAAAGAGCGTCGGCGAGCTCTACAGCGACGTAAGCGGAATACTTCCCTAGAGCACCTAAAAGCCTTTAAACGGCCCCATGCCCCCATTCGCCAGCTTATCAAAATGCGGAAACAGGAGTGTTGGGAGAGGTATGTCTCAACTATTGTGTACCATGTCACCTTCCCAGGTCTGGATGGAGATCAGATGTGTTTTTGGGTACCAAACCCCAACAGGTGTCCCTGGTGTTACCATCGATGGCATGTCATCTACCGATGCAAACACGATTGCCGAGCACTTTTCTGAGCACTATGCTCGAGCCTCTACATCGCAAAATTACCCCCAGCCTTCTGCATTCTCAAATGGCGGATGGAAGGGAAAGTCCTCTCGTTCACTACACGCCACAGTGAACCCTATAATGCCCCATTTATAGAATGGAAGCTCCTCAGGGCCCTTTGCCCTGACACAGCTCCTGGGCAAGATCGGATCCACAGTCAGAAGCTTAAACATCTCTTGTCTGACTACAAGCGATATCTCCTTGTCATCTTCAACCATATCTGGTGCGATGGCATCTTTCCATCGCCATGGCGGGAGAGCACAATCATACCAGTGCTGAACCCTGGAGAAAACCCGCTTGATGAGGATAGCTATCGTCCCATCTGGCTCACCAACGTTCTTTGTAAGCTGATAGAATGTATGTTGTGTCGGCAGCTAGGTTGGGTTGTGGAGTCACGTGGCCTACTGGCTCCATGCCAGGGTGGTTTCCTCCAGGGTCGCTCACCACATATAATCTTGTGTCTCTCGAGTATGCCGTCCAAACACCTTTTCCATGTGTCAACACCTTGTTGCCATCTTTTGATCTACGAAAAGCGTATGACACCACTTGGTGACATCATATCCTTGTCGTATTATAAGAGTGGGGTCTCTGAGGCCCACTCCCGTTTTTTATCCAAAATTTCCTGTCGCTTCTTACTTTCCATGTCCAAATTGGTACCTCCCTTAGTTCCCCCCATATCCAGGAGAATGGAGTTCTGCAGGGCTCTGTATTGCATGTATCTCTGTTTGTAGTGGCCATTAACAGCCTAGCAGCAGCTGTACGGCCGTCCTTCGCATCTTCTCTGTATGCAGACGACTTCTGCCTTTCGTACTGCTCCACCAGTACTGGTGTTGCTGAGTGGCGCCTACAGGGTGCAGTCATGGGCTCTAGCCCACAGTTTCCACTTTTCGGCTGTAAAGTCGTGCATTATGCACTTCTGTCAGCGTCATACAGTTCATCCGCAACCAGAACTTTATCTTAATGACCATCCCCTCACTGTAATGGAGACATATCAATTCTTAGAACTGGTTTTCGACGCCCGATTGACTTGGCTTCCTCACCTTAGTCAGCTTAAGCAGAAGTGCTGGCAGCACCTCAATGCCCTTAGCTGCCTGAGCAACACAAATTAGGGTGCAGATCGCTTTACGCTGCTGCAGCTCTAGGGAGCCCTTGTTCAATCCCTCCGTAAATATGGGAGTGTGATTTATGGTTCAGCGGCACCCTCAGCGATGCGTTTACTCGACCCAGCGGACCACTGTGGCGTTCGACTAGTGATGGGAGCTTTTAGGAAGAGTCTGGTGACCAGCGTCCTGGTGGAGGCTGGGGTCTCTCCATTGAAAGTTAGGCGTGCACAACTGCTTGCCAGTTACATTGCACACGTTCATAATTCTCCTGTGCATCCGAATCACCATCTCCTTTTCCCACACATGGTGGTTCATCTCCCGCACCAATGGCCCAGATCAGGGCTTACAATTGCAGTTCGCGTCCGATGCCTTCTATCCAAATTGGAGTCCTTGCCATTACCACCTATACTTGATGTCAATTCACGTACAACTCCATGGTGTACGCCTAGGCCGCGGCTTCGTCTGGACCTATCACATGGCCCTACGGACTCAGTTAACCCCACAGCTCTACACCGTCACTTCTTGTCGATTCTTGACATGTACCAAGGCTATGAAGTGGTTTACACCAACGGCTCTATGGCTGATGGTCATTTCTGCTTCGTGTATGTCCATAAAGGACATATTGAAGAGCATTCCTTGGCAGATGGCAGCAGTGTCTTCACTACAGAGCTGGTGGCTCTGTCTTTTGCTATTGAGCACATACGTTCATGCCCTGAGGGATCGTTTCTTCTATGTACTGACTCCTTGAGTAGCCTACAAGCTATCGACCAGTGCTACCCCTGTCATCCTTTGGTAGCGACCATCCAGGATTCCATCCATGCCCTGGAATGGTCCAGTCGTTCAGTGGTGTTTGTCTGGAGTCCAGATCACGTCGGAATCCCAGGCAACGAACTTGCCGACAGGCTGGCCACACATGTTATGCGGAAACCGCTTATGGGGATCGGCTTCTCTGAACCTGACCTGCGTTCTGTCTTACGCTGCAGGGTTTTTCGGCTTTGAGAGACGGAATCGCATAACAGTACGCACAACAAACTGCGTTTCATTAAGGAGGCTTCCATGCGTGCCTGTCACAGGGAATCTGTTCTCCTCTGCTGACTCCACATTGACCGTACATGGCTAACGCATAGTTACCCCCTCTGTCGCGAGGACCCACCTCAGTGTCACTGTGGCTCACAAATGACGGTTGTTCATCTCTTGCTGGACTGTCCACTTTTAGCCGCTCTGCGGCGGACTTTTAAATTTCCCAGCATTTTACCTTCAGTGTTGGGCAACAATGCCTCAACAGCAACTTTAGTTTTACGTTTTACTCGTGAGGGTGGGTTTTATCATTTGATCTAAGTTTTCACGCATGTTCTTTGTCCCTCTGTGTCCTCCGCCATAGCACTTTTAGGGTGGAGGTTTTAATGTGTGTCAGAGTGGCTGACTTCTCCTTTTTATCCTCGTGGTCGGCCAGCGACTGTAATCTGTTCTCTTTATTTTACTCTCTTCTAACTTTTTCTTGCGTCTCTCTGTTGTTTTCTTGTTCTCTTTTGTTCCTTTTAGTGTTTGTTACCTTTCCTTTGTTCTTGTGGTTTTTCCTTTCTTTTCGTTTTGTCTGGTGCATCTCGTTTGTTTTATTGTCACCCTTGTAGCATTATTTTATTCGGAACAAGGGACCAATGACCAAGCTGTTTGGTTCCCCCCCTCCCCCCTCTTTTAAACCAACCAACGGTTTAATGAGTACAGCATACTGTTTGAGAGGATATGGAAGAAAGACGAATGTAATGAGAAGTAACAGAGATGAAAACAGTGAGAAACTTGACATCAGAATTGGGAACCACGAACCAGACGAAGTTGAGGAATTCTGCTACCTAGGATGCAAAATAGCCTGTGATGGACGGAGCAAGGAGGACATATAAGGCAGCGTAGCACTATTGAAAGGGCCAGGAGAGGTCTTTTAGTATCAAATATAGGCCTTAACTTGAGGAAGAAATTTCAGAGAGTGAACATTTGGAGCACGGCATTGTAGGAAGTGAAACATGCACTGTGGGAAAGCCGGCACAGAAGAGAATCAAAACATTTGAGATGTGGTTCTACAGAAGAATGTTGAGAACTAAATGGGACCGTTCATTCCATTCAACATATTATGAAACCCTCCTTCGCTTCCACTGCTACTTTGTGCTACTTCTCATTACTTTCGTCTTTCTTCGACTTACTCTCAGTCTGTATTATATACTCAGTAGATTGTTCACTCCATTCAACATATTCTATAATTCTTCTTCACTTTCACTGCTTCTTTTTGCTACTTCCATTACTTCCGTCTTTTTTCGGTTTACTCTCAGTCAATATTCCGTACTCACTAGACCTTTTCATTCAACTTATCCTGTTATTCTTCTTCACTTTTCTTTGAGGAGAGCAATGTCATCAGCGAATCATATTACTGATATTCTTTCATCTTGAATTTTAATCTCACTCTTGAAACATTCTTTTACTTTAGTCAGTACTTCTTCGATGCATAGACTGAACAGCAGGGGTGAAAGGCTACATCCCTGTCTTACTCCCTTTTTACGCCGAGCACTTCGTTCTTCATCTTCCACTCTTATTGTTCTATCACGGCTCTTGTTCATAATGTATATCACCTGTCTTTACCTATAAAATACCCCGATTTTTCTCAGAATTTCGACCATATTGCACCATTTTATACTGTCGAACGCTCTTTCCAGGTCGACAGATCCTACGAACCGGTCTTGATTTTTCTTCAGTCTTGTTCCTACCATCAGTTGCAAGGCCAGAGTTGCCTCTCTGCTGCCTTTGACTTTCCTGAAGCCAAACTGATTGTCATCTAACAAATACTCTATTTTCTTTTCCATTCCACGGTATAATACTCTTGTCAGCAACTTGGCTGCATGAGCTGTCAGGCTGACAGTGCGATTAATTTCGCACTTGTCGGCTCTTGCAATCTTCGGAATTGTGTGAATGATGTTTTCCCGAAAGTCGGATGGTACTCATATTGCCAGTCTCAAAAACCTATACACCAACATTAATAGTCTTTTTGTTGCCACTTGCCCCAATGATTCTTAAGTCGTCCAAAGCTCATTTACATTCTTATTCTAATACTGGATCCCCTATCTCTTCTATATCGACACTTGTTTCTTCTTCTATCGCTTCATCAGACATGTCCACTCCTTCAGAGAGGCCTTCAGTGTAGACTTTCCACTTATCTGTTTCCACCTCTGCATTTTTCAGTGTAATTCCCATTCTACTCTTAATGTTATTACACTTGGTTTTTATTTCACCAAAGGTTTTCTTGACTTTTCTATACGCTCAGTCAGTCCTTCCGACAATCATTTCTTTCTCGCTTTCTTCATACGTTTGATGCACCATTTCGCCTTAACTTCCCAGTATTTTCTATTTATTTCATCCCTAAGTAACTTGTATTTCTGTATTCCTGAGTTTCCTTGAACATTTCTGCTCTTCCTTCTTTCGGCGTTCAACTGAAGTATTTACTGTTAGCCATGGTTTCTTCACAGTTACCTTCCTTGTGTCTATGCTTTTCATTCCAAATTCTGTGATTACCCTTTTTAAAGACGTCAATTCCTCTTCAACGGAACTGCCTACTGAGTTATTCATTATCACAGTATTTATAGCCTCAGAGAACTTCAAGCGTATTACTTCTCTTCTTAGTCTTTCCGTACCCCACTTCTTTGCACATTGATTCTTCCTGACTAGTCTCCAAAATTTTAGTCTATTCTTCATCATTGTCAAATTATTATCTGAGTCTGTATCTGCAGATGTATATGCCGTATAATGTAGTATCTGATTTTGAAGTCTCTGCTTGATCATGATGTAATCTAACTGAAATCTGTGCGTATCTGCTGGCCATTTCCAAGTATACCTTCTCCTCTTGTGATTCTTTAACAGAGTATTCGCTATTACCAACTGAAATTTATTGCAGAACTCAATTAGTGTTTCTCCTCTCTCATTGCCACCAGCAAGCCCATTTTATCCCGTTACCCTTTCTTCTGCTTCTTTCCCTACAACCACATTCCAATCCCCCAAGACTATCAACTTTTCATCTCCCTTTACATACTGAAATACCCGTTCAGTATCCTCATATACTTTCTCTACCCCTTCATCTTCTGCTAGCGACGTCGCTATGTAAACTGTATGTTGTCGGTGTTGGTTTTCTGTCGATTCTGACGAGAATAATCCAGTCACTGAACTATTCACAGTAACTTCACAACGAATTCTACTCCCGTTACAGCATTTTCTGCTGCTGTTCACATTACCTTATATTCATTTGACCAGAATCCTTGTGTTCCTTCCTTTCAACTTCAGTGACCACCACTGTGTCTAGATTGAGCCTTAGCATTTCCCTTTTCAAGTTCTCTAGCTTCAGTACCACTTTCAGACTTATGACATTCCACGCCCCGACTCTTAGAACATTTCCTTTCGTTACTCAATCTTTTATCTGACGGTCACCTTCCACTTGGCAGTCCCCCCTCGGAGATCCGACTGGGGGACTTGTCTGGAACCTTTTGTCAATGAAGAGATCATCACGACACTCTTTCAGTTACAGACCACTTGTCCTGTTGATTAGTGTTATGTGCCTTTAATGCAGTGATTTCCGTTGCACTGTATCCTCATGTCGCTGGCCATTGCTGATTCTTCCACCTTTAGGGGCAGTTTCCCACCCCAAAGGCAAGATGGTGCACTGAACCTCCGTCCGCTCCTCCGCCCTCTTTGACAAGGCCGTTGGCTGTATGTGGGTGACTTCTTATGCTGGATTTCTTCAGCCCCATTGCTAATAATTTATGCGATGGCAGATTTCGAACCTGGGACCGAGGACGTTTTGATTACTAATCAACCACGCTACCCCTAGAACTAGATCCCCAGTACGTTTACTGATTACAGCCCACTGCCTTCTCAATGGATATTTTTTGTCAGCGCTAGTGACCTGTTAGCCAATAACTGTGTCGTCATCAATGAGAATTCCTCCGTGTCATAAATTTCATTAGAAATCTCAAATGACATTACTTTCGTCACGTAGTTTTCGTGCCAAACGTTCTTCTAAATTTAAGAAATCCTGCATCTATCTGGCTTCCATGGTCCTTGGCTTTCAGGCTGTCAAGGTAGAAAAATGCAACACGTTTTTCGATGGATCGATGGCTTCAAAATCCATCGTGATTGACGTCGAAAAAGTTACTTCTGTTCGATATACCTCATTATTTTTGGTCTCAGAATATTTTGTAAAGACTGCATAACGTATGAATGTCAGTGAAATTGGACGATAGTTTTGTGGATCACATCTACTACCCGTTTTGTAAACGGGTGTGAGCTATGCTTTCTTCAAACTACTGTTCACGGTTTCGTGTTCAAGGAATCCACGGTATATTACGATTAAAAGAAAGGCTATCGTAGCCGCAAACGCTGTATAGAGTCTGACACAGATATCGTAGGAGCTTTGTTAAAATTTAACAGTTTTAACCGTTTTGCTACGCCGCTGACACTAATATCTATTTTACTCATTTTTGCAGTGGTACAAGAACTGTACTGGCGCTGTAATACTGGATTTTTCTTTCCAAAACAACGTGTAAAATCGGGGTTTAGCGTTTCTGTTTTTGCTGTGCAACTCCTAGTTCCAGTGTCATTATCACGGATGGATGTCCGGAAACTGACTTTGAATTTTCATGACACAGCCTTTACATTGGGGCAGAATTTCTTTCCGTTTTGCGAGAGATCTCGAAATAAGTTCCTACAACGGAAGCAGTTGTACGGTTCATCAATTGATCTTTTAACGGCCAAAGACATTTCTTTAGTAGACCCATATTCCTCTGCTTTGTTTTACACATTTTATGCAGTAGTCGCTGATTGCTCAGAAGCTCCTGTAAAGAGACTGTACACCACCAACAGTTATACCATGTACATACCCGTATGTAGCCAGTGGAAATGGAAATGCCGTGTGTGTACAGCCTCCCGTCGGGTAGACCGTTCGACTGGTGCAAGTCTTTCGAGTTGACGCCACTTCGGCGACTTGCGTGTCGATGGGGATGAAATGATGATGATAAAGACAACACAACACCCAGTCCCTGAGCGGAGAAAAATCCCCGTCCCAGACGGGAATCGAACCCGGGCCGTTAGGTATGACATTCCGTCGCGCTGATCACTCAGCTACCAGAGGCGGACTATGTAGCCAGTGATTCGCAGCCGATTCTTCTGAATTTGAGCTACATTTCCTCTACATGCTCCCAGCCATAGCTAAATGTTTCGAGTTTCTCTTTGTAATATGACACTACTGACTTTTTATCTAGTTTATTGAACCCGTAAATCTTCCTACATCTTTTAGTTGTTCTTTTTAGGTTCACAATAATTACTGGTGCAGTTGACTCATGGTCACTAATACCACTTTCAGTGTGGACATTCTACAACAGGTTTGGTTTGTTTATTGCCAAAGATCTAATATATTTCCGTCACGAGTGCATTTCATAACTAGGTATGCCAAGTCAGAGAAAAGAGTCGATTTTCACAGTATGTGTTGTCACGCCGCCACTTACAAAATGTTAATTACCCAAATCGTTTGTCGGGTGATTAAAGTCACCTCCAACGATGGGAGTATGATGGGCGAACATAAGAAGTAGGGAGATGATAAAATTAGAATGTGTATCGACAACTTTGTCCGAGATACCGACTACACATTAACGATGCGTGGTAGCGAACTCATGATACTGGCTGCTAATAAAGAAGTATGATTCATATTAAACAAAGTTAAGAGAACACTGACGCTACGGATGACAAAATATCTGTACGAGGAGTGAATCATTACACCACATTTAACTGTGGAGCTCCGTCACTTCATAATCTGATGAAGAAAATAGCTGTGGATATCGTGGAAAGCTCGGAATTGTATGCAGGTTTAATGCAAGACGTTTACCGGGAACTTTTTTTATGCAACGGTGTAAATGATAACAATATCGTCATTTGACTGTTTTATTATTTAGTTTTGGACAATAATACAGTTTCCACTCTATGACCATTATCATGTGGTTTATGAACATCCTATGATAATCAGTAGTACTTCATTGTGAGTCAACAGTGAAATATGGCTGTAGCTGTGGCAAATGTGACATTGGTTGGATGGGTTTTGGCATTGGTGAGATGTTTGCTGTACTCTCAGATGTTGCATATGGTGTTCTACAGCATGTAGTGTACCTTATAACAATACGATAGCAATAATCAGTAGAAAATGGCTGAACAGCGTTAATTATCGAAGGACTGAAAAAGAAAAATAAGGAACATTCTCGTGGTTACATCCAGCCACCTTCTGTGGGTTAGCTGCAAAACTTATGAGAAGATAGGTTTTCACTAATTCATACTTTAACACAGTCAAAGTGTGTGTCAGAGCTTTTTTGTTTACAGTGAAAGTAACGTCGTATACGAAAAATGTGACGTTGCCACAGGTTAGTTATTTGGGAGAAACATGTTCTGACTCTGGACTTTGAAGTGATCGCAGCGGGGAGGCCAGTAAAGTATCAGAAGAGGCTCTCCCTTGGAATTGCAGATTATGCAGTGATTGGTGGTGGTGGTTAGTGTTTAACGTCCCGTCGACAACGTGATCATTAGAGACGGAGCGCAAGCTCGGGTTAGGGAAGGATTGGGAAGGAAATCGGCCGTGCCCTTTCAAAGGAACCATCCCGGCATTTGCCTGAAACGATTTAGGGAAATCACGGAAAACCTAAATCAGGATGGCCGGAGACGGGATTGAACCGTCGTCCTCCCGAATGCGAGTCCAGTGTGCTAACCACTGCGCCACCTCGCTCGGTATTATGCAGTGAGACAAGAGGATAGTGGAACAGGAAAGAAAGCGTTGTGTCCTTGGGGAAGAATTAGATATGGCATATTTTTAATTACACAGCTTGAAGGGGAAAAAGATAAAGGGAACTGAGAGAAGGTAGCGACTAAGAAGCAACAAGCGAAAACCTCAGAAATCGCATTTGAAATTTCTACTAGCAATCAGGTTGGCTTGTTACCTGAGATATGGAAGAGCCTCAAGCAGTTTTTGAATGAAGTAGAGTATAGCAGTCTTGAAGGTACAATTTTAAGACTGGTTGGTGGAGAAGCCAAACAGAAAGAAAATAGACCTTTTGCTAGATAGCAGTCACAAGAGAGCAGTAGTCAAAATGCTGCACGAAAAGCTAGGTGCAGAATGCGAGATCACAAGCATCATGAAACCCAGTGCCAAGCTTAGCCAAGTGACAAAGAACATAGGGGCTTTGTGAAGAGGTTTTGATGAAGACTGTCAGGTGCTTATAGCAACAGGAGCAGGAAACAGTCTGAATAGGAATTTAGAGTATAGTACTAACGTTGAGCTGGAGGAAATGGAAGTAGCAACATCACACACTCGTGTCGGATTTGTGGACTTTTTGTAGTGCAATCACCAGTCCAGGGTCAACACAACTGTCAGGAGTGTAAACAAAGAGCTGAGTGAATTGCTTTTGACTGACACGAGTCTTGTGGCCGTGTCGTACCTGTTGCTGCAGTTGTGAGATGGGTATACATAAATCATGACCTGCACATGAATAGGACTGGAACGAAGTGATCAAATAATCATTTTGCAGAAAGTGTAGGTGGGGCCACAAGTTCACAAGACAAAATCCTTGTGATTATTTGAGTCAGAGAGGCACTTCTTCCGTATTGGAATCAGGTTAAAGACAGACCATCTTGAAAGAAATTGGAACAGAATATACTGGTTGAGGACAACTAAAGTTCAGCTATCCAGAGAGCTCCAGAGTGTGGAAACGATTTACACTGGAAAGATTAGTTACAATTTTGGCCACCAAGAACGAATCTGGGGCTGTTAATGCAATAAAGACGTGTAGAAATGTTTCCATATATCATGTATTAGGAAGAGGATATGGGCAGAAAAGGTTAAACAACTTAGAAAGGCATAATCTTGATTTTATTATTAACCGCCAGATACACAATTTGTTCAGTGTGAGTACCTGACACGTTGATAAGATGCTGTATAGCGCCAGATCTGCACCGGACAGCCAAATTTGGAACTAATTTTTTCCAGCCTAAATAGTTTCCGCGTTAACGCACTAGCATATTTGCCAAGTTTTGCTGCCATACGATAATTGCAGCTCACACTGGACATCTGTGAGTAGCTGCCCTTTAATACTTTAATATAACCATCCAGTAAAGTAAAATTAATTTGTTTCATCACAACAATAAGGGGCTGATACACATGGTAGATGAGCTTATTGTAAGTCCAGATGATATGGAAAATTCTAAAGTGATAGATGTTCTGTGCCTCTCTGAACATTTTGTAACCAGAGAGATTGGGAAGTTAAATATAAGGGATTATCAACTAGAATCATTTTCGTGTAGACTTAACATAAAAAAGGAGTAATTGCAAGAAATGTAAGGGTTGGACAAGAAATAAAAAATATTGAAGCAAGCAGTCTATGTGTAGATCAGAACCTCAAAACATGTGCTTTTGAGTTGTTACTGCATTATACTTCTTACAGATCGCCTCTAGGAAATTTTCAGACATTTTTAGAGACTTCAGTGTAAATTTATTAAATGATTCTGATAGGAAAAGTGAGTGGGGATCATTATTTGTTCGTTTAAGTATAATTTTACTGGTCAATTTTCCAAGTTGTGTACAGCAACAAAGCAGAACTCATACTGATTATTTATAGAAAGTGCTTAGCCTGAAACCCTTAACTTCCTCCCAATTGTGTATGGCCTATCTGAGCATGGTGCACAGTTAATGGAAATAAACAATGTTGCACCTGACAGCTGAGTGGCATCTTCGTACAAGGCAGAGAGGCTTAATAATAACAGGGCACACTGTTCAGTGTTTTAAGAAAAATTCAAAAGCAGTGAGATGGGATGAAGTTTATATATAAATGGATGCTAATGTGAAATTCATTATACTCCATAGCAAATTGTGTCAATATTTGAAAATAGTTTTCCCAAAAAGTTATCCAGAAATTATATACAAAAAGCAAGGAATCTATGGATAATTAAAGGAACTAAAATTTCGTGTAAGTGTAACAGAGAAATTTATTTAGAGGCCAGAATAAATCAAGCTCTGATGTTACTTGCATTCTAAAAATAAAGTGTAATATTTTAAGGAAAATCATTAAGATGTCCAGAAATGCTACATCCTGACAGAAATTAATAATGCAGATAATAATATTAAAACTATATGGGATATTGTCAAATGGGTGACAGGACAACCAGTGTACAATATAACACAACAATTAAACTAAATAAGGATGCTGTGAACGATAATTCACCAACTGCAAGTATTGTTAACAATCACATTCTAAATTTGGAAGCGAAAGCAGAAGTAAATGGTTAAACTGAAGAAGCAGGAGAATATAATAGGCATGCCATTCCACAAAACTTTAAGCAACTACATGTAGCACCAACATTCTTCAGTGAAATTAATACAATTGTAACAATCGTAAAAAGCAAACACTCATATGATGTTGCTAGAATTACAAACAGAATTCTAAGAAGTTTTTCTAACTTCATGAGGAAAGTTCTTAGTGATGTATGGAGTGCCTCACTGGCACAGGGAATTTTAGAGTCAGTTTAAAATATGCCATTATTAAACCCCTTTATATGAAAGGTGACAAGAAAGAGTTAAATAATTATCATCCCAGTTTACTTACTGACAACTTTTTCAAAATATTCGAAAATTTTGCATCCAGTCGTATTCCTTTCATACGTGAATGACCTTCCAGTTAATATTCACCAAGCAGCATTTGCCGATGCTACTGAACTAGTCACAAATCCTTTCCAGAGAAAGCAAGAGATAGGATTGATAAGATGTTTTCAAATAATAATTAAATGGTCCTCTGTAAATGGACTCTCCCTTAATTTCGAGAAAACTCACATATTCAGTTCTGTACAGCAAATGATCATATCAGCAATTGAAGCAGGACAAGAACAAGGGTCAGTGAACAGGATAGAATTATCCAAATTTTTTGAGTTTATGTATTGGTGAAAACTAGAGATGAAAGAAGTAAATTACTGATCTGCTCAAACAACTGAACTCAGCTACTTTTCTTCTCCATATAATTGCTGGTCTTGGAAACAAAGACATCAACCTCCTGACGTATTTTGCATACTTAAACTCAATAATGTCTTATGAAATAATTTTCTTTGATAACTCATCACTTAGAGAGACTGTATTGATCGCACAAAAGCGAGAATTAAAAATAATATGTGTTGTATCCCCATGGTCGTCATGTAGGCACGTTTTCAATGAGTTAGGAGTTTTAACTGCACCATCACAGTACCATATCTTTGCTAATGAATTTCGTCATAGATAACCCATAAAAAACTTGAGAAGACTAATGATGTCCATGCATATGACATTAGAGGAAAAAAGTGACCTTTATTACCCTTTACTGAAGCTGTCACCGGTCGGTGTGGCCGAGCACTTCTAGGCGCTTCAGTCTGGAACCACGTGACCGCTACAGTCGCAGGTTCGAATCCTGCCTCGGGCATGGATGTGTGTGATCTGCTTAGGTTAGTTAGGTTTAATTAGTTCTAAGTTCTAGGGGACTGATGACCTTAGATGTTGAGCCTCATAGTGTTCAGAGGCATTTTAACCATTTGAAGCTGTCAGTGGCTCATAAAAGAATTCTATGTGCAGCAACAAACATATAAATATTTGATGATTTGCCCAATAACATAAAATATCTGACAGCCAACAACGCCAGTTTTAAATTCAATCTAAAATTATTTATCCTGAATAACTCCTTCTATTACATGGATAAATTTTATTTAAAAAGTGATACCCTCAAAAACCCCTAAATTTTAAGCGTGGTTGCTGAGTAGATTTAAAAAATAACATGTTCGTTACTGTTAACTCTAATCACATATATACAGGATGTTAAAAAAGAGTCCAGTATTTTGAGAGCTGGAGTACTCACCAAAACAAGAAAGAAGTTCAGCAAATGTGGGCTCTAAAACCCATACCTTAAGAGCACTTGTTCATCTTCGATACTATGAAAGAGATCTCTTCTATTGAGAGCTCTTTGCTTTCCATCTTTTGATAGGAGGTAGCGTGAACCTAAACAAATAAAAAATGTCCAGTGAACATGGGCTCTAAAATGCGTACTTTAAGAGCTAAGAACACTTGCTCCTCTTCAATACTGTGAAACATCTATTCTATTGAAGAAGTGTTCATAGCTCTTAAGGTATACATTTTGGAGCCCATCGTCACTCGACATTTTTCACTTGTTTTGGTTCACACTACCACCTCTCAGAATAGGGAAAGCAAAGAGCTTGCAGTTGAAGAGGTCTCTTCCATAGTATCGACGATGAACAAGTGCCCACAGTTCTTAAGATATGCATTTTAGGGCCCATGTATACTAGACTTCCTTTGTTGTTTTGATGAGTACTACCACTTTCAAAATATGCGACACTTCTTTTTTAACACACCGTTTACCTGCTCCGCATAATTTCGATAAAAGAATCGTTCAAATGATTTATGGAACATATAACCAACTAACTAACAGGAAAATGCTGACAGTGTTATCATTAGAAATTTTACATGATTGCGACTTTCTAAAGCAGAAATTTTCCTACAACGTTCACAACATGCGTTTACGTTAGGAGGTACTGTAGCTATTTGTCCCAAACATGCTGGCCACATTCCACAGGGCAACTTCTAGCAAAATATCGCTGGTACTCAGACAGCTGCAAATCGTAGGTTCCACTCTATTCTGTTCAGCATCATTTGACCTGTTAGACAATTATTAAGACAAATTGTCTACTGTCTGCATTTCCACATCATAATGTTCATAAACAATGTGCAGCATCTGAACTAGCGGCAGATACACGCAGGCTGTCCATACACTTAATGTTATGGACTGCTCCTAGAGGAGTAAACATTTCATATAATTCATAAAGTTTATCTTCATCACAAATTTCACACTATTTCACAATTAAGCAGTGTATGGAGGAAGTAGGTAAAGAACAATTGCAATGCATGAATTCGCTTTCAGGCTTTGGGTTGTAGGAATACTGAGATACATGCAGATGTAGTAACTTAACAGAAAAATATTAAAGTCAAAGAATATATGACAACGTTTCGGTACCATCAGAAAAAATGTCTTTTTAGCTTGCAAAAATGCCATGAAGGGTCATTTCTTTCTATGTACTTCAAAATATTTCTAATTTATTTCCCTAGAGAGTCTGACGAGACACATACTACCGTTACTTCGTGGTTGGACGAAATACGCAGCCTGATTCGCTATCTGATATGAAGACTGTCTGTCAGAGAAGATCTGATGCGTAGCAAATGAAAGTCAACGTTGACGTGCAGTTGATATGCACACTACACAATAACCATCAATGGCCCTATGAAAATATTCGTAGGCGAGGTTTCTCTCGATAGAAATGTAGAGTTATAGAATAAAATCACTGGAAATTAGTACACTCCCTAAAGTAAAAGAATTGTGATTTATACTTAACTTTCAATAGAGACCAACACAACAATTACTTCCATATCAAAAATTAAATTGCTGAGAAAACTTAATGGCAGTGGCCAAATATGTGCAATCAAGAGAACACAGAAACTTATCTACGTATTTATTGACGCCAATAAAATTTTCGAACACTCTGAAAAGAAAACAATAATATTAAGTTAACGGTGACCGTCATTTATATGAGATATTTTTCTCGTCCTTTTTTACTATATTATTTATGGTCAAAATGATAATAATGAGAACCATAAACGTATCTCTTCATTTTGAGTTCACTATACTGATATTAATATTATGTTAGTTTCAAAATGGAAAGATTCCACAAAGTGCAACCCCAAGTGTTTTGGGGAATGAAAATATTATCGCTAGCTATTCATCTAAGTGAATTTCCATCAGCCACTGGTGTGATATACGTGTATTTATTATGAGATCAATGTTGTTCACATGATACGGTATCCATTTCAGACAAAAGTTCCATTTTTTCCCTCAAGATTGAAGAAAACAGAGAACAAACTGAAAGAAAAAGTATCTCATTAAGACAGTTTCTTTTCCTGAGATTATTCAAAGCCTTTCTTTTGAAAATCGCATGCCTAAACAATGAAGAATGGCCTGTATTCAGTAATGGAAAATACCTTACTTGTCAGCTTGTATGTTTTATATAACAACCTATCGTTACATGTAAACAACAGAAAAGGCTTTAGTGTTTACATAATAATACGGCTGTTTGTGCATTGTTATATCAAAGAACGGAACAGATTGTAGATTATTTTTGGGCTAACTGTCCAAGCACCAGTCTTAGAACAGGCACTGATTCAGATATGTCGCTTCAGAAATCAATTCTGTTACCTCAAATCGCTTGTACCAAGTCCCACATCGTAGTGATAAATTTCTGATGCTGTGATGCTATATTTCAGCTTCATATTTCCTCGCTTTGCGGAAAGGAAGAAGAGCGGTAGACACTGAACGATAAGCAGTAAACAATGGAGTACACAACGCGTGTCACGTACTTACCTGCGAGCAGGCTGCCCTTCGCAGTACGTGGCGTTGGGTTCGCGTCGCCCTGTGAGGGCAGCGATACCGCCGACTGCCGCCGCCAGATGTCGGGCCGGGAGCACTCCCCCCCCCCTCCCCCCCCCCCAAACCAACACCTATCGGACGACCGACGCGTCACCACCCTCCTCTTTGATACCTCGACACCGGAAGATGTGTCGCTGCACACATACACCATCCACTAAGTGCCTGTCTTCTGCGTATGAGCAGCGCACATGAGGACGAGAATGCTTGGTCATTTTTGCAACGCAAGTGGAGGATGATTTTTTAACCACACTGCGAGAAGAAGCCTCGGGCGTAAACCAGCACCACGCTGCATAGAACACCATTTTGAGATACTGAATTTCATTTCCAGTACCACGGTATTTACGTCACTTTTTAGGAGGTTTTCTGCGCAGTGGGTTGTGGAATGGTTCGGTAGAAGGAAAGGACTTACCGTATCGAAAAACTACCTTGACACCGAGTCATTCACAGGCAGCACTGAGTCAGTTTGACAAGTAATAAAAATGAATGGAAAGAACCCTCGTTGAAAGAGTTGTCCCATAATTACCTGCAGTTTCTTTGGAAACGAGAAAGTAATTATCTGACACGGTCCATTGGGGTTTGTGAACCCTCTCCTTCCCAATACTAAGTAGGGTAGTAATGAATAAGTTAACGTTTCCTTAGAATGAGAGACCACTAGAGAGCTCACACATTTCACGTCAGACTGTAACGTGGCCATAGAGAAGTTACTTTGTTCGCTAGACCATAACAAGACACAAAGGAATTATTGTCACTAGCAGCCACTTCTCCTGCTTACTGGGCAGATGCTCTGACAAGTATATCATGCAGACACGGTGGTCACCACTACCTCACGAAGAACCCTAGCACGCCTCCCGTCAGACCCAAATTTTCAACTTATGCCACACACGTGTTTACATTTCGCAGCTTGCAGTTGCAGCTGTAGCGTTTATAAAGCTAAGTTCTGACAAACTTATTTGTGCACCGTTATAGAGTTATTAAATTTAATAGTTTTCAGCGGTGTTTCGTTCTGTTTGTGGCGAAATAATGATTTAATAAACTTCTGGAAACGTCCGCTCGCTGTGTTTTTTATAGTTTTCTGTGCGTTGAAGTCGTTTAGTAAACTTCGTGCTTTAGGTTCCAGCTGACGTTTCTTGTTGTTTCTAGTGAAATATTTCAGTAAAATTTTCATTCAGTGTTTTAACTTCGTCGTATGTTACAGTGGCTGCTTGAATTTTTGGTTTTAGCTGATAATTTTTAGAAGTTTTGTTGGTATTAGTATTAGCTGTCGTGCTGATGATGTTTGGTTTGTGGGGCACTCAACTTCGTACAAATTCACCTTTGCTCAGTCAAATCTCGCCACTTTCATGAATGATGATGAACTGATGAGTACAACACAAACACCCATTCATCTCGTGGCAGGTGAAAGTCCCTGATCCCGCCGGGAATCGAACCCAGGAGCTGTGGTGTAGTAGTATTAATACAAGTAGTTGCTTTCTTAGTAGACAGATAATTTCGAGACCGTTATTGTTAGTTCTGTAAGTAGTTCTACTGGTGTAACTGAACTTAGATAACATAGACGTATAGTTTTCTTCAGTAACTGTAAAATTTTACCATGAGTGAGAAGTGTGAGCTCTGTCGTAGGTTTATGAGTAGTGGGTTACGGTGTGCGATTTTTTCAAAGTATTTTCATTGGGGGGGGGGGGATGCAGTGGGGAAGCCAGTGGGCATTCTAGTGAGATCCTCTCCTGGGCATGCATAATCTGTAGCAGAAATAAACTGATAGAGGAACAGGGGTGTAAGATCTGTGCCCTTCAGGTGCAGTTACCACGCGCAAAGGAGGAACTAGATAGGTTGAGGAGGGTGAAGGGTGGTGGGGCATGGGAACTGGCAGTTGGCAAGAAGGCAGCTAGGAGGAGGAGGTATTCAGACAGTTATACTTCGCGTGTATGCAATAGATTTGACCAATTGTCAGAGACAAGTGGAGAGGAGCCTCTTGTAGCTATAGATGTAGGGAACATGCAGCAGTCCTCAGCAGTTGGGAGGCCTAGGTCAGCTACAAAGTCTAACAGGAAGAAGAAGGTTCTCCTGCTAGGTAGTTCTCACGGTAGAGGTGTGGCCCAGCAGTTGCAGGAAGTGTTGGGGAGTGAGTACCAGGTCACCAGCATTGTGAAGCCTAGGGCAGGGTTGGCTCGGGTGACTGACAGCCTAGTGGAGTTATGTAGGAATTTTATGGAGAGGGATCAGGTAGTGATAGTGGGTGGAACAGGGAACAGTCTTGATAGGGACGGGGAATATGATGTAGGTGGTAACCTGGTAAAGATAGCTACTCAAACTGGTGGCACTAATGTGCATTTCGAGAAACTGTTTAATACGCCTGTTAGGCACATTAACATGGGGCTGGGGAGGGCGCTGATGGCAGAGGGCATGGGTCACATCTCACTGGTGCCAGCTGAGTCTATCAGTAGGCGGGTTTCACTAGGCATGGCCTGCACCTCAATAGGTATGGGAAGATGAGGCTGACAAAGCTTATAGAAAGCTTATAGGTGACAGTGTAGATGGTGGTGGAGGGATCACTCATGGAAAAACTCTTGTAATAGTTGGTGTTAGAGCTGCACCTTTTTTAGATTGAAGTGAGCTGGTAGATATACTTGCTTAAAGATATCCCTCTAAGTGCTCACCTTCAGAAGATGTCATGTTTCCAAGCAGAGAAAGAATTAGCATATTTCATCAAAATATAAGAGGTATTAGAGATAAAGTTAGTGAACTGCTTATAGATGTTGACTCTGAATGTATTGGTATGCAGTGCACCACTTATATAA
This sequence comes from Schistocerca nitens, assembly GCF_023898315.1. Lineage (NCBI taxonomy): Eukaryota > Metazoa > Arthropoda > Insecta > Orthoptera > Acrididae > Schistocerca > Schistocerca nitens. The sequence continues at coordinate 515,206,814 of NC_064614.1, forward strand.
TCTGACAATTCGGAGGCTTCTTTTACCACGATACAGATTAGCTGGCTGTTTTTCAAGGAGTTCCTTGAGGGGTGGGGGAGTGGCTACGTACGTAAGAAACGGTATTCCATTTGAATCCATAGATGTATCGCGGCACTGCACTGAACAGATATTTGAATGTTGTGCAGAGGCAGTTGAATTTAGTGAAACTAAACTTCTAATTGTTGTTGTTTATAGGTCCCAGAACTCTGACTTCAGAGCATTTCTGCTCAAGCTAGAGAGGGTTCTTGATTAACTTTGTAGGAAGTACGAGAAATTAGTTATATGTGGTGCCTTCAATATAAATTTTGTATCTGATGGTGCAAGAAAACGGATGTTAGTGGAACTCCTAAATTCATATGATCTGATGCAGATTGTTTCTTTCCAACTAGGGTGCAAGGGAAAACTTCATTACTAAATGGGCATTCTGTTAGTAAAAGGGTAAATGGCCTTTCAGACCATGATGCACAAATTTTGACACTAAAAGGCTTTTGTAGTCAAACAAATGTCACATGTAGTTACAATCTGTATAGGAAAGTTAATCCAACAGCAATAGAGAGTTTTTTAAACTTTGCCAAGATGTTTATAGTGCCGGTTTCAAATAGTGCAGTTTATGACATAACGTCGTGGTTTGTAGAAAATAAACTAAAGCTAGATCACAGTAAGACTTAGTTTTTGCAGTTTATAACATAAATTCAACAAAACCTGATGTTTTAATTTCACAGAATGGGCATATGATTAGTGAAACTGAACAGTTCAAATTTCTAGGTGTTCAGATAGATAGCGAACGGCCGTGGAAAGCCCACGTTCAAGATCTTGTTCAAAGACCTAATGCTACAATTTTTACTATTCGAACGGTATCTGAAGTGAGTGATCGTTCGACACTAAAATTAGTCTACTTTGCTTATTTTCATTTGCTTATGTCGTATGGTATTATATTTTGGGGTAACTCTTCCCATTCTAAAAGGATATTTTTGGCTCAGAAACGGGCAGTTTGGGCAATAAGTGATGTAAGTTCACGAACATCTTGTCGACCCCTGTTCACGAGTAGGGGTATTTTGACATTGGACTCTCATTACATATATTCCTTACTATCATTTCTTGTTAACAATATTAGCTTATTCCCAAGAATAAGCAGCTTTCACTCAGTTAATATTCGACAGAAATGAAACCTGTATTTGGATCGGACTTCCTTAACTCTTGTGCAGAAAGGTGTGCAGTATATTGCTGCATCCATTTTCAATAAGGTACCACCAGCATTCAAAAATCTCTGCAGTAATCCACGCGCTTTCAAATCGAAACTGAAGAGTTTCCTCATGGGTCACTCCTTGTATTCTGTCGAGGAGTTCCTTGAAAAATTAAGATGATTCTTCTTGTATTGTTGCTTGCGTTTGCTTAAACTTATGAACTGACTTTTTTCGGGTTCATAAGCATTTTATTTTTATCTGTTATTACTTTTATGTTGTAATTTAATGTACTGAAACGTTCCATGGAGATTTGCTCCTCATTTTGGTCTTACGGAAATTGACGTGTAAATAAAAAAAAAGTTACTGATGCAGTGCCACTCTTCATGAGCCTCATTACACGTGGAATCTAGCCGATTGCCGTCAGAGTTCTAGCCTGGTGTGCATCTGAACTGGAGGGATCATTGGCCGTCATCGCTAAGTTATGTAAATAGTATGTTCGTTCCGACACGTCCGAAAGAACAGATACCATATATACTAGACCATACCACCATGCAGTTGGCGACTGCGTTATCTTACTTGCGATGAGTAGACACAGGAAAAGTAGGTACTTTGTTACTGCATGACTCAAGATAGACTCAAAACTATGTCTCTGGTTGCTAGGCACACCAAGGGGCACAATCGCACCGATTTGTGTCAAGCGGTCATTATGGAGTCGCTACTGTCCTGATTTGGTACATGCAAGTATACACACTAGGATATTGTACCGGTTACGGTTTGTGGGATGATATTGTCAAACAGTATATGTACATTTTCCTTCCTGAACATAGACCTGTGTACCTTCTCATGTATGACCATTTAGAGCTTAGTAGGTGGACAAGTATTTACAACACGAAGACGTGACATGTCTAGATTGAGTACTTCGCCCCTCATACTTAAATACAATTGAATATTCATTGGACGTTCTAGGTCGAATACAGTCATGCGCATGCCGTCATGGTACATAGCTATCTTCTAGAGGTGCCTTAGCTCGTTGTGGGAAGCGTTACCTTCTTACAATGGCCCACAGTAGGTTTTATAGTGTATTTTGTACTCGGTCACCTATCGCACTATCGTCATGACATTTTCTACTACATGCCATTACCACCGTGCCGTTAAATTATGGACACCAATGTATGTGGCAGTTGCCTCAAACAATGATCCTGCCCGAGACGATGATATCGCAGTGTTAGAGCAAAGGGGAAAATATATGGAGACTGACAGCACTATCGTTTCTCGTCAGCATCAGAAGCAGAGTATGGGTAAGGATTGTGAATAATACAAATATTGGCGAAACATGTTGGGAAATAAGAAAATAATCTTACTGGGACGAGTCGTAACAAACGAATACACCTAGTAATCGGGATTTTTCGGCAGAGCGCCTTTTTTTTCTTTTTTTGCCGAGCGAAATACTAATGTTTCTGAAAGCATAAGTGGACTGAAATATGAACCTCAAAAATAATGAAATGTAGTCCATCGTTCTTCTCTGAAAAAGCGTCTATGGAAAAATCAATAGCAAAAGGACAGTCTACGTTGAAAAGCCAAAGAAACTGCTACAACTGCCTGATATCGTGTAGGGCTCAGGCGAGCACGCAGAATTTCCGCAACTCGACGTGGGATGGACTCGACTATGAATCCTGCACGGCTGTCCATAAATCTGTAAGAGTACGAGGGGGTGGAGATCTCTTCTGAACAGCACATTGCAAGTCATCCCAGATATGCTCAATAATGTTCACGTCTGGGGAGTTCGGGGGCCAGCGAAAGTGTTTAAACTCGAAACAGTGTTCCTGGAGTCACTCTGTAGCAATTCTGGTCGTGTGGAGTGTCGCATCGTCCTGCTGGAATGGCCCAAGTCCGTCGGAATGCACAACGGACATGAATGGATGCAAGTGCTCAGACAGGATGCTTACGTACGCGTCACCTGCCACAGTCGTAACTGGACGTATCAGGGGTTCCATATCACTCCAACTGTACACGCCCCACGCCATTACAGAGTCTCCACCAGTTTGAACAGTTCCCTGCTGATATGCAAGGTCCATGGATTCATGAGGTCGTCTTCGTACATGTACACGTTCATCCGCTCGATACAATTTGAAACGAGTCTCTTCCGACCAGGCAACATGTTTACAGTCATCAATAGTTCAGTGTCGATGTTGGTGGGCCCAGGCGAGGACTAAAACTTTGCGTCATGCAGTCATCAAGGGTACACTAGTGGGCCTTCGGTTCCGAAAGCCCATATCGATGATTCTTCGTTGAATGGTTCCCACGCAGATACTTTTTGATGGCCCAGCATTAAAATCTGCAGAAACTGGCGAAGTGTTGCACTTCTGTCACGATGAACGATAGTGTTAAGTTGTCGTTGGTGGCGTTCTTGCAGAATTTTTTTCCGGCCGCAGCGATGTGGGAGATTTGATGTTTTATTAGATTCCTGATATTCACGGTACACTCGTGAAATGGTCGTATGGGAAAATCCTCATTTCACCGCTACCTCGGAGATGCTGTGTCCCATCGCCCGTGCACCGACTATAACACCAAGTTTAAACTCACTTAAATCTTGATAACCTGCCACTGTAGCAGCAGTAACCTATCTAACAACTGCGGCAGACACTTGTGTTATACAGGCGTTGCCGACCGCAGCGCCGTATTCTGCCTGTTTACGGCTCTCTGTAGTTGAATACGTCCGCATCTCGTGGTCGTGCGGTAGCGTTCTCGCTTCCCACGCCTGGGTTCCCGGGTTCGATTCCCGGCGGGGTCAGGGATTTTCTCTGCCTCGTGATGACTGGGTGTTCTGTGATGTCCTTAGGTTAGTTAGGTTTAAGTAGTTCTAAGTTCTGCCGGCCGGGGTGGCCGAGCGGTTGTAGGCGCTTCAGTCTGGAACCACGCGATCGCTACGGTCGCAGGTTCGAATCCTGCCTCGGGTATGGATGTGTGTGACGTCCTTAGGTTAGTTAGGTTTAAGTAGTTCTAAGTTCTAGGGGACTGATGACCTCAGCAGTTAAGTCCCATAGTGCTCAGAGCCATTTTTTTTAGTTCTAAGTTCTAGGGGACTGATGACCATAGACGTTAAGTTCCATAGTTCTCAGAGCCATTTGTAGTTGAATACGCATGCTTATACCAGTTTCTTTGGCGCTTCAGTGTAAGTGAATAAGTTAAACGATGACTCAAAAATTTCATTTCAAATTGATCATGTTTCTTACCGTCACTTTGTTAAAGGCCACAAGATATTATCAGTTAATAAATTGTCCTATATTGTAATGGCACTGGAACTAGTAGAAAAAGGTATTGTAGTGTTGTTCAAATAGATTCACAAAGAATTTAAAACAGGTTGAAACATAGCTAGGAAATAGATGCGAGAAATAAATATGAAGCAAATACCAACAGATTTAGAATCGTGGCATAACTGAAGAGTACCGTTTATAGAAACAATGTTGAGACCATTTCTAAAAGTTAAACACCGCATCCGACTGACTGGGGTAATTTTAGAGAAGCAACTGTAGCAAGTTCGCCTCGTCACTGTTCCCAGAAGCATCAGGCGGCTGTTTGCCGGGGATCGTACGAGGAATCCGTAGTAAAGGCCGGCGCCCGCAATCAACGCCACTCCCCCGACGTCCGTCACCAGGCCAGCCGTGTGACGTCACATTGCACTGTGCTACGAGCTCTGCCAAAATAATGCTGCAAAGGGGCACAGCACGAGGAAACCTGTAGCTACTTAAGGAAGTCATTTATATCACCTACAAAGAAAACTGAGGTTTTTTTTTGTTTGCTACTTTATTCTAGGGCATACTAAAGGACTTACAGTTACTTTTCTTCCAGTATCTTTGAGTCTTTCGAGGCCATTTATTAATGCACTGATCAATCAAATATTACTGGCTGAAACTGGTGAAAGCCACTGATATAAGCGATTATGACGAAGAGCAGACTGTCATGGCGCATCGACTGGGAACGATCATCTCGGAAACGGCGAAGCTCGTCTGCTGTCCTCTTTCTTCTAGCGTGAAGAACTATGGGAAACGGAAGACGGACGATTAAACCAGGAGTAGGCTACAAAATGTTGGACGTGCACGCCCGAGCATAGACCGTGGATGACGAAAGTTCGCCGACTCTGCAAAGCAAGGTAGGCAGTGACATGCGACGGATCTGGCGACAAGTACAATGATGGTGCAGACAATAGCGCTTCCGGGCATGCTATTCAGTGCACACTGTTGAAGACGGTGTCTCCTCGGCAAGTGAGCCCTACGTGCTCGTGCGTTGTCCGACGTCACTGTCAATTACGATTAAAATAAGCACTGAGTCATGAGGTTGGATCGTCGATCAGTGGAAAACTGTCTCCTGGTCGGATGAATCACGTTTCTCGCTACATCAGGTTGATGGCCGTGTCCGGATTCCAACGTCATTCTGGTGAATGTCTACTGCAAACGTGCACAGCATCGCGGACAAGACCTGCTTCTGGGAGCAAGTTACTGATTCTGTTGTGGGGCGGCGGGTGGAAAATTTACTTACTGTTCTATAAATGTTTGAATGTTGAAACACTGCATTTCCCGGCCGATTAACCATATGTGCGGCGGCGGGTGAAATTATTGTTGTTAAAAATGTTCCTATTATTTAGAATGTTATTTATGCTGTCTTTCGCCGTTCTCAACACTGGCTCTCTAACTACAATATTGGCAACCAGAAAGTGATTAGCAAAACGTGAAGCCTGTAATTAGAATTCCTAGTGCCCACTTCATCTGAGAATACACTTATAGTTACAGCTTATAGCTCTGAGGGATTAGGAAATTGTCTGGGATTTATAATCAAAAACTATCGTGAAAAAAGAAAAAAACTTTCTCTATATTCTGAAAATCACAGATAAAACAAAGAATCCACACAATCTGACTAACAGAGCAGTTCAGAGTCTAATGCGCTGATGCAACTATAACTGTCCAAATTAAATATTTAAATGAATGCTCGCCATAATTTGATGATTAGGTTCATGAAACGCCACGCTAAATAATGGTAGAATGTATGTCCCGCGGCGGCACGTGAAAATACGACAATACGCAAACTGAAGCTAGATAATGAAAATCATCCCAGAATTAACACTTCACTTGAAAATGATTTCATGGTTACGCGTATCTCGAGTAACTTAATACGGCATCCGAGGCTGTTTGTAGCAATGATACCGACGCGACGCGATTCCCGACACAGAGGGCGTGCTATTCAGCGTCAGGAGAGAACTGGGGCCTTGCTTCCTCGCGCAGCGTTCTTATACACTCCTGGAAATTGAAATAAGAACACCGTGAATTCATTGTCCCAGGAAAGGGAAACTTTATTGACACATTCCTGGGGTCAGATACATCACATGATCACACTGACAGAACCACAGGCACATAGACACAGGCAACAGAGCATGCACAATGTCGGCACTAGTACAGTGTATATCCACCTTTCGCAGCAATGCAGGCTGCTATTCTCCCATGGAGACGATCGTAGAGATGCTGGATGTAGTCCTGTGGAACGGCTTGCCATGCCATTTCCACCTGGCGCCTCAGTTGGACCAGCGTTCGTGCTGGACGTGCAGACCGCGTGAGACGACGCTTCATCCAGTCCCAAACATGCTCAATGGGGGACAGATCCGGAGATCTTGCTGGCCAGGGTAGTTGACTTACACCTTCTAGAGCACGTTGGGTGGCACGGGATACATGCGGACGTGCATTATCCTGTTGGAACAGCAAGTTCCCTTGCCGGTCTAGGAATGGTAGAACGATGGGTTCGATGACGGTTTGGATGTACCGTGCACTATTCAGTGTCCCCTCGACGATCACCAGTGGTGTACGGCCAGTGTAGGAGATCGCTCCCCACACCATGATGCCGGGTGTTGGCCCTGTGTGCCTCGGTCGTATGCAGTCCTGATTGTGGCGCTCACCTGCACGGCGCCAAACGCGCATACGACCATCATTGGCACCAAGGCAGAAGCGACTCTCATCGCTGAAGACGACACGTCTCCATTCGTCCCTCCATTCACGCCTGTCGCGACACCACTGGAGGCGGGCTGCACGATGTTGGGGCGTGAGCGGAAGACGGCCTAACGGTGTGCGGGACCGTAGCCCAGCTTCATGGAGACGGTTGCGAATGGTCCTCGCCGATACCCCAGGAGCAACAGTGTCCCTAATTTGCTGGGAAGTGGCAGTGCGGTCCCCTACGGCACTGCGTAGGATCCTACGGTCTTGTCGTGCATCCGTGCGTCGCTGCGGTCCGGTCCCAGGTCGACGGGCACGTGCACCTTCCGCCGACCACTGGCGACAACATCGATGTACTGTGGAGACCTCACGCCCCACATGTTGAGCAATTCGGCGGTACGTCCACCCGGCCTCCCGCATGCCCACTATACGCCCTCGCTCAAAGTCCGTCAACTGCACATACGGTTCACGTCCACGCTGTCGCGGCATGCTAGCAGTGTTAAAGACTGCGATGGAGCTCCGTATGCCACGGCAAACTGGCTGACACTGACGGCGGCGGTGCACAAATGCTGCGCAGCTAGCGCCATTCGACGGCCAACACCGCGGTTCCTGGTGTGTCCGCTGTGCCGTGCGTGTGATCATTGCTTGTACAGCCCTCTCGCAGTGTCCGGAGCAAGTATGGTGGGTCTGACACACCGGTGTCAATGTTCTTTTTTCCATTTCCAGGAGTGTATATAAAGCCGCGGTGCAGACGGCTAAGGGAACGCCTGATCAAATCGGCTCTCCCGACTAGCCGCTGGGCTAGTAATGCACCACATTAAGTTACCGAATAAATCATAGCTTCTTTTGCTGATGGCCGATGAAGCTCTCATTTTAAATGTGCATTCAGCACACAGGTAAGTAATCATAATAAAAGTTTGACGTGGCTAAGTTAAATATTTTGGGCGAGAGAATTAATTTAATTACACTGCACGCAGTAGACGAGCTCTGAACTGGCCCTTTGGAAATACGCTATCGCTATAGTTTTACAGGTATTCAAATGAAACTTCTCACATCCTTATGGTGATAGCGGATCTCCATTCTACTTAAATATAAACATCCTAGCCTTATTTATTAGCCTACTTAATCTATCTTGCTTCCTTAAGTTTTAAGACTAAAACAAGAAAATCATGAATTTCCACTAAAATTTTAATTTGTGAAACCCAAAGTACTGTTTTTATTAAATTATTATGAAAGATGAATCTACATATAAATTTATAACTCTCTAGCTCTTTTCTGTTGCGCCAATGATTTTTACAGAAAAACATCCAAATTTCGAAAATGGCTAAAGTTATCGAACTGATATTCAACACACATTAATTTAGTATTACTCCTGACATGCTAGAAATGTTTTAGGTTATTTGCTTGATTTTTAAAGTATTGCGCAACATTTATGACGTCAGAGCTAGTTACAGCAGACTGGCTGGCACACAATGGAAAGACTGATGTCAATTTACTACAGCGTGAGTAGACTGCTTCCCTACACTGTCGCAAGGCGGAACTACTTTCCAAATATTAAAAGCTGAATCACCTAAAGCTTGCACCGCAAATATTGCGGAAATGGTAAGTGCTAGTGATGTGCGGCCTTCACAGAATGTCTTGACAGTAAGTGTCTCGTACTGTCATCTAATCAACCGATTGTAATAATAATTATACAGTGTATTTTTTGTGTAAACACACACTTTTTAAATGTAACAATGCCTAGTGACATTAACAAACTAACAGAAGGGTAAATCAGAATGTCAGTGGTGTTTGTTGCACGATTCTAGCGCGAGTCTTTTACGAGATATCGCAATTTGAAGAATTCCCACACCGACATTTATACGATACCTGTTGTAGCACATACTAAAGAACAACATAAGTCATACACTTGTTATGTGGAGTCTTCAAAGTGCTCAAATGGCTCTGAGCACTATTGGACCTAACATCTGAGGCCATCAGTCCGCTAGAACTTAGAACTACTCAAACCTAACTAACCTAAGGACATTACACACATCCAAGCCCGAGGCAGGATTCGAGCCTGCGAGCGTAGCGGTCACGCGGGTCCAGACTGAAGCGCCTAGAACCGCTCGACCACACTGGCCGGCACGTGGAGGTTGACCCGTAACCAGACAATTGACCGTCACAGGTTGTGGTCAAAATGGCAACGGGCAGCGGCAGTACACGCTTCCGGTCTGGTAAGGAAAGACTGCTGCACACGTGCTAGCATTTCAGGGGAGATGCCGAGCAGGGTGCAGCAATACATCGTTGCATGTCATCGGATGCAGTTGGTATGTCCTTGTAGATAGCGTCTTTCTGATTTCCCACAGAAAAAAACTCTGCAGGCGTGAAATCTGGGGAATAGGCCTGACAAGATACAGGTCCTCTGCGTCCAATCCTACGGTTTGGAAACAATTCATTAAGACATGCTGTAGTACTGCACTATGGTCTGGACAAGCATCATGTTGGTACCACAGGTTCGTACTAGTGCAGAGGAACATCTCCTAGCATTCATGGATGATGGTCTGTTAGGATACTGCCATAAACGTGCGCGTTCAGTGTTCGGTCTATTAGAAACAGGTGTAACGCCGGAAATGCATATCCTCCTATTTCCATCTATTGCACTGCAATTTTTTTTCCTTATTTTGTTACCTGAAAATATAACATTTCTGTGTCTTTGTATATTGTAGTTGTTTTACTATTTGTATATATATGCATTTATGTCGATGTATAATTGGTTTGGTTTGTGAATATTATTTGTATTTATACGCTGGGTGTGGCCTAGGGAAAACTATACTATCGAACGAATACATCGATAGGTCGTGTGGAGAACGAAAGTGTTTAGGATCTTTGGTAGTGTTAACTCTGCCGCGTGGAGCGCGGGGCAGAAGGAGTCTGGCCGGAGTAGTGCAGTGGAGCAGGTGTGTTGTGTGACGCTCCCGGGAGTTGCCGCGCGTTCGGGGTTGGACAGCATGTAATTGCGCTCGGCTGGCTATAACAGTTTCTAGCACGGTGTCGCGGACGGGAAGCATTAGCTGGCACACAACAAGAGCCCGTTTCGCCTGGTGACCGTGTCGAGAAGAAGGCGCGCCAGCATCCAGCTTCTCCAACAGCGACGGCCGACAATGAGTGACTGTCGCCACCTCCTCGATCGACGGCTTCAAACCTTCAATCAACCAACAAGGAAGACTAAAAGCACGTAAAGTTTCAGAACTGTATGGCAGACCTCAGCTTTTAAAATTGTTGCATCACAACATTACAGCAACTTAGCATGAACCTTTGTTGCTCATTGTCCCAATTGCATTGCCAAGCAGGGTCCCTTCCTTTTCCGAAATGAACCCGAGTGTCGTTGAAATTCAAACGCCAGCATTAAAATAATATAATTCAATTTCACTGCCTTAATTTCAAAGTTCAGTTAAAGTATTCATAGCTGGCTACAATATTTAGATTACACGAGCACAAATTAAGAGTGCGAGTTTTGTTAGCATTTTTTAGCTTACCTGTGACTGCAGCTCAGCTTGGTACGTTAATCGTTCAGAATCATTTAATTCAAGTTCGAAGTTAAATCTCTTATTTCTAAATTGTGTAGATTCAAGTAGCTTTTGAAATGATTGTTGAGGTAGCCCAAGACTAACTGTATTTTACTGAATTTCGATATGCTTCAGAAACAAAGTTCACTATTAATTTCAGTCACTAAACTAACTTTCAATTTTCCAGTTTTATTAATTCTTTTGCTAAATTAAGTCAGGGTGTAGCGAAATTTATTACTTCTGACAAACTTTCAGTTTTCACACTACACGTGTCAACCTTCAGTTGCCACGCTTCTAGTGCTAGTTATATGTGTAATAACCTTTCTTTTTCAGTTACTATAGTAATTGTGCTTAGGACTGGCGACCGTAATTTTCCCCAAATCTCAAATATCTAATTACCGCTAGTTAATTGTCAACGTAACGGCCGCACATTTACTTTCTTTATTAACTTTACCCCATTTCAAAATTAATTTCCACCAGTTTCATTTGCATTTTTCCTTTCATTTAGATGTAAACCTTCCCTCCCTCTTTACCGACAGATTAACTTCGGAGACGATTGCTTTTCCCAAATTTCCATTAGGTACACGCGGTTTAATTTTTCACTGTCATTAAGGTCGATAAGTGAGGGGGAGGTTACACAGGCCCATGAAGTGATGGTTCACTATTCCACGCCACACGTTTACACCCCACGAACCCTGACGTTCCATCTGACTAAGCCAGCAGTGATTGTCAACAGACCAATAGTGTATTTTTCGGCTGTTTATCTGCCTATTATTAGTAAATGTGGTTTCATCACTAAACAAGATACATAACGTATCTGGAGCACCCTGCCTTAATGCCCATGTACAGAAGTTAACATGATTCTTACAACCTTTATGCAGAGAGATGTGACAGGGATGGAACCTATGTCAGTGGAGAATGTGTAGGACATTTGTCTGACTCTTGTCACTTTCTCGCGCGATTGCGAGGGAGCTAACGTGCGGATCAACTGCAACAGCTGCAAGAACATTAGTTTCCTTTCTTCTGTCGTCACTTCTTTCTTTCTGTTATGTTGTCTAGGTGTTACACTGCCACTTTCACGTACCTGGTTCAAGAGATTGAAAATAACTGCCGAGCTGGTTGACGTTTTTGGAATACCTTGCCGCATACATACAAGAATGAACTGCATTCTTTCTATACTCTCCACACACAATGAGCATGTCGGCTTTTTCTGCTTTGATAAATCCCATCGTCCACTCTCGACTTACTGCTTGGATTGTCACATGCTCACTGACTAATAAGTCGCAATGCACTCTAGGAACACACAACGCACACTGTAAGCAAACACAACATTGTACCTAGCAACTACGCAGGTTGAATGGCACAAACAAGTGTCGGTGTGGAAACTTATCAAAATACGATATCTCTCATACGAGTCGCACTACAATCCTGCAAGATACACCATTGGCATTCTAATTTTCACTATATATAGTTTCTTACTGAAAAAAGGTACTGTTCCATTTATAAAAAGGTGCATGTTTGCAAAACATACCCCTTCTAAGTATTATTACAATCTGTTTATTGGATAACAATTCGAGCCCCTGATTACCAATACATTCTGCCAAAACCGCACATCAACAGCACTTCTCATTTCCGCAACGTTTGCAGTGCAGGTGTTAGGTGATTTACCCTGTATTAATATAATAATCAAATCGTTTCATTCTTTGTAATCTGTTTTAGAAGTGCACAGGTTTTAGTGTTCAACCGAATTCCTGCTTGTAAGGCACAGGCTGTTCTTACTTGTTGGACACACGAAGCTGTAAGAGCAAATACAAGTTACATAATCGCAACTGCATGTTAAGACAAGATATGTTTACAACTTAAGTTTTAAGCAAACGTTGTATAGACGTGATTGTAAAGCACATTTAGTGAATGTTTCTTTCTCATATTTAAGTGAGTTCCATCCAGTTTTTGCCATCGGGAAAGCTAATTTTATGAATGTGCAACTGTACTTGTTTGGTTCGTATTTTATAATTTGGCTTTGAATGTTTATAATTTTAAGAATCTGTCGTTTTATAACTGCGCAAAAAAACACTCTACACACTAACACGACCTCTGGGCTACAACTTGTATCTTCGTACATAAAAAAATAAAATGAATAAATAAAATAAAAAATTTTCCAAGTTGACAGTTGATGCCCCGCTTAGGTGCAGGTTTTACTGACTGACACTGGACGTTGTCTTACAAGTTCTATGGTTTGGTAAGTAAACGTTTAAAATTCGTAAGCTGTTAAGTTTTCTTAGCCTGATAATGTATAACGAACACCTCTCATTCTTATTTTCCTCTAATCTTAATTACAGAACTGAAGATGGCAGTTGTAAATAATGAAATATATTAAGCTATCTAGAGAGTTTTATCCACAAAAAAATTGTCAAAAACGGATTTAACATTCTACTTTAGCATAATGTGGGATGCTACTAATACAACATGGTCTGACGAGTGTAAACGTTGCAGCAGAGGCTGTAAGCGCACAGGAAACTAATACGGATGTACGTGGCACGTAAAACATTTCATTACGCTGCTCAGTTGGTACTCCTGTCATGGAATGAAGAAAAAGAGTAACGAGCTTTCACAAAAACACCTAAGCTTTCGAGTTCTGAAGCCAATATTGCTATCCGACGTTATACCACTGGTCAAGGAACGTGAACCGGGTGCGCAGTTTTGCTTCATGACAACCTAGGTAACGGAGTTTAGTGCAGTACGAGGTATGTTCGGAAAGTAAGTGCGCCTACCGTTTTGTTAAAAATAAATAAAAAAACCTCATAAAACGTTTCTGAAAGTATTTTTCTGCATAATTGCCACCATTTTTCAGACATTTGTCATAGAGGGAAACAAACTTTCTATGCCCTTTTCATAGAATTATGTCGCCTGTGAAGACAGCCTCTGCAAAACACCGTTTTTGCATCATCGCTGCCAAAGCGCCTTCTTCCAAAATCACACTTCAAGCTCAAGATCAACTGGTAGTCAGATGGTGCGAGATAGGGGCTGTACGGCGGTTGATAAAACTACTCTCTACCGACCTGTTCATTAAGATTTTTAGTGTCACCATCAGAGTCGGCACGTGCGTTTATCATGAAGCAACACAATGCCTTGACTGAGCATTACATGCCTGATGTTTTGAACTGCGCGCCGAAGTTTTCTCAGTGTTTCACAGCATCGTGCCACATTGACATTTCACCTCTGGGAATGAAGTCAACAAACAGAATGCCCCGTCTGTTCCAGAACACAGTCCAAATGACATTTTATGTTGACAAAGTTGTTTTGAATTTTTACGTCTTGGGGCATCGTGAATGCCTCCACTCCGCTAAACTTTGTTGTGATTCTGGAGTGATATGATACACCCAACTTTCATAAATAATCACAGTTCTATTTAAAGGACTTGCAATACATCTACATTTACATGGATATTCTGCAAATCACATTTAAGTGCCTGGTAGAGGGTTCATCGAACCATCTTCACAATTCTCTATTATTCCAATCTCGTAAAGCGCATGGAAAGAACGAACACCTATATCTTTCCGTACGAGCTCTGATTTCCATTATTTTAATGTGATGATCGTTTCTCCCTATGTAGGTCGGTGTCAACAAAATATTTTCGCATTCGGAGGAGAAAGTTGGTGTTCGGAATTTCGTGAGAAGATTCCGTCGCAACGAAAAATGCCTTTCTTTTAATTATGTCCAGCCCAAATCCTGTATCAGCTCTGTGACACTCTCTCCCATATTTCGCGATAATACAAAACTTGCTGCCTTTCTTTGAACTTTTTCGATGTACTTCGTCAGTCCTATCTGGTAAGGATCCCACACCGCTCAGCAGTATTCTAAAAGACGACGGACAAGCGTAGTGTAGGCAGTCTCCTTAGTAGGTCTGTTACATTCTCCAAGTGTCCTGCCAACAAAACGGCGGCCGAACTCCCCCGAATGCCATACGATCATTTCCATTTCCATTCTATTTAGAATTCATCACCCTCATCACTGTATCGGGTACGGCATGTCAGACCACTATCAAGTTGCTATGTTTTGTGCACATCCGTAAGCATTTTTAGAAATGAATCTAAATACAATTTGTGAAAATTTCATGTGAGACTTTTTTGAAACTCGTGGAAACTCATTTCAAAGTGATATTATTGTGAACCGCCTGTTTTCACGAATTTTCTCACTCACTTTGTCAACCAAACCATCTGTGACAACAGAAGGCCACCCACTCCATGCTTTGCCATGAACCCACTTTCTAACAATTTCATCTGTCGTTGCAATTTAACCATAAATCTCCATAAGTTGACGATGAATTTCAGTTGCATTAACATTCTTTGCGTTAAAAAACCGTTTTGTAGAATGCACTTCACAGTAGTTGGGCTCAGAGATTGTCTTAAACTTTTTGAACGATGAGTAACAATTGTAAACACATTACAATCCGGCTGTAATGGCGTCAGCGGAAAGACACTGAACCAGACAGACAAGTGCGAATGTGCAGAATTGCGACACTAGTGCTGCGGTGGTGATATAACGAAATGGTACTTACTTATTGCACAGGCCTCGTGTTTCACGACAATGAGAAAGAATGACGAGCTTTCACATTAAATTAACAAGCAAGCTTTTCGAGAATTCTGAGAATATTTTTGTGGGGTGAATTAGATATAGCCCCTAACTGGAAGGTAAGCAAATTCTGTATCTTTGTGAAAAAAATCCTAGAAAGCCAGTGCAGTTAAAGCCTAGGAACTACGTCAATATCTC
The DNA here is from genome assembly GCF_023898315.1 of Schistocerca nitens. NCBI lineage: Eukaryota > Metazoa > Arthropoda > Insecta > Orthoptera > Acrididae > Schistocerca > Schistocerca nitens. Next base: position 515,222,312 of record NC_064614.1, read on the forward strand.
TACAAATACAGATATTGTACATAATGGTTTTTTTTTCAACGCTTGGCTACCAACATTCCAATGAAAGAAGTCGTAAGTCATTGGCAGCCTATTTTGTGAACGTATACTTCAAAGACGTAGCAGCAGAGAGATAATGTTGAACCACTAATTTCAGTTGTGTATTTTAATTTGAATTGAAATATAAAGAGTAGAAATTTACGAAATCATCTGAACTGCCCTTACAGGATACGTTTACACGTTCTAGATCTCCCTACATTCTTGCCCTTAGTTTATTGGTGATTTATGAGAACCACTTAGATTTTACCGCCTGCAACGATCTCCGCTTCCCATATCATTTCCAGTGCAAGGAGGAGATTCTTCTGTTGGGAAGCGCTTCGCGAGTCTGTAGGCGACACTGAAGAGCGCGAAGAAATCACATTAGTGGCCAGGCTGCGTGTGGTGGTTCAGCGTACGTCAATAAAAAAAATGGCTCTGAGCACTATGGGACTCAACTGCTGAGGTCATAAGTCCCCTAGAACTTAGAACTACTTAAACCTAACTAACCTAAGGACAACACACACATCCATGCCCCAGGCAGGATTCGAACCTGCGACCGTAGCGGTCGCGCGGTTCCAGACTGTAGCGCCAGAACCGCTCGGCCACCAGCGGCCGGCGTACGTCAATAGGCGCAATAATTGGAGAGAGTGCGAATTGCTTGTAGTTTCTTGTACTGCGTCGCGTTAGCACAGTTGCGAAGTAGTGTAGGTCAGTGCCATTGCTGAAGCCCGTTTATTTGCGCCGTTGAGTACCGGTCTCCCGAGTGGACAGAGCAACAAGTGCAGTTCGGCCGGGCCGCCAGCGCTCTGGAACACGTCATCCCAGTCGTAAATCCGTCCCCACCACGCGGGCCGTAAAGGTAAACCATCTCTTCGGGAACATCCGGGTCATCCGGCACTCAGTTTCTGCAAGATGCTTCTGGCCGCGGTCAGACATGTTTGCAAGAAACTTCTATCCCAATCGCTATCTCCTGGTCACATAGTAAATCCAATACTTCATTCTTATGGTAACTTTTTTTCCAGCGTCTTTGCTTCTGAATATTCCTCTTCAGGAGCAGATTAAGATGCCACAATTTTCGTTTTGACGTATGTAGGTACGTACTAAAGTTGACTGAAATACCTTACAATTTACGAGATTCCTGGTATTAAGGAAAATATTTTCTTACTTTCATAAATATTGTGTACCCTGACTAAGAAGTGGAGGTAATTTTTGCATTATATCTGAATGATCGAATTCACAAGAAGGTGAAAGCTGCCGTATTGTTGTACGGGAGGTAACAGAGATCTTAGTAAAGCCATCGATTGTCGGCAGGCACTTCTGTCAGACACAGAGAGAAAAAACATCATTTTATTATTTGCGAATTTCCCCATTAGCACTACACAAGTTACTGAAAGGCCGGCATTTGCCTTCTTTTAATGCCATATTTCTTTCAATCTTTTACTGTGTGCTTTCTTTCTCTCTACAGATCACGTTTTCCAGTCTTCTTAATTGGTTTTTCCTCTGTGTCAACTTGCCATTTGTGAAATTTGGTTCTAAAATGGTTCAAATGGCTCTGAGCACTGTGGGACTCAACTGCTGAGGTCATAAGTCCCCTAGAACTTAGAACTACTTAAACCTAACTAACCTAAGGACAACACACACAGCCATGCCCGAGGCAGGATTCGAACCTGCGACCGTAGCGGTCGCGCGGTTCCAGACTGTAGCGCCAGAACCGCTCGGCCACCAACGGCCGGCGTGAAATTTGGACCTGAATACTTCTCTATTCCGAGCATCTTACGAAGTAATTCTTGCCAGTTTCTGATCTGTTTTGATCTCAACAAACAATTTCGGAAGGTGACTATCACAGCCATCAAGTAATGTATAAAGATCGTGTTTGACCATCAGCTGCTTTTGTTTTAAACACGAATATCAACTGGTTTCAGTCACGGACCGTCTTCACTGATACTATTCAAAGATACAAATAACTATATGTAGTATAAAGGAAGTGTTAACAGTTCTTTTTCAAAGAAGTGCAAAATATACATGAATACTTAAAGGGTTAAAATGGTTGAAGCCACCACAATACATTAGTCATTACTTAAATAATGTCTAGAGCATGTCATGAATATCAATATACGACATAGGACTTTTAGAAGCAAATAAACTAAGTGTTCGCAGAGCAGTACTGGTGAGATGATCAGAAGTATGATCTCCCCAATCCATTTAGTCGTATCCGTTTTTGGTTTGATCTTATTGTCAAACAAATCGACCATTTCTCTTGTAAATGTCTCTGGGTTCATCCTTTCAGTCGGTCCGTAGAATCTTATCCTGCGTTTTCTAATACTACTATGGGTATTTGTGTGTTGTTTGATTTCTTGATTGCTTCTGAGTCGGTGTTGTTCGTCTACAAGTTTTGGCTCTAGAATTTCTATGAGGATTTTTCGTTCTCTTTTCTCAACGTTTCAGCGACTGTTTTCCTATTAAGATAGAGAGTTCCTGATCCAAGGAGGCGTTCTGTTTTAACTGCTGTGTTGTGAGGTTTTTAATGTTGTGTGCATTTCTCGCTATAGATATTCTGGAGAAGGTGGTATACAGTTCACGTCTTTTGGTGACTAATTTCGTTCGCCTTTGTTTCGATTCCATTTCCATAGCACAAAGTCATCACTGATCTGCGTTACAAACGAAACTCTGAGCAATGAGCGCAGTGGTTAACACAGTGGACTCTCCTCTTGAAGAAGTGGGGTTCTGTCCTCCGTTCAAAATGTTCAAATGTGTGAGAATTCCTAAGGGACCAAACTGCTGAGATCATCGGTCCCTAGACTTACACACTACTGAAACTAACTTATACGCCGTCCAGCCACCGAGACATAAGTTTTCGAGGTTTTCCCGTACCGCTTAAGGCGATTACTCGGATGATTTCTTTTTAAAATGACGCAGTACGTTACTCTCCCTACACTGCCCCAATACGAGCTTGATTTACAATGATCTCGCCATCGATTGATGTCTTAACTCAAATATTCCTAAAATATAACACAAAATATAGAGCGGTCATTCGCGTATCACTGTATGGAGTTTATTTGAAAGGAAAAAAGATACCAAACCGCAACTTAAATTAGCAGATCAAGCAGCGGACGAGGAACAATAAGGTCTTTTTTTTCAACTAACGAGAACTTCCAAAAGTAAAGAGTTCTTGATTTGCCATGACAATAATGTGCTATTTCGACATGTAGGCCATTTACTTTTGAAAGACACCTGGACGTCCATTACAAGGCAAACTGTTTACTCAATTAGGTCTCCACTTACATGAAATGGACGAGCAGCCTTAATTACGAGAATTCAATAGAGATTATAAGGGAATCATACACACATCAAAAAAAGCTTTGCATCACCCTAGTTCCCAGAACTCCTAAAGACAGACGTTGATTGTGGATATTGTATCACAGACACAGTCCCTCTGACTGTTCAGAGATCTCACTAAACCCGCCCAAAGATGTAAACGATCATGCGTGAGCAGCGCCTATTCGACGGAGGGGGTCCGAAAGCTGACCAGTTCCAGTCATTTCACCAGGAAGGAGGTACATGGCTCGTGTTGTCTGCAGTTCAACCATGCCTAGAATGTCAATACCGAGGTTCGATCGCGTACGAATTGTTACTTTGTGCCAGGAAGGGCTCTCAAGAAGGGAAGTGTCGAGGCGTCTCGGAGTGAACCAAAAAAATCGCTTTGTGAACTATGGGACTTAATATCTGAGGTCATCAGTCTCCTAGAACTTATAACTACTTAAACCTAACTAACATAAGGACATCACACACATCCATGCCCGAGGCAGGATTCGAACCTGTGACCGTAGCAGTCGCGCGGTTCCGGACTGAAGTACCTAGAAACGCTCGGCCACCGCGGCCGGCGGAGTGGACCAAAGTGATGTTGTTCGGACATGGACAAGATACAGAGAGACAGGAACTGTCGATGACATGCCGCGGTCAGTACGCCCAAGGGCTACTACCGCAATGGATGACGGCTACCTACGGATTTTGTCTCGGAGGAACCCTGACAGCAACGCCACCATGTTGGATAATACTTTTCGTTCAGCCACAGGACGTCGTGTTACGACTCAAACTGCGTGCAATAGGTTGCACGATGCGCATCTTCACTCCCGACGTCCATGGCGAGGTCCATCTTTGCAATGACGACACCGTGCACCGCGGTACAGATCGGCCCAACAACATGCTGAAAGGACCGTTCTCTTCACTGATGAGTGTCCTACATGTCTCCAACCAGACAATCGTCGGAGACATGTTTGGAGGCAACCTGGTCAGGATGAACGCCTTAGAGACACTGCCCAGCGAGTGCAGCAAGGAGGAGGTTCCCTGCTGTTTTAGGGTGGCATTATGTGGGGCCGACGTACCCCACTGGTGGTCATGGAAGGCGACGTAATGGTTGTACGAGACGTGAATGCCATCCTCAGACCGATAGTGCAATCATATCGGCAGCATATTGGCGAGGCATTCGTCTTGATGGACGGCAATTCGCGCCCCCATCGTGCACGTCTTGTGAATGACTTCCTTCAGGATAACGACATCGTCCCGTCTAGAGTGGCCAGCATGTTCTCCAGACATGGACCCTATCGAACATGCCTGGAATAGATTGAAAAGGCCTGTTAATGGACGACGTGACCCACCACCCACTCTGAGATATCTACGCCGAATCGCCGTTGAGGAGTGGGACAATCTGTACCAACAGTGCCTTGATGAACTTGTGGATAGTATGCCACGACGAATGCAGGCATGCACCAATCCACGAGTAGTGCTACTGGGTATTAGAGGTACCGATGCGTACAGCAATCTGGACCACCACTTCTGAAGGTCTCGCTGTATGGTGGTACAACATGCCGTGTGTGGTTTTCATGAGCAATGAAAAGGGTGGAAATGATGTTTATGTTGATCTCTATTCCAATTTTATGTACAGGTTCCGGAACTCCCGGAACCGAGCTGATGCAAAACTTTTTTTGATGTGTGTTCATCGAAAACTACATCATACTGTTTCAGAAGGCATTTTTTTAAATCTTACAGAGCGACACACAAGAGCGTAAAGGAGCAACACCAGCGAAGGTACTTATCACATAGAACTCTAACAACTAAAACACCAATCTTCACAGAAATATTTCTATGAGCTATCCAGTAGCCTTATATCTAAAGAAAAGTTATGAAGTCTTTCAGGTAGTAGATTCTACAAATGGTACCACAGTAATTCAAATAGCCACAGATGATTACTGGTGATTCATGCATATTTCCAAAATGAAACTACTCATATCAGACATTATCCCTGCGAAATGGCATTCCCCACCAACAACAAATAGCGAAGTGTGTACTTGTACTAGAGTTAATTTCAGAATAAAATTTACTGATGCAATTAGTTAAGAATGAATATAATTGAGACTGAAAATTACGCGTTGCCACCAATTGTTTAAAAGCGTTACTCCTTCAATCCAATCATATAATCATCGGAATAAGACATCAAGGACCGTGTGCCGACGACTCTGTATCGATATTATACTCCTGCCTATGACAAAGATATTCAACAGGAAAATTTTTATTCGTTTCTGAGTCATCAGTATTCTGTTTAGTTTGATACGGTGCAGCCGCGCGGGATTAGCCGAGCGGTCTCAGGCGCTGCACTCATGGACTGTGCGGCTGGTCCCGGCGGAGGTTCGCATCCTCTCTCGGGCATGGGTGTGTGTGTTTGTCCTTAGGATAATTTAGGTTAAGTAGTGTGTAAACTTAGGGACTGATGACCTACGCAGTTAAGTCCCATAAGATTTCACACACATTTGAACATTTGATATGGTGCAACACGACTCCCTCTGCTGTGCCAAACTCTTCATCAGAGTAGCAATTAGCATTTACATCCAGCCTCCTCAATTATTTGTCGGATGCATTCCAGTCTCCGTATTTCGTTACAATTTTTACCTTCAACATCTTCTTCAAGTACGTTAAGAGTTGTTTTCTGACATCTTAACACATGGCATTTAATTCTGTCCCTTCTCCTAGTCAATGGTTTCCATATATTTCGTTACTTGTCATTCTGCAGAGAAGTTCCCCATTTCTCATCTTGTCAATCCTCCTGATTCTCAATACTCTTTTATAGCGCCTCATCTCAAACGTTTCGAATCTCTTCCGGCTCTCCGACTATCTGTAATTCGCTTCCATGCAATGCTGTGCTTTAAACGTACGTTCTCAGAATATCTTTCCTCAAATTATGTCCGATATTTGATACTACTAGACTCATTTTGGCCAGAAATGCTGTCTCTGCTTCGTTATGTCCATGCTTCGTCAGTCATGTATTATTAGCCTTCGATGCAGTAAAATTTCTTCATGTCGTCTACTTTATAGTCCCGACATTTTTCGTCAAGTTAGTAACTGATCTCATTTGTGATGCTCATAACTTTCCTCCCTTCGGTTTAATCTTAATCCATATTCTGTCTTCCGTAGACTGTCCATTATAAAGGTCTAGTAATTCTTATTCACTTTCACGAAGGGTAGCACCGTCTACCAATATTATCTTTCATATCCCTTCAATCTGAATTTTAGTCCCACTTCTAAACCTTTCTTTTATATTCGTCATTGCTTCTTCGATATAACATATTAGATATAGGGGAGAAAAATGGTGCGCTGCCTTCAACCTTTTTAAATCCGAGAACTTCGTTGTTCGTCTTCCACTCACATTATTCCCATTTGTTATTGTACACTACCCATCTTTTCCTTACGCTAATATACACTACTGGCCATTAAAATTGCTACACCACGAAGATGACGTGCTGCAGGCGTGAAATTTAACCCACAGGAAGAAGATGCTGTGATAAGCAAATGATTAGCTTTTCAGAGCATTCACACAAGGTTGGCGCAGGTGGCGACACCTACAACGTGCTGACATGAGGAACGTTTCGAACCGATTTCTCATACACAAATAGCAGTTGACCGGCGTTGCCTGGTGAAACGTTGTTGTGATGCCTCGTGTAAGGAGGAGAAATGCGTACCATCACGTTTCCGACTTTGATAAAGGTCGGATTGTAGTCTATCGTGATTGTGGTTTATCGTATTTCGACATTGCTGCTCGCACCGAACGAGGTGGCGCAGTGGTAGCACACTGGACTCGCATTCGGGAGGACGACGGTTCAATCCCGTCTCCAGCCATCCTGATTTAGGTTTTCCGTGATTTCCCTAAATCGTTTCAGGCGAATGCCGGCATGGTTCCTTTGAAAGGGCACGGCCGATTTCCTTCCCAATCCTTCCCTAACCCGAGCTTGCGCTCCGTCTCTAATGACCTCGTTGTCGACGGGACGTTAAACACTAACCACCACCACCAGACATTGCTGCTCGCGTTGGTCGAGATCCAATGACTGTTAGCAGAATATGGAATCGGTGGGTTCATGAGGGTAATACGGAACGCCGTGCTGGAACCCAATGGACTCGTATCACTAGCAGTCGATATGACAGACATCTTATCCGCACGGCTGTAACGAATCGTGGAGCCACGTCTCGATCCCTGAGTCAACAGGTGGGGACGTTTTCAAGACAACAACCATCTGCACGAACAGTTCGACGACGTTTGCAGCAGCTCGTGGTCGTGCGGTAGCGTTCTCGCTTCCCACGCCAGGGTTCCCGGGTTCGATTCCCGGCGGGGTCAAGGATTTTCTCTGCCTCGTGATGACTGGGTGTTGTGTGATGTCCTTAGGTTAGTTAGGTTTAAGTAGTTCTAAATTCTAGGGGACTGATGACCATAGATGTTAAATCCCATAGTGCTCAGAGCCACTTGAACCATTTTTTGACGTTTGCAGCAGCATGGATTATCAGCTCGGAGACCATAGCTGCGGTTACCCTTGACGCTGCATCACAGACAGGAGCGCCTGCGATGGTGTACTCAACGAAGAACCTGGGTGCACGAATGGCAAAACGTCATTTTTTCGAATGAATCCACGTTCTGCGTACAGCATCTATGGTGGTCGGTTCCGTGTTTGGCGACATCGGGGTGATCGCACATTGGAAGCTTGTATTGGTCATCGCCATACTGGCGTATCACCCGGCGTGATGGTATCGGGTGCAATTGGTTACACGTCTCGATCACCTCTTGTTCGCATTGACGGCACTTTGAACAGTGGACGTTACATTTCATATGTGTTACGACCCTTGGCTCTACTCTTCATTCGATCCCTGCGTAACCCTACATGCAGCAGGATAATACACGACCGCATGTTGCAGATCCTATACGGGCCTTTCTGGATACAGAAAATGTTCGACTGCTGCCCCGACCAGCACATTCTCCAAATCTCTCACCAATTGAAAACGTCTGGTCAATGGTGGCCGAGCAACTGGCTGGTCACAATACGCCAGTCAATACTCTTGAAGAACTGTGGTATCGTATTGAAGCTGCGTGGGCAGCTGTACCTGTACACGCCATCCAAGCTCTCTTTGACTCAATGCCCAGGCGTGTCAAGGCCGTTATTACGGCCAGAGGTGGTTGTTCTGCTGGGAGATCGGTGCACTGGCCACTGTAACATTATGTGATTGCCTTATCATTTTAACTCATTCACTAATCGAGCAGTCGCTCGGCAACAGCTACAGTTAGCAAATAATGTTGCGAGAATGTAAAAGGTGAACGACCTGTGACGTAACTTGTTTATTGTCGAAGCGCCGTCAGAGATACTGTGAGTTATTGACTTTGAAAACCGCGGCGCGAAAAACGGACAGAAGAAGAACACTCTTTTACACTTTTTTTTTGTTGTACGAGATATTCTCGATGAACAGTTACTCATTCTTCTGTTGTCTCCTGTAACTTGTGTCGGACGCGCATGTCTTGCCGCCGTATTATTATTGTCAAAATTAATATTGTTTTAGTGTAAAGTAAATGTGTAATACTAAAAGTGCCTAGCAGTAGATTTATTGTGCGACGTGTATGTGAAAACGTCAAAAGGAATTGTTTTCATTAAGAGAAGTGCCAGTCAAAACGGCATCCATGTTAATTTCTTCATTGCAGTGTAAGTTCGTCTATTAATTGCCATAAATTCAGAGTTAAATGGAACTGGTGTATGGACTATTCATTTACTATAGAATCTATGTCTCACTTCTTCATGAAATTATTTAATTTTCTATATGTTTCTGCCAAATAGAGAGTTCATAGTCACGAATTCTTTCGTCGAGTTCGGACGGAAGTTGCATGCGGCGAAATATTTTCTCCGCGCCATATTCTACTGGTAAATGCATGATAAACTACGGTCCCTTAGGAAATTCATGTTGAGCTATCCAAAATAATTATATTTTGAATAGGCATTTACTCTCCTTTGCAATGCAACTTCCGACTGATCAGACGAACCAACAAGAAACAGCCGCACACGGTCGGCGTTCGCAAATATGTTTCCACCGCTGATTATAGCTATATGTTACAGCACAAAAGTAACATATTGTTATAATTAGAGACTACGAACGGGGACATTTATAACTGTATGTTTATGTATACACATTACGTAAACATATCGTTATAATTGGCGTTCGAACAGGGACATGAATTAAAAAAAAAAAAAAAAAAAAAAAAAAAACTTAAAGGAATAAAAATTTTGTAAGATAGGCATTGTGGAAATATTCATAAATAATTGTAGCTAATCTTTTGCTTTTTATTTGTTACATGACATCAAACGCCATCCAATAAAATTTCCATTGAGCGAAAGAAAGGAGATATTCAGAGTAAATTACGGAAGAGAGATTATTTTTTTTTGGAACCGAATTTGTGCGAAAATCTAGTTGCAACGCCCAAAGCAGTCATCAGTAACGTAAGTTAAAATTTCGTTAGCCGTAGCCAAGCTTCATTAATTTCAGCCGACATTAATCAATTTGTGACGATCTTTAGTAGTTGCAGTAAAAATTTGCTTTGAATTCAGTAGATTACATTTAGTAGATTAGTAATTTCTTCAAGTACTGTTTAAATTCCATTGTTGTGTATTGCATATCATTTGTTTTTAAATGTCCGCTGCCTTTTCACGGAGCTGACCAGCCTTAGTTTTCATTTATTTTGAACAGTGTGCAGCCATACTTTCTTTACGGTCCAGAATAGTCTCTTGTTCTCGTGACGTGCATCTCCCGACATTCCGATCTTGTGACGTAGCAGTGACAACCGACTCGCAACCGATAAATTACATCTCTGTCGACAGCTGACACCCGTAGCTCAAACGAACTTCATTGACTTACTGTTTGTAAATAAGTGAGCTATGGCAGACGATAAAATGTCATCGCTAGATTCAGATGAACAGAATGAAACGAGTGAAGTGTCGCGTCGCTTACGGTCCCGCACGATAATTAGTAGGGCTGAGACACCAATTGGATCAATTGTAGAAAGTGAAGTGGGAAATCTTACGAACTTTGGTGCCTCACACCATAATGTTACTGGTACTGAACTAGACAATGCCAGCATAGTTTCTGCCACTAGTAGTCGTAGCCATATACCGGTTACAAGGGAGGCAGGTGAAAGCAATTCAGGGGTAGTGACAGACGATGTATTCAAACAGCTACTGAGTCAAATAAGTCAAATGATGCAGGACGGAAATCGCCAATTGAAAGAGGAAAATCACCAAATGGTGAATTCCATTAAAAATGATTTGAAAGACGAAAATCGCCAATTGAAAGAGGAAAATCGCCAAATGGTGAATTCCATTAAAAATGATTTGAAAGACGAAAATCGCCAATTGAAAGAGGAAAATCGCCAAATGTTAGCCTCGATTGAAGATAAACTGTCTACAGTAAGCGAAGAAATAAAAACTGTTAGAGAAGACGTAGCCAAAGAAGTAGCAAAGCAAGTTAAGGATGCTGTTTCTCAAATGCGAAGTGGAATAATTATCGAACTGAATGACACTTTAGCTACCATGCAAAGCGAGACAGCTGACATCCGAAACGCAACCAAGAATCTTGATTCCACCGTAACCACGGTTAATCACAGATTAGTCAGAGTAACTACGCAGGTAGAAAAATTAACCGAGGGAATGTCAAACTTGACTCTGGAAACGGAAACGAAAGTAAAGGAGAGGCTAGATAGTCATGAGAGAGAATTTAGAGAAAAGTATGAGAACTGGATTGCTGGAAAGGACAAATTTGTCGAAGATAAAATTAACAAAGACCTAGTAGAGACGGTGAAAGCAACCACTCTTGGTATCTTGTCAGCTCCTGGAAGCTCCGGAGATACCGTAATGTCTGAACTCGGTAGCATTAGGCGTACCCTTCAGCAAGAATTACCAAATTGGAAGCAAGAGGTAACGGAACAGCTAAATAACCTGAAGGCACAAGTGAGTAGTAGTTCCCGAATACAGAGACCGAATTATCCTAACTCTTTAGCCTCAGAGGAAGAAGATGAATTATTTCGGCAATTCCGAATACCTGTTGTATCTAATGAACACACTTCACCACCACATATTCCAGTTAGTCAACGAAACCAAGAATCTGACTCATTAGTAAAAATGATGAAGGAAGAAAGCATGATAAAGCATCGAGTTTTTCAAACCTTTAACCCGGAAAAACGAAATATCCACCCAATTGTTTTTCTTCGTGGATTCTCCGGCATTTTTCCAAATTCGTGGACTGATAGACAGCGTATCCAATTTGTTACCGGATATATAGGTGGCGAATCGGCAATATGGGGAACAGAAATGGTTGATAAGTGTCGAACATATGAGGAGTTTGAGCACTGTTTCCTCAGCAAATTTTGGAGCGAAGGTGTTCAGAAGCGCCTTCGTAAAGAAGTCTATAATGCAGAACAATTTGACCCCAGGAATAGCAGCCTGAGAAAGTACTTCGAAAAATATCTTGGCAAAATTAGGTATTGGGATAACCCTATCAATAGTAAAGATGTAATTATGATTCTCAAGTCTAAATTACCCATTTCGATTCGTGAAAAGCTGATAGCCATACCAGATGATGATCCAGATACCTTTCTGTCGATATTAGATTCCCTAGACCTGATCTATGAGGACATGAGAGCTAACAAACCGCGGAATACTCCACACAATTCTTGGCCACAACATTACGACAGTAACGGCTATGAAAAGCCAGGGAACGATTCAAAAAATAGTAACGATTGGCAAAACGGAAATAAAGGCAATGGGTATCCGCACAAAAGGAATAGACATAATCAACACAACCGATTCAATCCCGTGTATAACACGACTGGTAACCAGTACGGCAATCAATCGTACAAGCAGAAGTTTGGAAACGGTTTCAGTCAAAAAGGTTGGCAACAGCAGAGCGGATCGCAATGGAATGCACCGTACTCGCGCAGCCAACACTCAGATTACGGGCAGCAACAAACAGCTGATAACGCCCACTCATACCAATACAACTCCGCGCCTAGTAAAAATCAAGCGCAGGGAATGTACAGAAACACACAGTTTAACGGCAAATCACAGTGTGAAGGTGGATTTCACAGTAACAATTCCGGAAATCATAATAGTAATAAAAATCATCAGACCCCGCGAAGGCATTACAATCCCCCTGTATTTTTCGCAAACGCGGAAGACAGTAACACGTATTGGACACCAGAACAAACGCAGCAACATTTTGACACGAGGTTTGTGCATAACAGTAATTTTGTTCCTCAGTGTTCTCACAATGTCAGATTGGTCGAACTTTCTAACGATGAAGGCCAATCAAAACCACACAAGCAGGAAAACTAAGTTCAGCATCTGAAAACTCCCTAAGTGATGCTCTGAGACAGAATGGGGCTACCACTTCGACGGAGAGACTAACCATGACGTACTTGTACTGAGATACAATGACGGGATTGACATGAGACAAGAATTATTAAAAGAGAAAGAGACAACTGACGGTGATGAACCGATAGATGACCAAGTGCAAGCTATGACAAAACTTCCTATAGCCGGGATTTTGACGACTGTAATCCTAGATACAGGTGCAAATATTAATGCTATGTCCTTATGTTTCTATAAGCAAATTAGTACATTAATTGAAATTCCAACATTACCCGTCCAAGGATGTTCAAGGTCAATTCAATTCCTAAGTGTAACAACACAAGTGCTAGTTTAGACGCCAGAATAAGACAAGCTCTAACAACGTTGACCACCCAAGCCAATTTACGCAAGAAGGCGTATGACAAACATATTAATAAGGTGTTAACTTATAAAGTCGGGGAAAAGGTCTTGCTAAAAACACACTTTAAACCATCGTTGCTCTTACGCAAAAATCGAAAATGGCAAAGTCTTTTTGAGGGACCTTACGAGATCCTTCGTATACCGCATACAGGTTGTTATCTGATTTCTGATCCCGCAAATGGAAAAATAAAAGGGTTATACCATCACTCTGATCTTAAAAAGTATCATGCTACAGAATAAGTCAAAAGGAAAGCTTTATAATGGCAAGAGAAGGTTAGCCGCTAGTGACTAAGTGACAACTGATCTGACTTCGTTAAAAAAAAAAAAAAAAAAAAAAATGCTTAGAATAAATTACACGACAGTGAGTCTATCTTGCTATACAGCAGAGAATTTAAAATATGTTATCTTGAGCCATAATTTAAGTACAGACAAGCTGATAAATAATAAAAAACAAATTCTTGTTTAACAAAGAAAGTGATCAACTCCAAGAACTCTAGTTTTAAGATTTAGTTTTAAGGAGATAATATTTAAGAGAGAAATGAAATATAAAGCGAAGGATGTGCCTAACAAGCCAGCTTCTGCGATATGAAATGCTAAAGAAGTGAAAATAAAACATAGTATGTAAGAATTTTTTTTTTTTTTTAAGTTCAAGGAGCAATGATCCAGAAACTAAATTTATTTCCGTCAAGGACAAGGGTCGCTTGACAATTATTGGTTCCTGATCCCACTAAAAAGGAAAACAAGTAACTAGTTTCTAAGTCAGCTATGTCTAGATTAAGTTCCAATGTACATAGAAATCTGGAACAGGTTCATCTCTGCAATAAAATAACGTAATGTTCACGAAGCATGTGAGTTACTTGTAACTACCACCATCACCACGAAAGCGCTATCCTTCAGCTAGATAAACAAAGTAGCATTAATTGTAATTGCAATAAGCAGGACAGATACATTCAAAGCCATAAGTGAAATAAATACCAAGTATAAGAGCGTAAGTGGCAAGGACAAAGCAATGATGACTTAAGGTCATATATAGAGGTCAATGCAGTGTAGCGCAAGCAGGCGTCAAGGCGAGAATAAAATGACGCTGAAACCGCCGGCAAAACAAAGTAGCTAGTTTGTAATTGGAGCGCGTACGCAGACGTACGGCGCAACGGGAAATTCATTTCTAAGTCATAAGGAACAAGGAGTTGTTTGCTAGATTTCTTCTTCTATGTACTATTATATCTATGTCTTTCTTCTGAATTTGTGTAAATATCCTAACCCGCCTAAACCCGTCCCGTAGACTTGACGTCACAGATTGAGAAATGCGGTTGACGTGGAAGACTGGTTTGGCATACGATTTTCAAAAGGAAACGCGTGAACGAAATCGGGAAAAGCTAGTTTTGAAATGTCTTTATTTTTCCTTTTAAAGTCAATCCGAGACGGAAACCGAGATCGCGATAAGGAATTTGAATATTTTCTTGAATGGTGTTCTGTTCTCATGTGAGAGGGCGATCAAATGTGACTGATTGATCCTCACATCTAGTAAAAAGAGAATTTTTGTTGAAATGACAGTGATAACTTTAATGAATCTAATAAATAGAAAGAACGGTTGAAATGAATTAAAATAATAATAATTACTAACAGATCGGAGAAACTAATGTATTGTGACTGTGAACTAAAAGCATAATTAGTCTTAGAGAAAGATGATGAACAATGTAAAGCGAAATGTTAAAGATAGTTACCAACAAAGTAACAGAAATTGAAATGGACATGATAATCGAAGCTCTCAATTAGCAAGCTTCTAAGTGAGACAAACTATTTGATTATAAACTGTAAAAAAATTGTGTACATAGTAGTGTATAAGTGAAGGCTTAAAATGGTGTGGAAGTCTGCCACAGACACGATGAAGATAAAAAGTGTTAAACGTGCAGACAGGCCGACGGACAATGATAGTCCGGTTGTATAACCGAAGGCGGTGATGTGATTAAGTGCAGTGCATCGGAAACCAAGTGTGTTAGCTGCTTTGCAAAGTGCGAGCGCTAGCCTACCTTAAAATCTTCAAAATCGGCTGGAAAATGTGGAGACAGGGATGGTTTCAATGGAGTCTCTGTCCCTGGTAATCCTCGTCCCTCCGCACCAGCTCAGCAAACCACAAAATACCACAACACCATCGACGCAACGTGTTCACTGAACCGTGCGCGGAAAAGCTGAAGTACCGCGTGGAGGCTAGTGAGCGCCTCGATTTGCGATTCAGCTCTAACAATCAGCCTGTGTCAACGTCCATCGACGCAACAAACGCGTTAAATTTAAAGTGATGTACTTGCACAGCACTCCCGCTGCAGTTCGACGAAACGGACTTTCCATGAAAGCCGCTCCCAAAATAAAAGACTCTTATATGAGTTCACAACTATGCTAATGTTATATCCCGTGGATGAAATGCGAACAGCCAAACCACACGCGAATTGTGACAAAGTCAAATTCCTATGAATCCCAAGTCCTAAAATAGATTTAAGCTTAGTTTTTAGACTAATGGGTATTTATATTTTTTTGTTACATGTAACGTGTGTACGTAACGTGCGAGTGAGACTCGCCCACCAGAGCTGATTAAAAGTTTTCTACTCGGAGACCGCAAAGAAGCGATCCAACTTCTCAAGGGATAAGCTTCACCTGGAGAAGAATCAAATTTTAACTTACCTGTCAAATACACAAACAATGACAGTGTAAAAAATCATGACAACTAGTGAGCAATGGAAAATGGACACGTGGACATATGTATAAAAATGGACACGTGTGAGAAATTCCATGTGTGAGAATTATGTGTGTATAAAAAGATGAATCCTATGTGTTTTCTTTCAGGAGCAAAGAGCCTATGAGCTCTGGACAATAACTTGAGGCCACAAATATGGTCGGTATGAACTCTGTAAAAAAAGGACTGTAATGAGTATAATGTATAATGTCCATTGTAAACTTCCTAGATTTACTGTCTTAGTTTTTAAATTTTTTTGTGTATCTTTACCTTAAGAACTGACTTTGTCTATGAATGAGAGATCACAATATTTGTGTAATCCTAATAATCAAATGACAGGAATACTGTGTTTGATCAATGTAAATCTGTAAAGTACTCAATCCCATAATGTTAACGGCGACATGTGAATCTTGGTAATCTCCTTGATTTCCAAGATTCCCATGGAAGGCAATGTAACATTATGTGATTGCCTTATCATTTTAACTCATTCACTAATCGAGCAGTCGCTCGGCAACAGCTACAGTTAGCAAATAATGTTGCGAGAATGTAAAAGGTGAACGACCTGTGACGTAACTTGTTTATTGTCGAAGCGCCGTCAGAGATACTGTGAGTTATTGACTTTGAAAACCGCGGCGCGAAAAACGGACAGAAGAAGAACACTCTTTTACACTTTTTTTTTGTTGTACGAGATATTCTCGATGAACAGTTACTCATTCTTCTGTTGTCTCCTGTAACTTGTGTCGGACGCGCATGTCTTGCCGCCGTATTATTATTGTCAAAATTAATATTGTTTTAGTGTAAAGTAAATGTGTAATACTAAAAGTGCCTAGCAGTAGATTTATTGTGCGACGTGTATGTGAAAACGTCAAAAGGAATTGTTTTCATTAAGAGAAGTGCCAGTCAAAACGGCATCCATGTTAATTTCTTCATTGCAGTGTAAGTTCGTCTATTAATTGCCATAAATTCAGAGTTAAATGGAACTGGTGTATGGACTATTCATTTACTATAGAATCTATGTCTCACTTCTTCATGAAATTATTTAATTTTCTATATGTTTCTGCCAAATAGAGAGTTCATAGTCACGAATTCTTTCGTCGAGTTCGGACGGAAGTTGCATGCGGCGAAATATTTTCTCCGCGCCATATTCTACTGGTAAATGCATGATAAACTACGGTCCCTTAGGAAATTCATGTTGAGCTATCCAAAATAATTATATTTTGAATAGGCATTTACTCTCCTTTGCAATGCAACTTCCGACTGATCAGACGAACCAACAAGAAACAGCCGCACACGGTCGGCGTTCGCAAATATGTTTCCACCGCTGATTATAGCTATATGTTACAGCACAAAAGTAACATATTGTTATAATTAGAGACTACGAACGGGGACATTTATAACTGTATGTTTATGTATACACATTACGTAAACATATCGTTATACCACATGCCTCTCCGTATGCGCAACTGTTGACGCTAAGGGCTTAGGATGACACGGCGGCCGGTCGCTGCCGTTGAGCCTTCAAGGCGTGTTCGGACGGTGTTGGCTTTTTATTGCTTTCTTTACCAAATGTGACGACAGAATTGCCTGTCTTTTCTAAGGGCAAACTGATCGTCATCCAACCGTTCCTCAGTTTCCTTTTCCATTTTTCTGTACGCAAGTATTATGCTTGCCAGAGTCGGCTCCCGTTAGCTGAGTGGTCAGCGCAGTGGCATGCCACGCCAAGGGGCCCAGGTTCGATTCCCGGCTGGGGCAGGAGATTTTCTTCGCTGAGGGACTGGGTGTTGTGTTATGCTCATCATCATTTCATCCCAATCTCCAACGCGCAAGTCGCCCAATGTGGCGTCGAATTCAATAAGTACTTGCCCTCGGCGGCCGTTCCCAGAATGGGGCATTCCCGGCCCGCAATGCCATATGCTCATTTACATTTCCATGCTTGCCAGAAACTTGGATTCACGAGCTGCAAAGCTGATTGTATGATAGTTGTCGCCTTTTCTGCCCTAGCTATTTTGAGGATCGTACAGTGATATTTTTCAGAATCTCTAACGGTATGCCTCCATTGTCATAGGTTCTATACATCAATAGTCGTTTGGTGTTCGTGTTCCCCAATAATTATAGAAATTTCGAAGGAAAATTATCCATGCGTTGTTGGTTGGTTTGTGGGATTGAAGGGACCAGACTGCTAGGGTCATCGGTCCCTACCATGCATTGTTATCCATGTATTGTGCTTTACTTGATCTCAAGTCTTCCGAAGCTCTGTGGTTATCTGACTCTGATATGGTTCTCCTATGACTTCCAAATGACTCCCTTTTCTTCTATCTCATCAGCTGACAGTTCCCCGCCTTTCAATGTACTGTAATCGTTCTTTCCACTGAATTTAACGATCTGATTCCTCTCGCACTGTTATTGACACTTTTGATTTAATAACACTGTCAGTCGTATTTACTTTTATATATTCTGATTTCTCCTTCCGACGACCATTTCTTTTTCGATTTCGTCACATTTTGCCTGCAGCCATTACGCTTTGGTTTCCCCATACTTCGTATTTCATTTTTAAGTATTTTCCTGAACATTTTTGTACTTCTTTCGTCACATAATAGAAGGATTTCCTCTCTTAACTAAGGCTTCTTCGTACTTTCCTTCCTTGCATCTTTTTTTGTGCAAGACACTTCTTAACGATGTCTATCCTTCCTCAACTGAACTGCTTATTGTGGTGTTCATTATCGCAGTGTCTACAGTGTGCAATGAATTTAAACATAAGTGCAATTACTATTGTTGAGCAAATAATCATTCGCTCACACAAACAACACAACAACACACGGTCAGGCAATTGCAGTGTCACAACTTTGGGATCGCTGAAGGTGGCAGCAGTCTTAAACAAAAAACGACGACACGAAGTTTTCCGAAAGACGCCGACTTTTAATGATTAGCAGTGAGGGCCGGCAACCAACTTATTTAACACTTACTGTAACTAATCTATTGGAGGCTGATTGCATACTAATTTTTGTAGGTTACCAGTTAATAACAATATCGGTACCTAAGCCGCCCGAGGTGCCCCCCCCCCCCCCTGCCCGAGATGTCATTATTTACTCTTGATCAAGATAGTTTGACGACCTTTGTTGTTGTTGTGGTCTTCAGTCCTGAGACTGGTTTGATGCAGCTCTCCATGCTACTCTATCCTGTGGAAGCTGCTTCATCTCCCAGTACCTACTGCAACCTACATCCTTCTGAATCTGCTTGGAGTATTCATCTCTTGGTCTCCCTCTACGATTTTTACCCTCCACGCTGCCCTCCAATACTAAATTGATGATCCCTTGATGCCTCAGAACATGTCCTACCAACCGATCCCTTCTTCTGGTCAAGTTGTGCCACAAACTTCTCTTCTCCCCGATCCTAATCAACACCTCCTCATTAGTTATGTGATCTACCCATCTAATCTTCACCATTCTTCTGTAGCACCACATTTCGAATGCTTCTATTATCTTGTTGTCCAAACTATTTATGGTCCATGTTTCACTTCCATGCATGGCTACACTCCATACAAATACTTTCAGAAACGACTTCCTGACACTTAAATCTATACACGATGTTAACAAATTTCTCTTCTTCAGAAACTCTTTCCTTCCCATTGCCAGTCTACATTTTATATCCTCTCTACTTCGGCCATCATCAGTTATTTTGCTCCCCAAATAGCAAAACTCCTTTACTACTTTAAGTGTCTCATTTCCTAATCTAATTCCCTCCGCATCACCCGACTTAATTTGACTACATTGCATTGTTGATGTTCATCTTATATCCTCCTTTCAAGACACTATACATTCCGTTCAACTGCTCTTCCAAGTCCTTTGCTGTCTCTGATAGAATTACAATGTCATCGGTGAACCTCAAAGTTTTTATTTCTTCTCCATGGATTTTAATACCTACTCCGAATTTTTCTTTTGTTTCCTTTACTGCTTGCTCAATATACAGATTGAATAACATCGGGGAGAGGCTACAAACCTGTCTCACTCCCTTCCCAACCACTGCTACCCTTTCACGCCCCTCAACTCTTATAACTGATATTTGGTTTCTATACAAATTGTAAATAGCCTTTCGCTCCCTACATTTTACCCCTGTCACCTTCAGAATTTGAAAGAGAGTATTCCAGTCAACATTGTCAAAAGCTTTCTCTAAGTCTACAAATGCTAGAAACGTAGGTTTGCCTTTCCTTAATCTAGCTTCTAAGATAAGCCATAGGGTCAGTATTGCCTCATGTGCTCCCATATTTCTACGGAATCCAAACTGATCTTCCCTGAGATCGGCTTCTACCAGTTTTTCCATTCGTCTGTAAATAATTCGCGTTAGTATTTTGCAGCCGTGACTTATTAAACTGATAGTTCGGTAATTTTCACATCTGTCAACACCTGATTTCTTTGGGATTGGAATTATTATAGTCTTCTTGAAGTCTGAGGGAATTTCGCCTGTCTCATACATCTTGATCACCAGATGGTAGAGTTTTGTCAGGACTGGCTCTCCCAAGGCCGTCAGTAGTTCTAATGGAATGTTGTCTACTCCCGGGGCCTTGTTTCGACTTAGGTCTTTCAGTGCTCTGTCAAACTCTTCACGCAGTATCATATCCTTCATTTAATCTTCATCTACATCCTCTTCCATTTCCATAATATTGTCCTCAAGTACATTGCCCTTGTATAGACCCTCTATATACTCCTTCCACCTTCCTGCTTTCCCTTCTTTGCTTAGATCTGGGTTTCATTCTGAGCTCTTGATATTCATACAAGTGGTTCTCTTTTCTCCAAAGGTCTCTTTAATTTTCCTGTAGGCAGTATCTATCATAACCCTAGTGAGATAAGCCTCTACATCCTTACATTTGTCCTCTAGCAACCCTGCTTAACCATTTTGCACTTTTAGTCGATCTCATTTTTGAGACGTTTGTATTCCTTTTTGCCTGCTTCATTTACTGCATTTTCATATTTTCTCCTTTCATTAATTAAATTTTATATTTCTTCTGTTACCCAAGGATTTCTACTAGCCCTCGTCCTTTTACCTACTTGATCCTCGGCTGCCTTCACTACTTCATCCCTCAAAGCTACCCATTCTTCTTCTACTGTATTTCTTTCCCCCATTCCTGCCATTTGTTCCCTTACGCTCTCTCTGAAACTCTCTACAACCTCTGGTTCTTTCAGTTTATCCAGGTCCCATCTCCTTAAATTCCCACCTTTTTGCAGTTTCTTCAGTTTCAATCTACAGCTCATAACCAATAGATTGTGGTCAGAGTCCACATCTGCCCCTGGAAATGTCTTACAATTTAAAACCTGGTTCCTAAATCTCTGTCTTACCATTATATAATCTATCTGAAATCTGCCAGTATCTCCAGGCTTCTTCCATGTATACAACCTTCTTTTATGATTCTTGAACCAAGTGTTAGCAATGATTAAGTTGTGCTCTGTGCAAAATTCTACCAGGCGGCTTCCTCTTTCATTTCTTACCCCCAATCCATATTCACTACTACGTTTCCTTCTCTCCCTTTTCCTACTACCGAATTCCAGTCACCCATGACTATTAAATTTTTGTCTCCCTTCACTATCTGAATAATTTCTTTTATCTACAGCCTTTGAGAACTTCAAATTAGCCTCATCATCCTCAGTACCTCAGTATCGCAATTCTTTCCACATTAACTCTTCTGGACGTTTCTCTTAAATTTCAGTCTACTCTTCATTATTCAATTGTCATGTGACTCTATACAACATCTCGGGCGCGCCTTGCAATTCAATTACTGATTTTGGTATCCTTGTCTCGCCATGGTAATCCAGGTGGTATTTTCCAGTGACTCTGCGTTTTTGCAAGTATATATTTTTCCTTTTATTTCTGTACACAGTTCTTGCTACTATTAGCCGAAATTTATTGAATCCCAACAAATGTTTCTCCTCTTTCATTCCCACTTCCAAGTCCATATCCTCCCTCCCTTGATTCTGTTCTGTATTACTTCCCCCAACACAGTGTTCCAATCCCATGTAACCATTATACTGTCATATACCTTTACGTAGTGAATTACCGATCCAGGGTACTTATATACGGTCTCTGTCTCTTCATCTCCTGATAGTGTCTTTGGTATGTATCTCTGCACTATCGTTATTGACATTGATTTGCTGTCGATTGTGATGAGAATAATCCTATCATCGAACTGTTCACATGGACTTATATCTGCCCAACCTTCATATTTGTAACGAATCCTACTCCTGCTAGTTAATTTCCTGTTGTTGTTGATATTGGCTTATATTCGCCCGATCAGACTGGAACAGCACATTACGTCCACGACGGGCGTTTCATAGGACGTGGAGGACGCATAAACTGGCCAGCCCGTTCTCCTGATCTTTCACCTCTGGACTTCTTTCTGTGGGGTACGTTAATGGGCAATGTGTACCGTGATGTACCTACAACCCCAGAGGATATGAAACAACGTATTGTGGCAGCCTGCGGCGACATTACACCAGATGTACTGCGGCGTGTACGACATTTCACTTGGCCCACGCTCACTATATACAGGGTGAGTCACCTAACATTACCGCTGGATATATTTCGTAAACCACATCAAATACTCACGAATCGATTCCACAGACCGAACCTGAGGAGAGGGGCTAGTGTAATTGGTTAATACAAACCATAAAAAAATGCACGGAAGTATGTTTTTTAACACAAACCTACGTTTTTTAAATGGAACCCCGTTAGTTTTGTTAGCACATCTGAACATATAAACAAATACGTAATCAGTGCCGTTTGTTGCATTGTAAAATGTTAATTACATCCGGAGATATTGTAACCTAAAGTTGACGCTTGAGTAGCACTCCTCCGCTGTTCGATCGTGTGTATCAGAGAGCACCGAATTACGTAGGGATCCAAAGGGAACGGTGATGGACCTTAGGTACAGAAGAGACTGGAACAGCACATTACGTCCACGACGGGCGTTTCATAGGACGTGGAGGACGCATAAATTGGCCAGCCCGTTCTCCTGATCTTTCACCTCTGGACTTCTTTCTGTGGGGTACGTTAATGGACAATGTGTACCGTGATGTACCTACAACCCCAGAGGATATGAAACAACGTATTGTGGCAGCCTGCGGCGACATTACACCAGATGTACTGCGGCGTGTACGACATTCATTACGCCAGAGATTGCAATTGTGTGCAGCAAATGATGGCCACCACATTGAACATCTATTGGCTTGACATGTCGGGACACATTCTATTCCACTCCGTAATTGAAAACGGAAACCACGTGTGTACGTGTACCTCACCCCTCATGGTAGTGTACATGTGCGTCAGTGAAAAAGACCAATAAAAAGGTGTTAGCATGTGGACGTAATGTGCTGTTCCAGTCTGTTCTGTACCTAAGGTCCATCACCGTTTCCTTTGTATCCCTACGTAATTCGGTGCTCTCCGATACACACGATCGAACAGCGGAGGAGTGCTACTCAAGCGTCAACTTTAGGTTACAATATCTCCGGATGTAATTAACATTTTACAATGCAACAAACGGCACTGATTACGTATTTGTTTATATGTTCAGATGTGCTAACAAAACTAACGGGGTTCCATTTAAAAAAACGTAGGTTTGTGTTAAGAAAGATACTTCCGTGCATTTTTTTATGGTTTGTATTAACCAATTACACTAGCCCCTCTCCTCAGGTTCGGTCTGTGGAATCGATTCGTCAGTATTTGATGTGGTTTACGAAATATATCCAGCGGTAACGTTAGGTGACTCACCCTGTATACTCTTAGCCTTTGCATCTCCATTTTCATATTTCTTAGCTTCCGATCCACGTCGGGACTTCCGAAATTCCACTCTCTGATTCATAGAAGGTCACCCTTTAGTTGGTTTTTTAACTTTTTTCTCATGGTTACCTTCCCCTTTACAGCCCCGGCGATCCGAATGGAGACTAATCCAGAATCGAAGTATCATCACGATTATTTCTCAATGATAGACTTAGTGTTCATTGGATATACATTGTATGCCATTAATGGAGTGGTTTCCGTTGTCTTCTTCATGTTCGTGCCGTTGATCATTATTTACTCTTCCGTCTTTAGGGGTAGTTTTCTACCACATGGGGAACAGGTTCTCCTGAACTTTGTCTATTACCCGCCCCCTTTGACTACGTCGTTGTCAGTACGAAGGCTACTCCTTAAACCGGAGACTTTCGGTCACCATGGCTAATGGTTTCTTTTTTTTCAGGTTTTAAGCAGTGGATGGGATCGAACCGGGCACCAAGACATTTTGATTAGTAGTCAAAATTTCTATCCCAAGAACTCGGTGACTGATCCTAGTAATACTGTAACTACGAAATCTGTTTTCTTCGCCCTAATTACAACATGCTGTTCTAACTAAATGATTGCTGCTGAGCGGCTCCCACTTAATGGCATAGCGGATTTGCCGAGACTGCCGAGTGGATCACATTTGTTAGCAATTCTCGCCTCTACGATGAGGACATTTACCTGCTGCGTACCTCTAAGACGTGTACTTTCTGCTATGTGTCATTTCTGGAAAACCATCTTCCGATAGTATATGTGGAGTGACAGCGTGTAACAAGCCTCTTTGTTACTTAAGAAAATGCTAATAATCACTCCATGCGACCCTGTACGAAAGTTATGTCGTAATATTATACCAACACACCAATTTGGTCACGAACTGGTACACCCCTGCTGTGGCAGGAAACGCTAAGCAGTTTTAATATTGTCACAATCCAATCTCGCGTCGTTAAAAATTAATAAAAAGTTCTCTGGTCTCCATCCGCGTCAAGTGATTAAAATTTCACGCGCTTCCGGCCAAACTCTCCTTGACCATTGTCACGTGGTATGACTGCCATTGGGCTGCTGGTACGCCCTTATATACACTAGATGGCGCTGTGACGCCATAGTCGCTCCCTTCATCACCATTATGGGCATACGTTGCTTCGGCGTTCAATGTGCCGTCTTCAACCGCACGATCGCAGAATCCCACGCCTCGCTGGTCTGCAGGCGACTGTCTCTATTCAGGGTGTTATGGGTGGTATTTATTTCAATGTATTCTTTAATTACACTGTCCTAGAAGCCGTTAATGTGAGCCACGACAGAGATTTCATCACATTTTATCCGGTGGCCATTTTCAAATGTTCAAATGTGTGTGAATTCATAAGGGACCAAACTGCTGAGGTCATTGGTCCCTAGACCTACACACTACTTAAACTAACTTAAACTAAGTTATGCTAAGAACAACACACACTCCCATGCCCGAGGGAGAATTCGAACCTCCGGCGGGAGGGGCTGGGCTGAACATTTTCGGAAGCGTGCTCTGCTAAAGCAGATTTCTCGGGAAAGCGTAGGCGACAACGTCTCTCATGCTCCTTCCTGCGTTATTCAAAAGTGCGTACTGTTTGTCCGACGCAAGACTGGCGACATTCGCAAGGTATCTGGTAGACCCCAGGTGTTCTGAGACCTGCTACGTCTTCAACTGGTTTCAGTAATTGACAATTTTTTTTCGGAGTCCTGAAGATCGATTTGATGTATCTTTTCAGCAGCCAGCTTATCCCGCCCGGCAAGGAGCCACAGAACGGCTAGAAAAAACTTCTCTTTTCCCGCTCCTCGTCGGTGGTCTTATTGTGATTCCTGCATGGAAACACTTCATTTATTCGATGAAGCTTAAAACTGTTGTTCCTGAAGTTGCGTAGGTGGCACAGATCATGGGGCGGGTTATCAGCGTCTGATTTCTTGCACGATGCACCATTGTTTGAAACACAGTGGGCTTCCGTGTCCGGTGGTGATGGCTGATGGGGTGCAAGTACAGA
Source organism: Schistocerca nitens (assembly GCF_023898315.1). NCBI lineage: Eukaryota > Metazoa > Arthropoda > Insecta > Orthoptera > Acrididae > Schistocerca > Schistocerca nitens. Next base: position 515,248,003 of record NC_064614.1, read on the forward strand.
TCGGTGTGGGTGGGCTTTCTATAGCGTTATGGCCAAGGCATCCATTTCGTTTGTGGCGGACGAGGAGTGGCAATACATTGTCTTTTTCCACCTCCACGGTGAACTGCATGTTACTGTTATTGCTGTTGAGATGTTCCAGAACTCTTCTCACCGACGTGGGACCTAGATGAGCTGCTCACTGAGTCATACCACGTGACAAGGGGCATGGAGTGCTTGGCTGGAAGCTCGTGTAATTTTAATCAACTGACGCGGCTGGAAACCCCAGAGCTTTTTATTCAGTTTGAATTTAAATTGTTAGAACGTTTTCTGTGAGAAGGAATAACTAACATTTTAATAAAGTTGTGAGTCTTATTAAATTTTCGAAAATGTTAAATCTGTAATTTTCAAACAGAGTCATATCACTACCACCTAACATTATCCATTTAGCAACTGCCATAATGACTTAGAAAGGAGATACACACTTCGTTTCTTCGTGAAGTGTCTGTGATGGGAATAGCAGCCAAATTTCCATCAAGATCCGAAACCAGGGAATGGAGCGATGGCGACGTGCTAGCTCACCCCAAATTGTCATTTGTTTCAGGTCAGGTGTTTAGGCACGTCAGACCATTTCATGAATGTCTTTGTCCACTAAACACTGCGCACAAATAGTGCCATATGACAGGGTACCTCGTCATGCAGATACAGTATATCGTCTCCGAACTGTTCCTCTACTGTATGCACTACACAATGCTGTAAAATGTGTTCATATCCTTCAGTATTTAGCGTTTTCTTAAACACCTGAAGAGGAGTACCCCCTGCCCACGGAAAACATCCCCACATCGTAACGCCACTGTCTCTGTACTTCACTTTTGGCACTACACCTGATGTCAGGTAAAGTTCTCCAAGTGTTCACCAAACCTGAACGCTTGCATGAGACTGCCACAGTGTACAGCGTGATGCAATACTCCAAATCGCTCCTCCACCATACAGTGACACCGCTGTTACGCCATCTCAAGCGTCGCTTAGCATTGGCTACAAAAATGTGCGACTTACGAGGAGTTGCTCGACTATTAAACCCCATTATATTTAAGTTCCTACGCTCAGATATTGTGCTACCCAGACTGCTCGTAGCAATTTGGAACTCACGAGTGATACCTTCCGTTGATGTCGTGTGTTTTTCTTTTTCTTTTTACAAATACTCATGGTCTCTGGCCGTCAGCACATGGGATCTAAAAATGGTTCAAATGGCTCTGAGCACTATGGGACTCAACTGCTGTGGTCATTAGTCCCCTAGAACTTAGAACTACTTAAACCTAACTAACCTAAGGACATCACACACATCCATGCCCGAGGCAGGATTCGAACCTGCGACCGTAGCAGTCGCACGGTTCCGGACTGCGCGCCTAGACATGGGATCTGTATGGTCTTGGTTGAGCTGTGTTGCTTTTCCACTTCAGTCATGGGTATCATCACCAACAACCGACTTGGGAAGCTTTACAAGGGTTGAAATCTCCTCGATGAATTTCTTATTCGGGTGACAAGTAATTACTCGTCCATATTCGTAGTCACTTAGGTTTCGTAACCGATCCATTTTCCAGTCTCTGCCTCTCCACTGATAACACAACACCCCAGGACTCCTTGTACATCGGAGGGTCCGCCGCTCGTGATAGCTAATATCCGTGTCACACACGGGCGTCCGATCTTTTGTAACGTCATAATTTAATATGAGCAATTTTACTAGTCAAATGACGGTTTGGCACTGTTTAATGTATGTAGAAATCAAAGACGCTATAATCTTGCAGCGAGAAATAAACAATACCATCATCTCTGATTTATATATAATGTTTGTGGTTATATGGAATGTTATTTAGTCTGACTATTCTTCTTCAAACTCTTGTTCTCGTTAAGATTATCTTGAAACTACTACAGCTCTGCAGTTGTATTGTATCAGAATAAATAAGAGTTCATCTCAACTAATTAATAGGTGAAACTCTAAGTTCATTATTCTCCTATCATTACATTCTCATAAAAATCTAGGGAGTTCCAGATATCTACGTTGACGTGCAGTTGGACGCTCGAGACGTGGTGAACGCACCTGGAATCACATGGCGATTCTTTACAGACTCAAGAGCTCGCAGTTAAATAGCGTAAACAGCGCTTTACCAAGATTTCGTCACTCAACATACTACGCAAACGACGAGTTTAGTTAACAGCACATCACTTGAAAGCCAACAGTACAAAGCAAAATCTCGTCCAAATAATATTCCAACACATCACAGAAAATAGTAACACACCACAACAAATGAAAATAATATAACACTTCCCTTTCACCTAGGGTCAACTACATGACTGACAACTGTTGGTTTTTTTTATTTTTTTTTTTTTTTAAAGAGTAAGACCTGTGGGAGTCGCCAGTTACAGGTGATACCTTTGGTTTCAACACCAATGAAAGTGGTGCAACGTCTCAACTTTATTTTAAAAAATGGTATGACACAAGTACGTGAAGAATGGGGTTTGTTAAGCATAGAATCATGGTTACAGAGTGCGTCTTAAGCGCTAGAAGCTAACAGAAAAACACGAAGGTAAAATCAGCCGCGCGCTTCTTAGCTGGAGGTAGTTATTACCATTTGCTCACAAGCCACTGAAATAAAAGCAGCTTGAGTGACGCAGCCTTAACGTCAACAACAGGGCGAAAAATATCAAAAGAAACTGTGCACAGACGTGTTCATTAAATTACCCTCTCTGCATCTTTATAACCAAAAACACTGAGCGAAAAACAGTCGTGGACGAAGGTACACAGAAAGCCCGTATGTTGTTTTCTGTCAGTTAATGATTTACTGACAATGGAGCGTTAACATCTTCAAAGATGGCAGAACACAAAATAGACCAATACTGAAGCCAAGAGAGTTGGTCTACAGCTCAAGGATACAGAGTTAACATTCTCCGACCTTCCACTGTATAATCTGGTGAAGATGGAAATCTTTACCTTTTAATGTACGACAGCGTTCGTAGCGAAAGAGCTCAGTTGCTTGATGGACAGAGTGCCAACAAGCGTCTTGGTGGCGTGTCCCTTGATCTCGTGCTCAATAGCCATCCAATTTACTTGAAAGACGTAAGGCAGCTTTATCTGGTCCTTCAAAGTTTGTTCCACGGTTGGTGCTATTTCTTATTTGTTCGTCTGCACTTAGTTATTACCCGCTCCATATAAAGAGTGGCTAAATATCGAATACGTTGAAACCCGAAATTTTATTGTTTATTTCAGCCTGAGATCACACAAATAATATCCTTACCGCTTTCCACGTCGCAGCATCTCATCACAATAGGATTTGGAACTCCGAAGAGCTGCTGTGAAACGTTTGAAACCTTCTAAGAAGTCGGTAGTGGCGCATATGGCAAGCGCCGAAGTGAAAGCGGAAAATTCGTTTACTTAATGATCACTGTATGCCTCCAAGGCAGTGTGCCCACTCTGTCTACATTTGTAGCCGTTTGAAGCACAGTTGTTGTAAGAAAATTGTATTATTTATACGGCTACAAGCAATTGTATTTTTTATATTTTCATCTGTTAATTTCACTCTCTAAAAAGCATTTCATGTTTTCGAGCTTCTCCGGGTATCTTAAACGTCCATATATTCAATGATACCCAAACAGTAAGATACTTTTATTGTGCATGTTGCAGACATGAAGGATACTACCCCTACACACAAAATATTCAGTTGATTTGTGCACAGCGGACGAGTTACAAGAAACACTGTGCCTCTATGAATGCTGTTTAATATTCCATTTGCGTATTAGCTTCCAGAGCTGCAAGTCACAGCTACGCATATTTACGTCTGATTACTCGTTTAGATAATCCACCGGTAATGAATAATGATGCCGAGGTGTCAACGCTCTCTAAGAGCAGATAGCTGGTCGTTGAACTCAAAGGTGGAACGACCGGTTAACCTAAGCTTGTTGAAACAAAGCAGGTCATGTTTTGTCCAGCTCTTGAAATCTTTCTCTTCCGCTTCTTGGCATCCATTAATGGTTCCTGAGACACGCTTTAGAGAAGAACAGTTAACATCGTGTTCTCCGTATTCGATTTTTTACTTCCAAATAACACCACAATGACGTTCTTTTGAACGTGTGAGAATAGCGAAATCATAAATAAGAAAATGAATGAAAATTTTGTACACACTGTTTTCCAGTAGACTTGCCTTTCGTTATTATTTTTTTGATTACGCTAAAACCCAAAGTATCCCAGTGACTAATATATAGATAAAGTTTTATCTTCGTACAGTTGTCGTACATCTTCCAGTTTCGCACTTCAGGCTCTTCTTGCTTACATTCCTGTCCCCCACCCCCACCCTCCGCCGTCTTCACACAGTTTTATCCTCACACTCTGGTGGCATCCTATACAACGATAGATTAACTTTGTGGAGTCCAGGCTCATTGGAAATATTGATAGTTATGCAAATTAGTCCTTGTAGAATTGTTTACCTGCCGAGTAACTTCAACATTGCAGTTGAACTGAAACCAGAAGCAAAACTAAACTGAACCTAATTAAGAATGCAAACAATTACATTGCTGTTCTCAACTTCTTGCTTTGGAATTTGTATATTGAGTGCCTTGGAGATAATAGCTGGTACTTTCATATGTCCAGTCACTACTTTGTGTATATTGTTACTGTTAAAACTTAAACATACAATACTGTTCCACACAAAACTATTAGTCTTTCGGTTCAATGAAATCCAATCTGCTTCGACACACAGCGCGTGTAGGAAATCCGTTGGCATTCAAAACAGGTTCCAGTAGTCTCTGAATGGATACGTACAGGTCTTGTATAGTTTTATAGAGAATATTACACGATTCTTCCTGCAAAATAATGGCAAGTTGAGATAGCTCTGATGGAGGTGAATAGCGATCACGCACCATTCTCGCCAAAATAGAACACACAGCCTCAATAATGTTAATATCTCGTGACTGTGGTGGTCAGGAGAGCTGCGACAATTCATCCTCATGCTCAAAAACCCAGTCCTGGACGATGTTACCTGTGTGAACAGGGGTCCTGTCATCTTAGAATCCGGCATCATCATTGGCGAACAAACACTGTAGCATGGGATGGATTTAATCAGCCAAAATGGTCACATAATCCTTGGCAATAAGGTGACCTTGCACAGTAACTATGGGGCTCAGAGAATACCACGATTTATTTCTTTATTATCGTGTAGAAAGTACAAAGCATATAATCAACAATAAGAAACTGATCATTGACTTCAGTTTATACACTACTGGCCAATGAAATTGCTACACTACGATGACGTGCTACAGACGCGATTTTAACCGACAGGAAGAAGCTGCTGTGATATGCAAATGATTAGCTCTTCAGAGCATTCACACAAGGTTGGCGCCGGTGGCGACACCTACAACGTGCTGACATGAGAAACGTTTCGAACCGATTTCTCATACACAAACAGCAGTTGACCGGCGTTACCTGGTGAAACGTTGTTGTGATGTCTCGTGGAGAAAGCGTACCATCACGTTTCCGACTTTGATGAAGGACGGGTTGTAGCCTATCACGATTGCGGTTTATCGTATCGCAACATTGCTGCTCGCGTTGGTCGACATCCAATGACTGTTAGCAGAATATGGAATCGGTGGGTTCAGGAGGGTAATACGGAACGCCGTGCTGGATCCCAACGGCCTCGTATCACTAGCAGTCGAGATGACAGACATCTTATCCGCATGGCTTTAACGAATCGAGCAGCCACGTCTCGATCCCTGAGTCAACAGATGGGGACGTTTGCAAGACAACAACCATCTGCACGAACAGTTCGACGATGTTTGCAGCAGCATGGACTATCAGCTCGGAGACCATGGCTGCGCTTACCCTTGACGCTGCATCACAGACAGGAGCGCCTGCGATGGTGTACTCAATGACGAACCTGGGTGCACGAATGGCAAAACGTCATTTTTTCTGATGAATCCAGGTTCTGTCTACAGCATCGTGATGGTCGCATCCGTGTTTGGCGACATCGCGGTGAACGCACATTGGAAGCGTGTTTTCGTCATCGCCATACTGGCGTATCACCCGGCGTGATGGTACGGGGTGCCATTGGTTACACGTCTCGGTCACCTCTTGTTCGCATTGACGGCACTTTGAACAGTGGACGTCACATTTCAGATGTGTTACGACCCGTGGCTCTGCCCTTCATTCGATCCCTGCAAAACCCTACATTTCAGCAGGATTATGCACGACCGCATGTTGCAGGTCCTGTACGGGCCTTTCTGGATACAGAAAATGTTCGACTGCTGCCCTGGCCAGCACATTCTCCAGATCTCTCACCAACTGAAAACGTCTGGTTAATGGTGGTCGAGCAACTGGCTCGTCACGATACAGCAGTCACTACCCTTGATGGACTGTGGTAACGTGTTGAAGCTGCATGGGCAGCTGTACCTGTACATGCCATCCAAGCTCTGTTTGACTCAGTGCTCAGGCGTATCAAGGTTATTACGACCAGAGGTGGTTGTTCTGTGTACTGATTTCTCAGAATCTATGCACCCAAATTGCGTGAAAATGTAATCATATGTCAGTTCTAGTATAATATATTTGTCCAATGAATACCCGTTTAACATCTGCATTTCTTCTTGGTGTAGCAATTTTAACGGCCAGTAGTGTACGTTGGTTGACCGGAAATTGAGAAAAATTCGAGTGCATCCGGTGTCTCCCTCATCAGGGCTGTCGGGGTGCATGTGGCTGGAGAGGAAGAACAGTGGAGTAGATGATTGTTAGTCAGCATAGCATCATACTTGCAAAATAGGTGACTCCTCAGAAAGGCCCCACTTCTGCAGGTTGGTCTTGCATCTTGCGGTACTAGCCTGTTGAGAGCCTTTCATGGTTTTCACTTCTATTAATGACCAGGAGGGAGCTCGTTCTTCGAAACTATCCATTTCACCAAATGTAGACATTTCTCACGGCAGTTTGAGATCCTTGGTTGCGGTGTTCCTGAAAGAGCTTTAGTAGTAGCCGATAAGCTCTTTCTTGATTTCAGCTGAGGATGTTTAAACATCCTATCATAATGCGTCAGGTCTTGTTAAGCGCTACACCGTGACTGGACCTGTACTACGCCGAACGTAGAAATTCAGCACTGGAGTAACACAGCACTAGCGCGCTAGTTCAGACGCTGCACGGGTGAGCTCCCGTTTGGTACCTGTCGGTTTCTGCGCTTTGTTGCTCTTGACAGACATTTCCTATTTCATGGACGGGTAGCGCTTCTTATATGTAACCGTACAACCCAGAGTAACTCCTAGGTATTTCATAGTCGTACAGTGTTCAGGAGCAGTTCATTCCCATATGATCTGAAGGTATTTAGCTGCTTTTGTGTTCCCGACTTGGAAAACATAGATCTGCGTTTGGCCGGTTTCTGCTTCAGGTGATTTTTTTGTTATTGTACGTGGCCAATTTTTTCAGGCCTTCTGGCAAGGTCTCCTGCACCTTTTCAAAACAGTCAGCCTGAGCAATGATTATACAGCCATCAGCATAGACAAAACTCTCGGCTTCTTCAGGCAGTCTCTCGTAATCCATCAAGGAAAGTGAGACTGCCGCCGTATGCGTAGTACTTGAATAATCATAACAAAACCAACGCCTGTCGTTTGTTGTTTTTAACACATGCTAACATTTCCGACAACCAATGGCGTCATCTTTAGGCCCAAAGCGTAACCTACCATGGAATTCAATAAATTTTGACCCGCTGCATACGATTCTTCTGTTCAATGCACATGGAAACAGTTATGGATGGTAGCTTATGCTAGGGTCCTAAAGATGACACTATTTGTTATCGAAAGCGACAGCAAGTGTTAAAAAGAATAACCGACTTTGGATTCAAATACAGCCGATGGTTTTATTATTATTATTCAAATACCTCTAGGCAATGGCTGATCGTTAGTGTAGATGTTGAATAACAATGGCGCTAACACACTGCCATTCAATAATCTACTCTTCTGTTGTTCTTCATCCGCTTCTTTGTCCCTAATATCTCACGGGTTCCGCAAATCATCATCGAACTCGGCCAGAAGTTGGAAACAGTGTGAAACAAGATTCATGCGACCAAACGACATTCTTCCATTTCCTGCACAGTCTAGCTTTTATGGCACCGGCACCACGTTTTCCAGTTATGGGCATTTGCATCACTGATAGGTGGTTTTGGAATTCCACCTCGCCCTGCAGTTCCCTCCTTGTGTAGCTCCGTACGTGTTGTTTTGGTACTGATAGGGTTCCCGAGTTCGACAATCAGTTCTGCATGACTTTTAGAGCTATCGTGCCCTTATTATTCGTCATGTTACTCTTCAATTATGTCTGTCACAATCACTCAACACACACTTTTGCCCGCGTTGTGACTCAGTGGACCATGCTTTAAAAAATTTATGGTAAGTTCCTATGGGACCAAACTGCTGAGGTCATCGGTCCCTAGTGGATCATGCTTTTCCGCTTTCCTTGTATGCGGTTTGAGGCTCCATATCACGGATTGCGCAGCCCCTCCCGCCGGAGGTTCGAGTCCTCCCTCGGACATGGGTGTGCGTGGTTGTTCTTAGCATAAATTAGTTTAAGTAGTGTGTAAGTCTAGCGATCGATGACCTCAGCAGTATGGTCCCTTAGGAATTCACACACACATTTATGCGGCACAAATCTCCGATACGGTACCTCTTGAAACACAAAACACTTCAGTTACGGTAAGCATCCACCATATGAACACCAACAACGTCCCACGTTCCAACTCACTTCGCTGCAACACTATGGACACACAACTACGCAGAACACTGTTTTGACTACGACTAACACTTGCAACGTACTGAGAGGATTGCACAGGTGCCGTTCGTGGGGAAATACGAACTGCAGACTTGGCCATCATCTGCATTTATGTCCAAGCATGCATTTCTGGCGTTTTATCAGTATTTTTGTCCAACCCGTGCACGTGAGCGTCATAAATGTTTCTCCGCTGCCGCGAATGATGAACGAGGACAAATCACAAAATCTTTAGTTACTTGTCTAATTGAACTGAGGTTCGGTGGACATTCTTTTCATTTATGTATGTAGCTGTCGGAGTCAATAACAGTTTTAAAACCATTCTATGACATAAGACGTACACACAATTCTTTGAATTCACGGACAAAGGAGTACAAAAGTGTTGTAAACGATTTTGCAGCTCAGTAAAATTTATATATGTATCGACAATATTGAATCGTTAACTTCTTAACTTCATATTTATTAACACGTTAATTACATTCTACATTTCCAGGGTTTCTCTCCCGTACCATCTTTATTGGCTTTTTATACGTGTCTTTCGTATCAGTTGGAAATACTGCTTTCGCCTGCCAAGACTGCTACGCTTAGTGGATGAGGGTTTGGAGTCGCACTCTGGACCTGCCGACCAGCTTGTCCGGTTCTAACTCGTAACTCGACCTCGTCCTCCACCTCGAATGGCAACATCGTTGGCGGGTCGTTTAACGCTGTCTTTTTCTCCCTTCTTTCACCTGACGCCACGTTGACTTGTAACGTCAGATATATTCCCAGTGTAATAAAAGGTTTAAAAAACGATCGTTCTCGTACAGGTTAAGTTTTTTAATGGAACAGGCCTTTACTACTACTATACGGGGTGATTCTTATAAAACTTAAATAATTTAATATAAGACACATGGGCCTACAAATGTCGGGAAATATCCCAAAAGTGGATGACAAATGTTGAATATGTGACGTCACCAGATGACATACCTCGCCGCACGTCCAGCGGTTGGGACTATCTATCTGTCGCACCTGATCATGGCTGGCCGAGCTGCCCCGGTTTTACGTGAGCGACTTCAGCACGTGACGCTCAGGGTTCGAGTCTTACTTGTGGTATGTAGTACTGTTTTCATTGCTTTAGACAATTAAGTGTTTACACTGAGATAAGCTTTATTATTTTACGTATCGGTCTCGCGGTCTCCGCTGGGTTATTGCAAAGTACAGTTCAACAAAAACCTACTGTATAGCTTCACAAGTAAATGAGTATTCGCTTCAAAGTTGCACCGTTAGCTACGTTTTCTTTACCAAACAAAATCTGTAAGCAAAAAAGAAGGGAGAAAAGGATAGGAACACAAAATAAGAACAGATTTTGCTTCGTTACAGCTATGACAATAATTTTGTAACTTCCACTTTTACAACATATCACATTTACAAAAGGTGTTCGAAATTTGCAGTGTTTGTCTGAATACAAGTATTACATCGTTCAATCATCCCTTCACGCACGTTTTCGAAAATATCCCCCATATTTTGGATGCCCGCAGCGGTAACTGCTAAGTGGGTTATGAGGTCCATTTGCGACTCTCCTGGAGAGCTGTAAACTGGCTCCTTCGTACGACCCCTGGTTGAGCGATGTGTAGCACTGCCCCCTACCGGCGAGGGTGGGATCGACAAGCACAACCACTGGCCGTGCGGCGAGGTACGTCACCCGGTGACATCACATGTTCAAGATTTTTCATCCACTCTTAAGCTATTTCCCAAAATTTGTCGGCCCGTGTGTCTTACATTACATGACTTGTCTCAGCGTCATCTACGTCACTTCAGGGGGGCGGGGAGAGGAGGTTTCTAAACGTTAGTAAGACTCACCCTGTATACTCAGGTCTCTATACCTTATAAACTCTTTATCAAGCAAAATACAACGAAGACAAGTGAATACCAAACATGAGTTTCTGAACAACGAAAACGTCTTGGCACATGCTCGATTCCTGTAGAGGAATACGTGACAAGCGATGGAGGGACACTTTGTTGCGGAGAAAAGTCTGTCCCTCAGAGTCTAATAACGAATATCAGCAAGACTTCAGTTGGGTCGGTAGTTCAGCGAAAGAAGGAAGGTTAGGGTTTAGCGTCTCGTCCACTACCTGGAGCACGAGATCGAACTGCTGGGAAGTGCACAAATAAATCGGCAGTCCTGTTTGAAACGAACAATTCCGGCATTTAAATACAGCAATTTAGGGAAATCGAAGAAAACGTATGTCTGGGTGGCCAGAGTGGGACTGAAGTGCCGTCTTCCAGTACAAGAATCCCTCGTCTTACCACTGCGCTGCGTCGCCCGTTGCGAGTTATAAAAGTTGAAAGTTAAGAAAGACAATTTCGTATTAATAAGGCAGACTTGCAGCTCATCACCATTGTTGCTCAGCCTGCACGTCAGCACCACAGTCAAGTCCCAGCAATATACCAAGTCGTCAACGAACGGATACGCTGGAAATATGATAGACAATATTAAGCAGTAAATAGCGCCCGCCTCTGTCTTGGACGTGCACAGCCTTACAGCTCTCGGAGAGTCACAGGACCTTATCATGTGACTTTCTTCCTGCTTCCACTGTCTGTGGTCAGTGACGCCACCGATGAAACTTTGGTGACCATCCCGTTGTATTCGGATAAAGCCATTTGGGACACAACAGGAAATGCTAAACTTTAAAAGTGATAACGTATTTTTCCGTCATTTGTCAGACGTTAGCAACAGTCTTCGGTAGAACGATATTACAAATGAAGACTTGTAATAAGGTAAACAGAACATCCATAATTAGTAAGCTGATTTTTAATCTTACTTGATGCGACTGGAATCTCAGTCTCCACATTCAGTTCTGCTAAATAAATTAGGGTCTGTTTGCACCCGTAATATGTACAAGGGGCATTCAATAAGTAATGAAACACATCCTTTCCTCTGCCAGTTTCGATTGAAAAAAATGCGGAATTTGTTGTGGGACTTCGAGTAATATTCCCGTTTCAGCTCTTATAGTTTCATGAAGATCCGATAGGTGGCGGTGCTATGTGTAGCGTTCAGAACTGCGTCTGTAAAGGAGCGCATTTCAAGAAGAGAGTTGTCATTGAGTTTCTTTTGGGGGAAGACCAACGCTTCACAGATATTCATAGGCGCTTGCAGAATGCCTACGGAGATCTGGCGGTGAACAAAAGCACGGCAAGTCTTTGGGCGAGACGTCTGTCGCTATTGCAATATGGTCGCGTAAACCTGTCCTATCTCCTGCATGCCGGCCGGCCGCACACAGCTGTAATTTCTGCAATGTTGGGACGTGTGGACACGCTCATTCGAGCCCACCTCGCTGCACACCTGGACGTCTCTGTTGGTACTGCTGACACACTCGTCCACCAATTGGGGTACTCAAAGATGTGTACCCGCCGCTGGGTTCCTCGCAGTCTAACAAAGGACTATAAAGAGCAATGAAGGATCATCTATGCGTTGTCCACTACCGTCACAGATGATGAAATGTGAGTTCATCACTTCAAACCGTAAACAAAACGGAGTAGCGCTATACCACCTCTCCTCCAAAGAAAAAGTCAAGCCGGTAAAGTCATGGAGACGGTCTTCTGCAACTCTGAAGGGGTTATTCTGTTTGGTATCCTCCCTCATGGTGCAACGATCAACTCGGAAATGTGTTATACTACCCACAGGAAATTGAAGGAACGACTTCAGCGTGTTCATCGGCACAAAACTGCAAATAAATTTTTGTTTCTCCGTGATAACACAAAGCCTCACACAAGTCTGCGCATCCGAAGAGAGCTCACACAACTTCACTGAACTGTTCTTCCTCAACCACCCTACATCGCGAATCTCGCAGCTTCCGGCTTCCATCTCTTTGACCCGACGAAGGAGTCGGTGTGAAGGAAGCAGTACGTCGGTGACGGGGATGTTATTGATGCAGCAAGATGTCGGCTGCGACGCTGACCAGTACAGCAGTACCATGCGGGCGGGTCATGGCATGACCCTCCCACTAAGGTGGTGTTAAGTCTGTTGCCCTGGACGCAGATTGTATTAAATAATAGGGTTTTGCAGCCAAAAGAATGGGGAATAATATCGTATTGGAAAACTGAAAAAAACCTCTTTTCATAGAAAAAAAAAACTATGTTGCATTACTTATTGAACACGCCTCCTACATTAGCAGCTAGGCTGATCAGACACTGATTGTTAAAAGTAATCGGTAATTGCAGGTTTTTTCCAAGAACTTCCACGTGAACTATTGACTTCGCCTATCTCCATAGCAGATTGGTTAGCGTTCCTCACTGCCATGCAGAGAACTCAAGTTCAATTCCCGGTACTACGAGGGATTTTTCACTGATGCGAGGACTGGAACGGGGTTCAGTCAGCATCGTGATGAAAACTGTGGAGCTACTTGAGTGGGATGTAGCGTCTTCAAACCTGCGAATCCGGCAACGTCCGGCGGAGGGCGATGTGTAGTAGGCCCATGATCCTCCATACCACATCCGCAGGACACCACATGGCAGAGGGTGACACGGCGGCCGGGCGGCACTGCGCCGTCCTGTCAGCCTGGTGGGGCGTTGGCTATCAAACTCAGCCAATTAAGTGGTAATATCCACCCACTACTAACGTCCGACTCAAATATTTTAATTAGTGTCATTCTCCTACTGCTGCACACTCCTCTGCAGCCCTCCTGTATATCGTACTGGTTTGACAACTTCACGGAAGTACAAGGCGAACAACGTCTTAGCAACAATCTATCGATTATAACAATCTATCGATTATATCTATGAGTACAGTTACAGTGCGATGGTGAGAATATTATCTTCCGAAAGGTTAGCGCCGAGGTTGGATTTTCTGCACCCTGCACAGTTCGGTGAGGAAGTTTTTAGTTCATACTAATGCAGGCTCAGCTGTAGAGGGAAGACATTTTAGTGTCTGCGATATTGTTAGAGTATCTGCGATATTGTTAGCCTGCATGCCTTAAAGAACCTTGTAGTTATTCTAATAGATAAAACTACTCAATTTCTTTAGAAAGGTATAAAATAGGAATCTCTTCCTTCTCAGATTGATGAAACAACAGTGACCAAGGAGTTTCCTGATGCAATCTTTTCAAGCTCATTAGAAAACTAATCCAACCTACTCGTGTATTACACAATGCAAACTAAGCATGTCGACTGGAATACTCATTCAGTTTCATGTTCAAGTACTGTTTCTTATCTCACTCGATGTCCGAGACAACTGCGGCGCTTTTTGACTAAAAGAGAGAACGTGATAGGATTATTATTTCTTTGTTTCGTATTTATCAGAGAAATCAGAAACCAAGCTACAATTTTGTTGAAAGTTAAAACATAAAAATTAGCACACTCTCTGAATTTCCTCATCTGTATTTTTATTGCTAGGTAATACAGCAGAGCGTTTTCACGTAGGTAATACAAGCTCAGTCACGGTTTTTCGGTACCGGCATTGAGGTAAAACGTATTATCTGTACGCTAACTGTAGATATCTCTCCGCTGTCGAATTTCTTATCTCTTCATCTCATCAGCTAATGTACCGTACATCCCATATATTTCTGCCCCTATATTTTCCCGATAAGATGCCGTGTAATCGATACAGCCAGTTATACCAAGAAGACATATAGAGGAAAGGTGCCTAATGTGAGACACACTTTTGTAAACCCATTTGAAAGACCTAAAAGAAAATGCAATTGTATTTATTGTGATGGTAATAAGATCTTGCATTACTTAATTTTATCATACAATTATCGTATTTGCAATAATAAACAATCTTTCAAAGTAGTTTTTTAATCTTCACAAACAAGGCATTTCGTAGAAATGAGATCAAGGTTTCCTAATATGAGACAGTAATAATATTTTGCTGTAATTATTTTATTACATAATAATGACATATGAAAATAAAATTTTTACATGCTCATTCATTTCTTTTATCCTTCACTCATTTCACACTATTTAGGTTTATATTTACGGCACCCGGGGCAAACAAAATTGTCTTCTGTGACACCGCAATCTTCGTGAGTCCAGCGATGACATTTCGTCACTGTGCCCATTTCTCCCCGTGTTTGCCTTCAGAAAACCGCTCAGTACAGAACAGACACTCTGCATCATCGTCATCACTGAATCCCCACTGTCATCAAGATGGACATCGGATGCTGAGTCACTAGACGATTCCTCTGCTTTAGGTCTACGATTGGAAAATTTTTCCACTCTTCTTCCCAAATAACTTTCTCGCTGCTTCCTTAGCTTCAGCCTCTGATTTCTTCTGTTTAGATTCTTGCAATTGCTTCATATAAGGAGTTGAAGTTATTAACGCAGCAGAGCACGAACGCGATGTTTGACCTATTTGACTAACTCCAGGTGGTTTTGCGATGTGTGGGAGAGGTCTGATGTCTGCCGGGCTGACAGCTTGGCCATCTCCAACAGTAGTTTCATTTTCGTTTTTGGCACCTCTTTCATGAAGAGCGTTAGCATGGCGATGAATTGAAAATTCATGTTCCCTAAAGATGTTTCTGTTGCATGGGATGAGACCTGTTTTTCTGAAGGCATTCACAGATGCTTCCATTGTTGCTGCTCGGTTGTAAGCTGCCCCAAATAACTTGGATATTAATAATGGGGTGATAACACGACCTGGGTTACTTGCCAACCACGTTCCTATCTCTTGGGCATAGTAGGTTTTCAAAGGCCCCATAAATCCGAACTCAAGTCGCTGCATTTTATGCGTTGAGTGAGTTGGAAAACATACAACATGAACATTGTTTTCACGTGCTTTATCTAACACATCGAGATTCTTTGTGTGAGAATAATGGCCATCAAGAATCAAAATGACTGGGTCATTTGAAGATGGCTTTACATGGCTCACAAAATGATCAAACCACTGAGTAAAAATGTGAGTTTGTATCCAGCCACTTGGATGACATGCTGATATTGATCCTGCAGGTGCACCATCCATCAAGTTCCAGAAAACATTCCAATTTCTGATCATAAAACTAGTCAAAGTAATCCCTGTTTATCATAATTTAATCGAATTAGAATAAACGCAGTTTCCTAAATTTTACTACAGTAAATGATGAAATATTGTTATCTCATGATAGTATTGCGTAAATTACATATAAGAAATCGTGAGAGGACGAGTTCCCCCAATATGCGATAGGTATCGTAATATGCGACACTGTCGCGTATTTGGATCCCCATACTGTCGCATATTAGGAATTTTGCCATCTTACACAAAGAATCACGCACTTTCTAACAACGTTCGTTGGAAAATGAACCTAATTGTCAATAATTATAGGTAATACCGTTACAAATAACAACAATAAAAGAGAGCAGTAATATCCACTCACCTCTAAGCTGAAATATTGTCTCAACACCGATGTCGCAAAAACTCCAAACACAAGAAATTTTGTATCAACCTCTACGTACTGTGTCCGGCTTAACTACGGCGTCCTACTCGCTGTGTCGTCGTCTGGCACACAATAGACGAGTTTAAGAAGCTCTCCACCAGAGTGCAACCCCTAACATGAGCACAGTTGGGGTGGCTCATATTAGGGAACTATCGCATAATAGGCACCTTTCCTCTAGACGCTATTTTCTTGCTGGTATCAGAAAAAGCTTACAACATCTTGTACGACTGACGTTAAGTGCGTCCGAGGTTCCAACGTTGTTGCAGTGTACGGTATATAAAATAGAATATTTCTGTATTCCTCTTTCGTTGAGTACCTCTTCCTCCCCTATTTTACAACCTTATTTAAGACACTTAAGTACTTGTTTCCAATGGTCTTGAAGTAAGGCACCGTTTCTATTACTTGTTGTTCTTCGGCAGTTAACTATAACAAAATTATTGTAACTATGAGGATGGACGTTTCTGTGAACAGATATTTCTCGGGGTTAAATTAGCGTCACCTCCAGGAAGTGGAAAATGACAGTAACTTGCAGACCCTGTACATAAACAAACACTTCCTGTTACTACACCACGCACCGCAAACTTTTCTCAAACAGTCATCCGTATTTGATATTCCTCAACCCAAGATCGTGTAGAAACGGGAGTGGGACGCTAAGTGTTGTCCGCCCCGTGTCGCCTTCGTTCGGCAGACCCGCCTACCTGACAGCCTCTTCCTGCTGACCTTTCTTCACGATTGTTTTCACGTCTTTCAGTGTTCCACTCGCAGCTCGCTCAGAGACACGCTGCGCCAGCAGTTTATTTTCGTCGTTCACTGCTTACCGCCCTAACGATGAGAGGTCTTAACCGCATTGACGTTCACGTCTATAGTCTGCGTCCATTAACTCGCTTCTGAAAAACTCAACTCAACACGCACCCCTCCCCTGTTTCAAAATATTTCATACGACTGACACGCCTTGTTTCCGTAAGACCTTTCTCCTGTAAGTAGCAATCCAAGACTGTTCTGCAATGTCTGTGTTTACTTTTTACCAGAAAGACAGTACAGGACAAAAAGTAAGTAAGTGTGACGCGTAAATGATAATCTCACACTCATTCATAAATAAGTATTGTAAAACTACTAGCATTTTTAGCTTAGGGCGCTCAGTACATATATTTTTGTATTGTTTTGTTTCAAAACGAACATGGACGTGCTAGTTACCAATTGTGCTTTAAATAGCTGAATAGTTCTATCTGTTTCCGTACAATGGACAACACAGTGACGTCTCGGTCACCGGACACGAGCTTCGCTCGATCAGTTTATAAACAGACTTTAAAACCTTGTAAGCAGAAATTCCTGGAGGTCGTAACTGATAAATATGGACTACACACATTTGACACAGTTGCTATCTGCAGACACGAAACAACAGTTCCACTACTTGATGATTCAGCTACTTTGTGACAACATCAGATGCAAGACAGAGATAAAGAGGATCATCTCCATTATTATGCCTTCTTAGAGCAACACGTGTGTTCAAACACATCATTTTGGATTTACTCACTCTTTTCCCTGCTGTATGTCCACCTACACTGCTTTCTAGATAGTTGGTATAAACTAAATCGTCGCCATTCTACAGTAGTCAGGAAAAACTCAACATCTTGGCTTAAAGTTTCAGTTGACGGCTACCTCTTTTAGCAGGAAGATGTCAAAGACTACAATAATAAGGTAACTAATGTTATTACGTTCACACAGACACGTCTGCTGTCTCGTCTAAGTACAAGGAAAGCATCTGACGATAAAAAAGCGTGACCTATGACTTTTAACGGTCAAGACCCGCTTTCTCTTCATTGTAGTGCGGCTCACTGATTTCAGTAAACACATAAGGCCCAACGGAAACGTTTCTTTGTTCAAAAAACTGATATTGTAAACATTAAGAAACAGATTGTCTGTGCTTATCTCTAATTTCACTAAATACATCATAACATATTCTGGCCAATACAATATAAACCAGCAACACCTCAGGTGAGAAAGTTTACTAGTTAAATAGTCCTACTGGCTACACCTATGCCGGCCGCTGGTGGCCGAGCGGTTCTGCGCTACAGTCTGGAACCGCGCGACCGCTACGGTCGCAGGTTCGAATCCTGCCTCGGGCATGGATGTGTGTGTTGTCCTTAGGTTAGTTAGGTTTAAGTAGTTCTAAGTTCTAGGGGACTTATGACCTCAGCAGTTGAGTCCCATAGTGCTCAGAGCCATTTGAACCATTTTGTGCTACACCTATTATTAGTTTGAAGTCATCGTGGGAGCTCTGATTTATCCATCACAGGCCCATAAACCTCATGCAAGGTCTTGGGATTGCGCAAAATTCTGCCATAAAATAGTTTTGCATCGAATAAATAAAGTAGCCGTCGACTGAGATAAGGTCCTGAAAAACCAACTGTTTCTCGAGTGCAACCACTACAATTGCATGAAACTAAAACTATTCTACTATAAACTCATACTCAGTTTGGCACATTGACGTTATCAAACGACAATCTTCATAGTAGTCACCTGCACACACTGAAGCATCGCAAAAAAAGTCTTTGTTATGACATGCGCCTCGAGGTTGACGTTCAGTCGTAAAAATTTGCGAAGCTATACTGTATTCGACGTCTCATCCAAGCCATCCAGTTCCCTCCCATCGCCATCTTCCCTTCCCCCCTCCCCCGACACACACACACGCACACGCACACACACACACACACACATTCTCTCCCCACACCACACGTAACTTACACTATCACTCATAGAAACCAAAGTAAGAGCAAACTGAGAAGACTAGTTCTGGTGCGTTGGCGCGCCTCTTTACGCAGATCTTTATTTATAGGGGACTTTCACATGAACTATCAATTTTGACAAAGTGCTATAGCTTTCTATTTATTTATTTCACCTTCCATCGTAATCCATTTAGCTATTTTGGCCAACGTACATATAATTACGGCATATTCAGAGGAGGTTTCACTAAAAGACTAACATTACACTACAGTATTAAGACGTAAAACATCATTATATACAGATTGGTCGAGATTTTAAAAAACTCATTTAAAAATGTACATTTCACTGCCTTGTGGGGGCGACGTATGTCAATTTGAGATTTCTCTCTAGCTTGGTAGCGGCCTGACATCGCAGCGGATAATCAAGAACAAGCTCATCAGGTTATTCAGTTTGTCAACAATTACAGTTTGAGCAAAAAATCTAACGGAGCAGTAAAAGATGCTATAGAATGTTCCCAAAAGAAAATTTTTGCCGAGCAACTGTATCTACGAAATTTAAGTGTACGTTTATTGCCCTCGTACCACGACACGGGCGACTGAGGACTGCAGGTATAATGTTGGAGTAATGTCTGCCCTTCCTCTGGTATGAAAGTTTTTAATGGGTCTTTATAATACGTACGAATGTATGTAAGGCTTTTTGTGTATTTTTCCTATGTTGAAATTCTGAAGATTCTCCTAAAAGGCGAAACACGTCAATAAAGTTTCTGCTGTCTTTGCAACCTAGACTGTTTTCCTACTTTATGGAAATCCGGTTACAGGAAATTTGTCAAGTTAACACTCGTTGATCTGGACAGCGTCCTTAGCTCGAACATGCACTACTTGCTATCGATGATTCAGTACTGGGCTTGAAGCCAAATTATGATAGTATTTTTTTTTCTGAGTTCCAGCCTCACGTGTCACTTCTCGTATCTTATGAACCAGAAGGTTACCACTACTATTATTCGAAAAACGTTCTTTGTAAGTAGTGACTCAGAGCGTGAATTAGTATTGTTTGACGGCGCACATTTAAGGCAAGGATGGAGTCATACCAAGGAACTTAAAAAAGTAAGCTACTCATTATTATGGGAAGCGAAGCAGCCTTTACTGAATGTTGCACTTCACATCAGAATGACACAGATATTTCTCAAGGTAGTTACTACGCCTGTGTAAACAAAGGTCGTGATGTTCTACCTATCTTTTAGTTCCTCGACGACATAAATTCGCTACTTCGTGATGGGGCCATTCGAGGACCAATGTATGAACGCCGTCACCATTGGAAAATCTTTTTGCCCTTGATTTTCTTTCAGTTTTTCGAAAAGATTGCCTGGACATTGTCACCTTTGGTCGATAGCCTTCCTACCCGATCAGCGTCACCCACGTCTCTGCGACCTGGAGATAATTGTTGGCAGCATTTCACTATGGCTGGATACGACTACAAACTGTCACCCGTTTCGTCACAGGCACCTCTTTTTGTGATGCTAGCTGATGTCATGTGGTACATATACGGCCAGAATTTCGCGGCAATGCTGTGTGGATTTTAGACGTTTTGCCAAGAAGAAGCCTACTGTCGCGCGTACTTCGACTACGGAATAAGATTCCAGCTGCCGCGTCATTGCAATCGCACCCTGTGATGAACCTCTTATCTTGACTGCAGCTGAACTGTGTCTGCAGGAAACTGGGAATTTGTACTCTCTTCTGACAATGCGCCACTCTTCTAGTGCAATGGTTTAATCGTGGAAGTACATGTGTAACATACTTTCTGAACTTGCTGCATATGTTCCTTTTGATGAAGAATTATCATAGCATTACTTCAGCCACTCTCCAGTTACACGCATAAAAGCGAATAGTATGAAAACAGTGAGGTACAAAGTAAGCCATAATTTTCCTCTTATCGCCGTCGGTGCCCACGTCTAATGTGTTCTGATGTGAATAACAGGTACGTAGCAAGGATATATCATCCGAAAATGATTTAACAGTCGTCGAATGTATGATTCTCTATACGGTGTTTCTTAATCATACTATCGCCACAGTAGAATCAACAACATAGAAATAGAAAAATAAACACAGAAATATGTCTATGTATGCAGACCTGAGTCATCAAGTGGAAAATCTTACACCATAATGCAATAGTTATTTATTTGTTTAATCAGTCCACTAAATATCAACACAGCACCACAAAATCGTGTTTTGTCGAGTTTTCCAAGTCAGGTAAGCAGAACGCAGCTTCGCGCACGCGCTCTGTAATAGGACACAGGCGAACACAGAACCAGGCGGTACTCACCGTGTTGCACGTGAGCGCCGCTTGCAGCCTAGCGCCGGCTGTGTGGCGTGATCTGTTGCCCGACGCCCTCGCGGCTCACCTGTTGCGGCGGCTGCTATAGGCGGTGTGCGCCACGGCGCGTCCCCCACAGACGGCCACGTCCCCCCTTCCCCTCCCTCTCCCCCTCCCACCACCCTGCACACCCGCCCCCGCTTCCTCCCACAGACGCCGACGCCGACACCGACGCCGACGCCAACGACTGGCGCCGCTGCGCAACTCAATTAGCTCTCTTCTGCGCCGCGTCGCCCTCGAGACTGTTACTTTACGCCTCCCGTGTCACCTCCTGTCCTCTGCCCTCTCCTCTCATGTAGCGACTGAAACAGCGTGTGAGAGCAGCTGTTAACGTTTACTGAGCACAAAAGTACTGAGCCGAGAGATGCAACGGTCAAAGGCTGGGTGCGCAATAGAGACACCGGAGTCACTGTTGATTTATCATCTACACAAATATTCTGCAAGTCTCTGTACGCTGAGGTGACAAACGTCATGGGATAGCGATATGCACATGTAAAGATGGCGGTAGTATCGCGTACACGAGGTGTAAAAGGGTTGTGCAGTGGCGGAGCTGTCATTTGTACTGAGGTGATTCATATGAAAAGGTCTCCGACGCATGGGACATTCGATTTCGTAAATAGTCAGGGAATTCAGTATGCCGACATCCACGCTGTCAAGAGTATGCTGAGAGTACCAAAATTGAGGTTGGTGCATTTGCACGTGCTGCAATACGTGCTTCACTTAACGACCGATATCAGAGATGTTTGCGTAGAGTTGTCAGTGCTAACAGACAAACAACACTGCATGAAATAACTGCAGAAGTCAATGTGGGATGTATGGCGAACGTGTCCGTTACAACAGTAGGGCGAAAATTTGGCGTTAATGGGCTGTGGCAGCAGACGACCGACCCGAATGCCTTTGCTAACAGCGCTACATCGCCTGCAACGCCTCTCTTGGCCTGGTGATCACACTGGCTGGATTCCGGACGACTGTAAAACCTTTCCCTAATCAGACGAGCCCCGATTTCAGTTAGCGGGAGCTGATGATAGGGTCCGACTGAGTCGCACACCCCACGTAGCCATGGACCCAGGTTGTCAACAGGGCAGTGTGCAGCTGGTGGCGGCTGTGTTTACATTCCATGTAAACGGAAGCGATAATTGACTGGAAATGATTACGTCCGGCTACCGGAAGACCATTTGCAGCCGTTCATGTACTTCATATTCCCAAACAAGAATAGAATTTTTATGGATGACAAAGCACCATGTCACCAGGCCACAGTTGTTCACGACTGGTTTGAAGAGCATTCTGGACAATCCGAACGAATAATGCGGCCATGCAGTCCGCCTGATACGAATCCCGTCCAACATTTATAAGACATAATCGAGATGTCAGTTCGTGCACAAAATCCAGCACTGGCAACACTGTCGCATTTATGCATCGCTATTGAGGCTGTATGGCAGTATTTCTGCAGGGGACTTCCAACGACTTGTTGAATACATGCCAAGTCGAAGTACCACACTACTTCGGGCAAAAAGAGGTCCGACACGATGTTAGGAGGTATCCTATGACTTTTGTCGCCTCTGTGTGTATTGCTTTACCAACGATAGGTCGCTGTCTTCATCAATGTTCTGTTACTGTCGTGAATGAAGTGTGGGAGAAGTGTACGCCAGACTGTGCAACAAAATACTTGATATGTTGTTCTCGTTACTGACAACGGGAAGCAAAAGAATCATTCAACTACTGCTTTTTCAAACTTTCCCAATATTGTGCTCTAAAAATAATTTATTTTTTCCCAAGGTTCCCATGTTCTTCTCATGACATTACTACTGCGTATGGGTCTCAGCGTCTTGAACAATTGTCGTCCATACAGTCCTCTCAGTATGGTTCTTCATCATCCTGTAACTGAGAGATGATGAAAGAAAAGGTACCAAATAGAAAAAAATACTGCGATTTGCTCTGAAGTGATATTCTCTTCTAGTTTTACGATAGCTTCCAAGAGGCAACGATCAAGCATTACGTGGATATAGCCTAAAAGTACGTAAGGTGGTACGCAAGCTCTACGCTGGAACACACTGAATTGTACACTGGTGTGCAAAACCTATGGACGCAAACAACTTTCGCATGATGTGTCACCACCAAGTAACACAGTTTTATGAAACTTACACCATCTGTAAGAAGAGCGCTCCCATGCTGGCCACAAAGTTGGTAAAGAGATTTTGTGGTTAGGCATCCCATTTCTCCACTAGTGCGGCTGATTACAGCTGGATGGTCGTTGGCATATTTGGACGTGCTGTAATACGAGCGGCACCCCAACACGTCCCACACGTGCCCTATGGGATTTCAGACGGGGAAACGGGTAGGATAGTCTATTTGCCGAAAATCAGCTCGTTCCAATAGCTCCCCCACCTGCGCTGTTCGAAGCGGTCGCCCATTGTCATCGAAGAAAGTGAAGCCAGTGCCTAATGCACCCCTGAAATGGTGCAGGTGGCGGAAGAGTATAGTGTCACAATGACGTTACCGGTGAATGTACTGTGTACGAAGATTTGGAGGTCAGTGCACCCATGCAACATTATGCCTCCCCACAGTTGAGATCCGCACCAGCAAAACTATCATGTTCGGCATGTTCCTGGTTGCATTATGTGTTCCCATCTCTCGTCATACGACACTACATCCAGAATCACTACTCAGACTGAATATGCTCTCATCCGATAAGAGGACGTGGTCCCATTCCTCGTTTGTTCCACTCCCTTTGCTCTTGGAACCATCGCATTCGATCTCACTGGTGTGCGGATGCCGGCCGCGGTGGTCATGCGCTTCTAGGCGCTCAGTCCGGAACCGCGCGACTGCTACGGTCGCAGGTTCGAATCCTGCCTCGGGTATGGAGGTGTGTGATGTCCTTAGGTTAGTTAGGTTTAAGTAGTTCTAACTTCTAGGGGACTGATGACCACAGATGTTAAGTCCCATAGTGCTCAGAGCCCTTTGAACCATTTTTCGTGTGCGGATGTCAAGAAACTCAACGTACTGGTCGTCGAACAGAGAGACCACTACAATGCAGCCGCCGTACCATGGAGCAGACTTTGCGTGCCTTGCAGTCCTGTTAAATGTGGTTTCAGTTACACCTACTGTTTGACGTGAGTCCTGTCCGCCTATTGCACAGTGTAGCGGTCATCTGCTGGTCGATCTCCCTCTCTCAATCTGTCGGCAGCGGTTGTGGTTCGCTGCTCTCCCCATCCACACGAATCGATGCTGTATACGATACCAAACTCGTAGGCTACGTCACGCGCCGCCCATCATCCAGTCTCCTGATGATTCTTCTCCGTGTAAAGTCATCTGGACCATGTTGTAATGAAGCACACCACCACAGTGCTCGCTAATATACACACACTGTCTTTTACAGTTCCTTCAACTGCCTCGTGTAGTGGGACCAGTCTCATTTCGAACTGTAGTCACTCTGACCTCATACCATGTGATGTCCAACTTTCTGTGTACGACTGGGAGACCACTGGCAACATTCGTTACTAACAAGTAGTTAATAAACTTTAACACAAAAGAAAAACAAAGTGAAATAAAATATGAATAACACGATCCACCACGTAGGTATTACATGAAAGCGATGGAAATCGGCAGATGTGACGTACAGACAAACAAATGACTACAGTTTCAGAAAAAATGTGTGGTTTTTGAAAGAGAAAGAGCTACACAAATTTAGCATGTAAATTAAGCTCCTTAGCTTGTCATCGGTGCTCAGTTCAAGGTGGGACTCATCACTGAAGACAGTTCTATTCCACTCAATGAGATTCCAGGCCGAGAGCGTGTCTAGCAAAGTCCCAGACAGTGGTAGGATACCAACTTAAATGTCGCGCGCCACACGGGTCGACAACGAGGAGCGAAGGTCCGTGATGCCGTTTGTTTTCATAGTAGGACCATTTGCTTCTCTTACATGGCACCCTTACAGCACTGCGATTCGTAGACGATATTCTAAGCCCCGTTTTGTTGCCCTTCATGGCAAGCTATCCTGGAGTTACATTTCACCAAGACAGTGCCCGCCCGCAAACGGCGAGACTTTCTATTGCTTGTCTTTGTACTTGCTAAACTCTACCTTGGCCAGTAAGATCACCGGATCTCTCCCTTATTGAAATGTTTGGAACGATATGGGCAGGACGCTACAACCAGCTCGGGATTATGACAACCTAACTCACCAGTTGGACACAATTTGGCACGATATCCCCCAGAAGTTCATCCAACAGCATTCTCAGTCAATGCCAAGCCGAATAACTGCTTGCGTAAGGACCAGAGATGGGCTAACAAGTTACTGACTTGCTCAGTATGAGTGCTCTTTCTCTTGAATAAATCATCCAGCTTTTTTTTTTTTTTTTTTTTTGTAACTGTAATCATTTTTGCTATGCACACATGCATCACGTCTACCAATTTTCGTCCAGTTCGAATAATTCCTTTATGGTGCCTTGTTTCTTTGTCTTAGAGTGTATGTTATGTTACTTTATCTAGCTCGTTCTTAAGGTTTGCTGAGCAGATGTATAAACAAGTTAAAACACTCGTATATTTAGAAAGTCTACGATGTTTCCGTAAGTTGTAATTCATGACGCGAGAATGATGGCGATCTACGTGTGGAATTGGTGTTTTATCTTGCTTAGTCTCTCGCACAAAGTAATATGCTGGTCACGATAGGGCTCACAGCAGGTCACGACAGCGTTCACACGAAAAGCATTTTGACGTTGAGTCACACGCACAAGTAATGGAGTCCAACTTATGAAGCGACTCGAAAATGTCAATGACGAAATGCATGCCTATGAAGTAATTCAGGTGTCATCTGCAGCATGTCCAGTTTTCAGACACAACTCTTCTGTGGCAAACAATTGACATATTATAGTACTGACCAGGTCATGCCACTAAATCATCCACGATTTAATACAGAATTTCCTTTTAATGTGACTGTCACCTCTTACATCCGTCTGATCGTTGGAGATTTCATTCTCTTTACATACTTCCTTGTACTCCAGATACAGTTCTAGGACCTAGCAAACAGAAAGGTGATAATTACATTTTCCTAAACTACGAAGGGAAAAAATCCGCCATCGTTCAGAAATCGTTAATTTAATTCAGATTTATGATGCGTATCTAGCGCAGGAGACTCATCTTCAGTATTTCGTCGGAGTTTTGCATGGCAATTTTCACTGGACCTGCTGCTAATCATTATAATAGGACCACTAAAACGCAAAAAAAGTGACGAAATACTGGTTTTAATCGCCTGAAGATGAATCTTCAGGAGTGAAAATGCATAAATGCATCGTTAATCGCGTATATAAACGTGTGATTACTATAACTGCGTTACAAAGACCTCTCGTAATCTTGTAGTGCTTTTAACTTTTCTTCCCCATCTTTCTTAAAGTTTTAGATATTTGCCTGTTACGCCTCATTGTATAATGCTTCTGCTGTCTATAGTTAGTTTCTATTTGAACTCTCCAACTCTTTATTTTTTCTGTTCCTCAATAATTCATTATTATTTTGGTCATTCGTTCCTGATTAAAAATTATATTACATGAACTATACACTCATGAGCCAAAACGTTATGACCACTGCCCGCCGGCCGCTGGTGGCCGAGCGGTTCTGGCGCTACAGTCTGGAACCGCGCGACCGCTACGGTCGCAGGTTCGAATCCTGCCTCGGGCATGGATGTGTGTGTTGTCCTTAGGTTAGTTAGGTTTAAGTAGTTCTAAGTTCTAGGGGACTTATGACCTCAGCAGTTGAGTCCCATAGTGCTCAGAGCCATTTGACCACTGCTCACTGTGTGGTTTAATCCCTCCCGGTGGTGTTGCTGGCACGTGATGCTGCAAGGAAATAATGTACGCGGAAGGAGACGAATCAGCCGTCATTATAGCGAAGATACGGGCTGTAAATGCGGAAATCCACTGATGCACAGGTTACATTATTGTGGCCCCGCGGATGGAAACGAGAATCCGTAAAAAGGTATTTCAATCAGATGTGCCAAGATAAATCAGATACTTGGATTCCACCCTTAAGAGATCGTTGTAATTAACTGCAAGTGACCCTGTGAATATTCTTTGTAAAAAAAAAGAATTGCTGCAAAAATCGGAGTAGGGCTTTTAGGTGCAGTTATCAAAATTTTAAAAAAAAATACATTTTTAAGCATTTTTCAGTGATGAGAGATTCGTGCTACATACAAAAGTTGGTCTTATATTTTGTACAAATAATTCAGAACGCAAAATATACGCAATGTGTAGCGGAAACCCACGAGAGCAGAGAGCTGCATCCCAATAACAAAGCAACAGTTTTCAGATGATTTCATTCGGAACAATAGAGAAACATATTCCACACGGTTGCCTAATGTTAACTATTTCGGTACTCTGTAAAGCAAAACTCTCACACATTTTAGGTAAAGATAAAACACTAGTAACTTCTGTTGTTGTATATTTATCGATGCACATTTTTCCATAATATTTTCTATAGTAAATTGCTTTCTCTCATTCACAATGCACAATATTACAGCTGACCCGAATCCTATAATTCTGGAGTAACAATAACACTATGAACGTTACCTGGAGATAATTATGTTTCCGGAAATCGGAATAATGTGTGATTTGCACTTGTGTAATGACGCTACTACGATCCTCATACGAGGTAACTGTGTTGCTTCTGTAGGTTACAAAGCTCTCGATAGGCCAAATTCGAAAGCATAGTTTTACTGATCAGTAGCAAAAGCCACAGAGTGTCTTTAACGTTACGTATTTTGAGTGCAGCAATTCACTGTAACCGGGTGTATTCAGAACTAATAACTGAACCATTGTACTGATAGTAGTGACTGCTACAATGTCAGTTGAATATTCAGTGGGATTCGCTATTAGGATAACAACTTGTTTTTTCCAAAATAACAATAACAGGTCAATACTGTTAGCTTACGTACCTTCTGTACATTAAAATACTATCATAATTACTATTACTATTATGTACGATCATTAGAAAGAGTATTATATTTTGTACTATACCATGAGTCAGTGTATGAATGTAATGGTAAGTTTGCTTCATTGAATGCTATCCGGTCATTCCACTAGGTTCCCTATAGGCGTGTGTGATGTAATTACTACAGTGACGGCACATATCCCCCTACGTACTATCACTGGCAAGCCACATAATTAATTAAAACCCACAAAATCATATTCAATAGTGTGTAGTCGGTAGGTCACGTGCTTCCGTTCGTAGTGATTAACAGATTCACTATAACACTCGTGGTTCATGGTGTGGGTTCCTGTAGTCATGTCCTAGTTCATGAACCACGGGCAACGTATGTGTGGCCAAGTAAGTGGTCCCGACAGTCGGGATACCAGTTACTTTGGAATAAGGCTGGGCATCTCGGACATATTCTGAGTCGTGGTCACCTTTGTGCTCAGACGGCAAAGACTATCAAATCCACCGGTTAGTCCCTCAACCGTTAGGGGTAAAACTCAATGGGACTCGGGGCAAGTAAGGCTAGCAACCTGCTTCCCTGGTACTTTAAATATTATGCTGGCAACAATCAGAGCAAAATGCCTCGGATCTTTGGAGGTGACGGAGTCCCACCTCTAACTGACAAACCAGGGACTCCTAAGATACGACTTGGCAAACAAATGGTAATGAGATGGGGAGCTATTAATATCAATGGGGGCTACTATGGGAAGAAGGTAGAGCTGGCAGAGGCTGCAAGTAAGATGGGGCTGGACGTTTTAGCTGTTAGTGACAGTCGGGTAAGGGGTGAGAAAGAAGAGGAACTGGGAGAATACAAGGTCTACCTGTCAGGAGTCAAAGCAGGAATAGCACAATGGGGTGTAGGGCTTTACATCAGGAAAGAAATGGAACCCAACGTAGTTGCAGTAAGGTATGTAAACGAACTACTGATGTTGATAGATTTGACAGTGTCTAGCAAGAAAATTAGGATTGTGTCAGTATATTCGCATTGTGAAGGGACAGATCAAGATAAGATGGATAGTTTTTATGAGGCACTCAGTGATGTAGTTGTTAGAGTAGGACAAGGACAGTGTTCTGCTCATGGGTGATTTTAATGCCAGGATTGGAAATCGAACAGAAGGGTATGAAAAGGTTATGGGTAGATTTGGAGAGGATATGGAGGCCAACAGGAACGGGAAACAACTCTTGGATTTCTGTGCCAGTATGGGCTTAGTAATCACAAACTCCTTTTTTAAACATAAGAACTTTCACCGATATACTTGGGAAGGCAGGGGAACCAGATCTGTCATTGACTATATAATAACAGATCAGGAATTCAGGAAGGCTGTGAGGGACACCTTCCCCCATGAACCATGGACCTTGCCGTTGGTGGGGAGGCTTGCGTGCCTCAGCGATACAGATGGCCGTACCGTAGGTGCAACCACAACGGAGGGGTATCTGTTGAGAGGCCAGACAAACATGTGGTTCCTGAAGAGGGGCAGCAGCCTTTTCAGTAGTTGCAGGGGCAACAGTCTGGATGATTGACTGATCTGGCCTTGTAACATTAACCAAAACGGCCTTGCTGTGCTGGTACTGCGAACGGCTGAAAGCAAGGGGAAACTACAGCCGTAATTTTTCCCGAGGACATGCAGCTGGAGACCAAGAGATCAATACACTAAGCAGATTCAGAAGGATGTAGGTTGCAGTAGGTACTGGGAGATGAAGAAGCTTGCACAGGATAGAGTAGCATGGATAGCTGCATCAAACCAGTCTCAGGACTGAAGACCACAACAACAACAACGTGAGGGACACAGGTGTATTCAGGGGATTCTTTGATGACACTGATCATTATTTAATCTGCAGTGAAATTGGGATTGTGAGGCCGAAAGTGCAGGAGGTCAGGTCCATATGTAGGAGGATAAGAGTGGAGAAACTTCAGGATAAGGAAATAAGGCACAAGTACATAACAATGATCTCATAAAGGTACCAGTTAGTTGAATGTAGTCAATTACAGTCATTGGAAAAGGAATGGACAAGGTACAGGGACACAGTACTAGAAGTGGCTAAAGAATATCTTGGAACAGTAGTGTGTAAAGGTAGGATGAAGCAAACAGCTTGGTGGAATGACACAGTCAAGGCAGCCTGTGAAAGGAAAAAGAAGGCGCATCAAAAATGGCTACATACTAGAACTCAGGTAGACAGAGAAAGTTATCTTGAAGAAAGAAACAAAGCCAAACAGATAATTGCAGCATCCAAGAAGAAATCTTGGGAAGACTTTGGAAACCGGTTGGAGACTTTGGGTCAAGCTGCTGGAAAACCATTCTGGAGTGTAATTATCAGTCTTCGAAAGGGAGGTAAGAAGGAAATGACAAGTATTTTTGACAGGTCAGGAAAACTGCTGGTGAATCCTGTGGATTCCTTGGGCAGATGGAGGGAATATTTTGAAGAGTTGCTCAATGTAGGTGAAAATACGATCAGTAATGTTTCAGATTTCGAGGTAGAATGGGATAGGAATGATGATGGAAATAGGATCACATTTCAGGAAGTGGAGAAAATGGTCAATAGAATGCAGTGCAATAAAGCAGCTGGGATGGATGAAATTAAGTCGGAACTTATCAAATACAGTGGAATGTCAGGTCTTAAATGGGTACACAGGATAGTGGAAATGGCCTGGGAGTCAGGACAGGTTCCATCAGACTGGACGAAAGCAGTAATCACACCAATCTTTAAACAAGGAAACAGAAAATATTGTAACAACTACAGAGGTATCTCTTTAATCAACGTTGTGGGTAAAATCTTCTCAGGTATTGTTGAAAGGAAAGTGCGAGTATTAGTTGAGGACCAATTGGATGAAAATCAGTGTGGGTTTAGGCCTCTTAGAGGTTGTCAGGACCAGATCTTTAGCTTACGGCAAATAATGGAGAAGTGTTATGAGTGGAACAGGGAATTGTATCTATGCTTTATAGATCTAGAAAAGGCATATGACCGGGTTCCTAGGAGGAAATTATTGTCTGTTCTACGAGATTATGGAATAGGAGGCAAACTTTTGCAAGCAATTAAAGGTCTTTACATGGATAGTCAGGCAGCAGTTAGAGTTGACGGTAAATTGAGTTCATGGTTCAGAGTAGTTTCAGGGGTAAGACAAGGCTGCAACCTGTCTCCACTGTTGTTCATATTATTCATGGATCATATGTTGAAAACAATAGACTGGCTGGCTGAGATTAAGATATGTGAACACAAAATAAGCAGTCTTGCATATGCGGATGACTTAGTAGTGATGGCAGATTCGATTGAAAGTTTGCAAAGTAATATTTCAGAGCTAGATCAGAAATGTAAGGACTATGGTATGAAGATTAGCATCTCCAAAACGAAAGTAATGTCAGTGGGAAAGAGATAAAAACGGATTGAGTGCCAAATAGGAGGAACAAAGTTAGAACATGTGGACGGTTTCAAGTACTTAGGATGCATATTCTCACAGGATGGCAACATAGTGAAAGAACTGGAAGCGAGGTGTAGCAAAGCTAATGCAGTGAGCGCTCAGCTACGATCTACTCTCTTCTGCAAGAAAGAAGTCAGTACCAAGACCAAGTTATCTGTGCTCCGTTCAATCTTTCGACCAACTTTGTTGTATGGGAGCGAAAGCTGGGTGGATTCGGGTTACCTTATCAACAAGGTTGAGGTTACTGATATGAAAGTAGCTAGGATGATTGCAGGTACTAGCAGATGGGACCAATGGCAGGAGGGTGTCCACAATGAGGAAATCAAAGAAAAACTGGGAATGAACTCTATAGATGTAGCAGTCAGGGCGAACAGGCTTAGATGGTGGGGTCATGTTACAAGCATTGGAGAAGCAAGGTTACCCAAGAGACTCATGAGTTCAGCAGTAGAGGGTAGGAGGAGTCGGGGCAGACCAAGGAGAAGGTACCTGGATTCGGTTAAGAATGATTTTGAAGTAATAGGCTTAACAACAGAAGAGGCACCAATGTTAGCACTGAATAGGGGATCATGGAAGAATTTTATAAGGGGGCTATGCTCCAGACTGAACGCTGAAAGGCATAATCAGTCTTAAATGATGATGATGATGATGACTATACCACTGACTACAGCACGCAGAGCTGCTCACGAATGTCCAATAGACGCAGTAAATTAAAACATAACTTCCAAGTAGGATGATAAAAATGCGACGCAATTGCAAGGTCTGTTAGTAAAGATAGTAATATTAAGTACTCAAATCCAGAAATTCTTTAAGTTTGATATTTAAGACCTTCGGCACAGGAAGATATGCATCTCGATGAAGCAGGATTTGTACTAGTTATTTAGATACAGATTGTAGTGGAGTAGATCACTGACGGCTACGTAGTCAATTTAGCGTACCAGGATGGACATGTGACCGTGAGGATGTGGGGTGCGGGTGACCTGAGGGATTGGCAACCCCGGGTCGGTGTGCGACGCTGAAGGAAAAGAACGCTGTTATTGGCTTTTATTGGTAGTGCTTTCTGCACAGCTACGTCACCGAATGCCCCTAGCTGGGAACCTCTGAGGCTCTGGAATGCATCGACTGCAACACTGGCAGCAGCCGGTACGGTGGCCTCACTGCCCCGCAGCAGAGAAGCGGCCAACAGCAAGTGTTCCCAGAAATCTGCGAGGTGGCTATCTGTTTGACGTGGCCTGGGTCAAACCCAGGATCTACGGAATGGATGGAGAGATAGGCTCTGCGTGAAGCCCATGCAGAGCGCCGGGTAACGCATCAGTGCTAGGTCGTGAGTCAGTCAGGGCTGGAGGGGGGGTGTGTTTGGGGAAGGAGACCAGACAGCGTGGTCATCGGTCTCATCGGATTAGGGAAGGAAGTCCGCCGTGCCCTTTCGGAGGAACCATCCCGGCATTTGCCTGGAATGATTTAGGGAAATCACGGAAAACCTAAATCCGGATGGCCGGACGCGGGATTGAACCGTCGTCCTCCCGAATGCGAGTCCAGTGTCTAACCACTGCGCCACCCCGCTCGGTTCAGGGCTGGAGCTGGAGCGCCGGCCAATCTGACGTCACGGCAGGACAGGTGGCAAGAGAAAAGTCCCCAATGCATGTGGTATTGTTTGAGCTGGAGGCCCAGAAATAGCCCAGATATACTTGTTTGGGCAGCGTTGTTGCATCCAAAAGCCCAGCTACTCTCACATACAGCTGACAAGTCCTGTCCTGGGCGTTAGCATGGAGCGATCCAGCCCGTCGTAAGGCAGCCAGCAGAGTGCAGGATGTCCGTGACCTACCGTTGTGCTACTAAAATTCCTTCGATCACGTCAGCATTATGTTGCCTGTCACTAGAAACTCGTAACTGGCACCCTACTCGTCCGGCTCTCGTGGTCTGCTCGAGCTGATGACGTAACAAAATTTTGTAGAGTATTTGTTATGAATGTAGATATACAACACAACGATCTCTTCCTGAACGAAACCACGTTACCTGTAACCTTTTAGTTTTCTAATGAACCTGTAGGTGTTCTGTAACAAGCAAACAAAACAGCAACGTGCAGCCAACGTGCATGGAATCTAACACCCCAAAAATGGCTGTGTATGGACACCAATGTATGCCTTCTGATAATTCTATTTGAACAATCCCAGAATTAAAAACTTGAATACACAGTACTGAATCGCCGTTTGGCTTTTTAAGCGCTCGTCAGATTGCTTTTCTGATGATGGTCTAGAAATCCAAAAGGCATTTCATAACGAACTATCACACAAATATTATTATTGTACATTTTTACCATGTGCTGACGTTTTTAATATGTCTATGTTTCTCCAGGTATCGACGGAATATTCTATAAATATAATCCCTGAATTAATGCCTATAAATTACCTCGCAAATGACTTTACATACCTTAATAGACCGCACAGCTAAGACAGTGATTCCTTATTAAGTAAACACACATTTTGGGGAAACGGTTATGATCTTAAATTATTGAGAGCAGTTTATGAACGTCAGTTCATGACCCAGAAGGGGAGCAGGGAACGAAATGAAACTTCACAGGTGCAGAGAGTATGTTCTTTATCTCAGTGATTACAAAATAGAGACCTAATTACTAACAACTTGGCAGTAAGAGCCCACTTATCGGTATGACGTTCCACCACCTCTAGCCTGGATGCATGCGCTGATTCGGTTGAGGTGTCATAAACCCATTTTATCCTCTCCTGGGGCTAGATGGCCAACAGTTTTTGTAACTGTCCTTGATATGTCGGATACTGGGGATACGACAGACTTCACGTCCGAGCTGGTACCACATATGTTCTATCATGAACGGATCTGAGGGTCTTACTGGACAGGGAGTAAATCAATATCAAGCAAACAGTTCATAGAGATGAGTGCCATGTGTGAACTTGCAGTGTCCTGTAGAAAAATTAGACCACAATAGTGTCGCATGACAAGTAACACATGTGGACGTAGGATGTTCGTGACGTACCGTTATACTACAGAAATTCCTTCGATCACTACTATCCGTGACTTGAGGTCATACTCTATGGATCCCTATACAATGACACCAGGCGTAACAACCTCCGTGCCTCTCCAAAACACTGGATGTATGGGACTTCTTCCGAGATGGTCTCCATATTCGCTGACGATAGTCATCTGGAGTAGTGGAGAACACAATGGGAAGCCCTTCATCGAGGTCCATGCTTCTTGGCCACGGCACCACTCCCAACAAGGTTATTTGTGTTTTTCTTTCCACGCAGCCTACACATGCGATGGTTATTCCACAGTTCAGCTGTTGCTAGTCTCCGACAAACCACATGGGACGACACAGAATGTTGCACGAAGTTCGAATGGCAGGCGCAGATGTAATGGAGTTACGATGTGTTTGGTGCACAATGTGGTGGTCAGACGTGGTCGACAAGAACCTTAACGACGAGCATTCCTGCCCTGATTTTCCCGTGTAGCCCATTGTCACATCTGAATGCTACACAGTTCTGGATGTTGCCCTATTCGAACAGCCGCGGAAATGGAGACCCGCAGCCGCTTTCAAACTCTGTCAGGTGCTGATAACATTGTCTCACACGAGTACGTGGCATCTCCGTGTTCTTGACAGTGATCACTCAATATCTGGCTGCTCACGCCTTACACAATGTACTCTGCCAGGCTTGGTAACAACATTACACACGAACAACATTAATGCACTCTGGTGGCCGTTCAGAGAAATGCAACTCTAATCATTTACTTGGTGTGTACATGTACGATGTTACACGACATCCAACCATGTCTTCTCAGTGCTTCAGTTTTTTTTTCAGGGAGTGTACGAAGTATTTGTTCTATTGCAGTAATCTGCAGGAATATCTATACTTGTGAATGGAACTGATTACATTCCACCTTGCAATGAACTCCAGTTAGTCTCTTCCTCTTTCATTATTTACCTCCATTCCATATTCACCTTCGCTACCTTCTCTTCCTTTTCCTACTATCGAATTTCAGTCGCCCCTGACTATTAAATTTTCGTCTCCCTTCACTATATTAATAATTTCTTTTATCTCATGATACATTTCATCAATCTCTTCGTCATCTGCGGAACTAGTTCCCATATAAACTTATACTACTGTGGTAGGCGTAGGCTTCGTATCTATCTGGCCAGAATAATGCGTTCACTATGCTGTTTGTAACAGCTTACCAGCATTCCTATTTTTTTTATTCATTATTAAACCTCCTCCTGCATTACCCCTATTTTTGTATTTAGAGCCCTGTATTCACCTGACCAGAAGTCTTGTTCCTCCTGCCACCGAACTTCACTAATTCCTACTATATCTAACTCTAACCTACCCATTTCCCTTTTTAAATTTTCTAACCTACCTGCCCTATTAAGGGATCTGACATTCCACGCTCCGATCCGTAGAAAGCCAGTTTTCTTTCTCCTGATAACGACGTCCTCCTGAGTAGTCCCGCCCGGAGATCCGAATGGGGACTATTTTACCTCCGGAATATTTTACCCAAGAGGACGGCATCATAATTTAACCATACAGAAAAGCTGCATGCCCTCGGGAAAAATTACGGCTGTAGTTTCCCCTTGCTCTCACAGCCGTTCGCACTACCAGCTCAGCAAGGCCGTTTTGGTTAGTGTTATAAGGCCAGATCAGTCAATCATCCAGACTGTTGCCCGTGAAACTACTGAAAAGGCTGCTGCCCCTCTTCAGGCACCACACCTTTGTCTGGGCATCTCAACAAATACCCCTCCATTGTGATTACACCTACGCTGAGGCACGCAAGCCACCACACCAACGCCAAGGTCCATGGTACATTGGGGGTGGGATCCTTTTTGCATACACCTATTTTATTGCGACATAAGGGTTCTTTTTCCAGATCTCATCGGTGACTTGTGGCTAACAAATTATTGTAAACCATTCATCATTCATCTTTAACTATTCTTCGATCCTCTAAAGCAAGGGTCGCGTTATGTCTAATGTAAGTGATGAAACAATCGATCATTTTCTAGCAAGTGCTTTTCGAATGATGATCTTTTGTTGGTTTCTGTTGCGAGCGGGACACAGAAGCGGATGATTGCTCCTGAGTACGGGCTCCAAGCCATAAATTGCGACCCGCCTTGCAGTCGCTATAGAAAAGTTTCTCGTCTGAGTCCTGCTGATTTGTATATTCCGTTTCGCTAACTTTGAAAATAATGTAGGCTCTTTCTGTGCGTAGATTTTCATATTCTTCATTTGCAGTTACTAATGAGAGAGAGAGAGAGAACAGAGCGACTGAACGTATTTGGCTGCCGCATATGCCTGGAGAGACGAACACGTAATGTCAAAGACAACATTTCTGATTCATCGGTGTTTTTGCTCCTCCTTTTTTGTGTTTTGTATGATTCAAACTCTTACATTTCTGAGCATTTACGCCAAATTCTCTATCCTACTGGAGTTCTAAACACAGTTACGGTGCTTGCAAAAATAATTAAGAATTAAGAATGGGTCCACCGTTTTGGAAGCGCACAAATTAGTGTTTTGTTTCAACAGCCAAAATACTGCCGAAATATGAAACATAATCTATTAGTTAAAACCGCACCAAATAGTTTTCCCTAGCCAAGCTTCACAAATTTTTACCGATGTCGATAGGTTCAGTTTTTGGCACACAAACCGCTCACTACTCAGAACTAGCCAAATACTACAAAGATAAGGCTAAAAACTGGCATATGTCACGGTTTTCTCTTCAACGTACATTCTAAAGATTGGATTACAAACAAAAGTTCAATGCAAACTATGTCCTACCGTCCCTCTTGTTTGCAAATGACATTCTTTACCAATCTGTACATGAGGTTTGCAGCCACAGGACGCACACAATGTAAAATAAAATTTAAAGTGCATACACAGTTTAAATAATAACAAAACCCGATGTAACATATTTCCTAACCTAAACATAATCTGTACGTAAACATCTACACATAGTCAGTATGTAAACATTTTGGAAAAATAAAAAAAAGCCCGCGGAGTGTACCACAACTAAGGTGAAATATTTTTGTGTGTTAAAACAAAACAATAATTTGTGTATTTGCAAAAATGTGGACCCTTCCATAATTCATGATTAAAATTTCCTATCTTTGCACCATTTTATATAGTCTCAGGAACACCTAATTGATTATTTGTGCAATTTTTAAGATATTAATGTTTTATTCATAATTGCATAATCTGGAAAAAGACAGTTTACTATTAACGCTGTCTGTCAAGTCACTAGTATGCAGAATGAGCAGCAAGGGTACAGACATATATACACTCCTGGAAATGGAAAAAAGAACACATTGACACCGGTGTGTCAGACCCACCATACTTGCTCCGGACACTGCGAGAGGGCTCTACAAGCAATGATCAAACGCACGGCACAGCGGACACACCAGGAACCGCGGTGTTGGCCGTCGAATGGCGCTAGCTGCGCAGCATTTGTGCACCGCCGCCGCCAGTGTCAGCCAGTTTGCCGTGGCATACGGAGCTCCATCGCAGTCTTTAACACTGGTAGCATGCCGCGACAGCGTGGACGTGAACCGTATGTGCAGTTGACGGACTTTGAGTGAGGGCGTATAGTGGGCATGCGGGAGGCCGGGTGGACGTACCGCCGAATTGCTCAGCACGTGGGGCGTGAGGTCTCCACAGTACATCGATGTTGTCGCCAGTGGTCGGCGGAAGGTGCACGTGCCCGTCGACCTGGGACCGGACCGCAGCGACGCACGGATGCACGCCAAGACCGTAGGATCCTACGCAATGCCGTAGGGGACCGCACCGCCACTTCCCAGCAAATTAGGGACACTGTTGCTCCTGGGGTATCGGCGAGGACCATTCGCAACCGTCTCCATGAAGCTGGGCTACGCTCCCGCACACCGTTAGGCCGTCTTCCGCTCACGCCCCAACATCGTGCAGCCCGCCTCCAGTGGTGTCGCGACAGGCGTGAATGGAGGGACGAATGGAGACGTGTCGTCTTCAGCGATGAGAGTCGCTTCTGCCTTGGTGCCAATGATGGTCGTATGCGTGTTTGGCGCCGTGCAGGTGAGCGCCACAATCAGGACTGCATACGACCGAGGCACACAGGGCCAAAACCCGGCATCATGGTGTGGGGAGCGATCTCCTACACTGGCCGTACACCACTGGTGATCGTCGAGGGGACACTGAATAGTGCACGGTACATCCAAACCGTCATCGAACCCATCGTTCTACCATTCCTAGACCGGCAAGGGAACTTGCTGTTCCAACAGGACAATGCACGTCCGCATGTATCCCGTGCCACCCAACGTGCTCTAGAAGGTGTAAGTCAACTACCCTGGCCAGCAAGATCTCCGGATCTGTCCCCCATTGAGCATGTTTGGGACTGGATGAAGCGTCGTCTCACGCGGTCTGCACGTCCAGCACGAACGCTGGTCCAACTGAGGCTCCCGGTGGAAATGGCATGGCAAGCCGTTCCACAGGACTACATCCAGCATCTCTACGATCGTCTCCATGGGAGAATAGCAGCCTGCATTGCTGCGAAAGGTGGATATACACTGTACTAGTGCCGACATTGTGCATGCTCTGTTGCCTGTGTCTATGTGCCTGTGGTTCTGTCAGTGTGATCATGTGATGTATCTGACCCCAGGAATGTGTCAATAAAGTTTCCCCTTCCTGGGACAATGAATTCACGGTGTTCTTATTTCAATTTCCAGGAGTGTACTTCCATGCTGTACACCTAACGTTACCTCTACAACTGCCAATAACTTTCCATTCAAAATAATGTGATGTGTCCATCCTACCAACTTCATTTTGTACCCCAAGTGATCGTATTGTTATTAATAAGCGTTGGTGTGGTACTGAATTTACTCATACGAATATCTGAGGACAGTCACTTCTGAGGATAGTACAGTAATTTTTGAACATCTGAAATAGAACTACCATATAAGCTAAGAGGTAGGTAAATCAGATGAAATTGGTAGGATACTGGGAAAATGTAGAATACTGCTCATGTGTGCAGGACTCATACCTAATAGGATACCAGGAACCAGGGATAATTACCGTGTATGAAAATGGGCAGTTTGAATGGCCACAGATTTCATTCACGTGAGGAAGTCACGTTAATGCCGAATAACAAGAACTGGCAGACGGTTGAAGAAATGCGTCGACTCTGCCGCGAAATCCTGTTTATAAACTTCGAAGAACCAGCATCATGCGAGGAATCTAGGAATATGCTACACTCCATATGTACTGCTCCCTGCAGGACCCACAAAAGAAAAAATTGCTGTGTTACAATACGTATAGAGGCATAAAAGCAGTCATTCTCCCCGCACGAAGAAATCGTAATAACTGGTACAGTTGGAAGTACCCTCTAACATGAATTTCAAAGTGCCTTGCAGGGTTTGGATGTAGATGTTGACAGACCGTAATAATAATCTGAATATATAGAAGAGCTGCAAATACGTTGACAAAATTTTAAAAAGGGAGCGTAATTTGAATAAATATTATGGTTCATCAAAATCAAAGTGAGTACAGTGCAAGCGATACGAAAGGCAAAGGCAGTATTTCTGCCTTCTCGTCCTTGATAAAGTATTAGGAATGTTGATTTTTCGTTTTTGCCCTCCTTTTATTAAGTGTGATGTGCGGACCTCTCTCATCTGGACGGATGTGGCAACTGCTTGTGCTGTGGAGCGTCTTGTCTGTGTTGTAAAAGAAGAAAAGAAGGAAAAACGCCAAGAGGATCGTCGAACTTCACGCCTCAATCGAGGCATGGGTCGTTACCAGCGGTGATACATATCCTCCTTCCATGAGATATGATTCTACAACTGTGTGTCATCTCAGATCTATGAAAAAATGTTAGTAATGGGACAAGGAAAAGTCTGATAACAGTTATTGTACTGTATGTACAAGTGATATGATGAAGGCGTAAGTTACCGGGGAAGTGTACGCTGCAGTTTCCTTCTTTCCAAAACGGAAAAAAGATATTTGTAGGCCTTTGATAAGCTGTGAACATCACTTCCTCTCTGACTATGAGGAGCTACGAACAAAAACTAACTTGATAGAGTGGGATGTGGCACTACTTTTGTTAGCAATTACTTTAATTAGTTCCTCGTCAGCTACGTAGAGAACTGCTACAGGATGAAGTGAGTTGAAAAACAGCAACGTGTATCGCAGACAGTAGTGAGATGAGGGTGAGGGACGTTTCTTTCACATTCTAGTAATTTTCTGAAATTTGAAAACCAGCAGCGCTCAGTTCTCGCATGATGGATGTCGCTCGTAAAAACCCCCCAATTACTTTAGCGGCGACACGGCTGATTACCTAACGATCGATAGATATCCCTCCAGGCCGGGCAAACATCCTCTCACTACTCGATACGGCACCTGTCTGAGCACTCAACGACAATGGATGGCCTAGGCGGAAAAATAAGCATAGCACTCACTATCAGGTGGTGGTGGAATCTTCCACTACTGTTTCCACTAAAGCAGCCTGCGATTAAGGAGAAAAACTAATATTTTTGGAGATGTAACTGAACTTTATGCAGGAACGAATGCAAAGACGAACTCATAAGCTGAAATTATAAATGACGAAGGTCTATGCCACAGTCGGCTAGACTAGAAATAAATGATTACTGTATTAAATGAAAAGTTACTATCTGTAATATGATTATGTAGCCCAGTACAGGGCAACGTAGCAATGTCCGACTCCTGAATTCACTACAGCTTGACAAAACGTATCTATGAACTCAGACTAACACATTTTGAATGATAGCATCCTGGGTCAGTTGATCTCCACACATCGAGGACTTTGTTCAAATAATACATCCACATCAAGCGATGTTGCGCAATAGTCAGCACACTGGACTCGCATTCGGAAGGCTAGCAGTTCAGTTCCCCGTCCGACCGCCATCCAGATTTGGATTTCGTGTGATTTCCCCAAATCTCTTCATTCAAAAGCCGGAATGGTTTCTTTGAAAGGGCATGACCGGTTTCTTTCACTTTTCTCATTTAATCCTAGCTTATGCTCTATCACAAATTATCTCCTTGTCGACGGAATGTTAAACGCTAATCTTTTTCCTTTTATTCAATCACTAGAGGTAGTGAAGAGAGTAGCATCGTCATCCTGGATTTTAAACACCTACTGGACAAACCCAAAGGAACACTGTGTTGCTCGTGAAGTTGTGACCTATCTGTTCCACTCTTCAGTACATGGCCCGTGGCTCCAGATTTCACTGACACGTAAGGATACAGCTAAATTTGTGGCTTAAACTCAGAGGGCTTAAATGTGGTGGATAACATTTTATATGATCCAGAATGAATTTTTCCCCCTGTAGCGGAATGTTTGCGCTGTTATGTCAAACTTCCTGGCAGATTATAAACTGTCTGCAGGCTGGGACTCGCACCCCCTGGACCACTGGCTACCTATGGCAAGTGCTCAATGAACTGAGCTACCCTAGCACAACTCACGACCTCCCTCACAGGATTACTTTTTACTTTCCAGACGTTGGAGCCACTATTACTCGCTCAAGAAGTTTCTCATTTGGCAACATGAGGCTCAATGCACGTCCTCCGACCAAGGAAATATCCTTGGCAGCACTGGGAATCGGACCCTGGTCTTCAGCAAGGCAGCCATCTACGCTGACTACTCAGCTTCGGAGGCGGACCCACAGAACATAGACCTTATAAAATAAAGGGAAATTAATAAAACCGCACATTTGGGCCGCAGTTACATTGTCACGAGCCGTATTGTATGCAGTTTGGCATAGTCATTAATGTCGCTGGCTAGTGTGCTGTGAGTCGCCTCTTCATTGGTTATTTGGTATTCATCATTCCAGGGACGTACTTAAAATATGATATGTTTTTAATGCTTGTATATTCTAGAATAGTCTATGTTTGCATAAATAGGGGCTCCCTCTGTCCAGGAGGCCAGTTCTGTTCTGGCTGTACGTTGCGTCAGTAACAAACGTGCTTTCAGTTCTAAGTGCTGGACTTCATTGACGACTATGGCATCAGACTTGCAGATTTTTATTGTTTTGACGTTGCAGTACAAGTACGTTATACAGTACCATCGGACATTATTTCATTTATTTCCATATGACGTCACAAATGCATGCGTTAAAAAAGTCAGCTGTCGGTCTGTCTCACAGTTTTAACTTAACACGTACACTGAATTATTTAAGGTATTCCCAAGAAAATAGCAGGAGTGAGCTATCGTTACATTCGTAACACAGCTTACATCTTGACAATAACGATAAATATGTTTTGAATCTTTTTACATGCTCCTGACCTACAGCATTATAGATGTCTGAAAGAACTTCATATGTTTAGTAACCCAAAACGTTACTATTTCCGGAGATTTTTTTATCACAGTATTATTTTTTTGCTCCTAAAAACTTATTTCAGCTCCGTAGCCATTATCAAGCTATCTGCAAACTTACAGAATTGATAGTGCATATATCCGTATTAACACTATGTGATCAAAAGTATACCGAAACCCCCAAAAACATACGTTTTTCGTATTAGGAGCATTGTGCTGCCACCAACTGCCAGGTACTCCGTATCAACGACCTCAGTAGTAAAAAAAAAAATGGTTCAAATGGCTCTGAGCACTATGGGACTTAACTTTTGAGGTCATCAGTCCCCTAGAACTTAGAACTACTTAAACCTAACTAACCTAAGGACATCACACACATCCATGCCCGAGGCAGGATTCGATCCTGCGACCGAAGCGGTCGCGTGATTCCAGACTGTAGCGCCTAGAACCGCTCGGCCACCCCGGCCGGCGACCTCAGTAGTCATTAGACATCGTGAGAGAAGACAATGGAGCGCTACACGGAACTCACGGACTTCGAATGTGGTCCGGTGATTGGGTATCACTTGTGTCATACGTCTGTACTCGAGATTTCCACACTCCTAAACATCCCTAGGTCGACTGTTCCCGATGTTATAGTGAAGTGGAAACGTGAAAGGACACGTACAGCACAAAAGCGTACAGGCCGATCTCATCTGTTGACTGACAGAGACCGCCGACAGTTGAAGAGGGTCGTAATGCGTAATAGGCAGACATATATCCAGACCATCACACACGAATTTCAAACTGCTTCAAGACCCACTGCAAGTGCTATGACAGTTAGGCGGGAGGTGAGAATACTTGGATTTCATGGTCGAGTGACTGCTCATAAGCCACACATCACGCCGGTAAATACCAAACGAAGCATCGCTTGGTGTAAGGAGCGTCAACATTGGACGATTGAC
This sequence comes from Schistocerca nitens, assembly GCF_023898315.1. Classification (NCBI taxonomy): domain Eukaryota; kingdom Metazoa; phylum Arthropoda; class Insecta; order Orthoptera; family Acrididae; genus Schistocerca; species Schistocerca nitens. The sequence continues at coordinate 515,291,863 of NC_064614.1, forward strand.
ATTGGAAAAACGTTGTGTGGAGTGGCGAATCACGGTAAACAATGTGGTGATCCCTTGGCAGGGTGTGGGTATGGCGAATGCCCGGTGAACGTCATCTGCCAGCGTGTGTAGTGGCAACAGTAAAATTAGGAAGCGGAGGTGTCGTGGTGTGGTCATGTTTTTCATGGAGGGGGCTTGCAACACCATATTGTTTTGCGTGGCACTATCGCAGCACAGGCCTACATTGATATTTTAAGCACCTTCTTGCTTCGCTCTGTTGAAGAGCAATTTGGGGATGGCGATTGCATCTTTCAACACGATCGAGCACTTGTTCATAATGTATGGCCTATGGCAAAGTGGTTACATGACAATAATATCCCTGTAATGGACTGGCCTGCACAGAGTAATGACCTGAATCGTATAGAACACCTTTGAGCTGTATTGAAACACCGGCTTCGTGGCAGGCCTCACCGACCGACATCGATACCTCCGTGAAGAATGGGCTGCTATTCCCCAAGAAACCTTCCAGCACCTGATTGAACGTATGCCTGCGAGAGTGGAAGCTTTCATCAAGGCTAAGGGTTAGCCAACACCATATTGAATTCTGGCATTACTGATGGAGGGCGCTACGAACTTGTAAGTCATTTTCAGCCAGGTGTCCGGATACTTTTGATCACACAGAGTATTTCTAACTAATAATAATTCTATATATATCTGTCGTGCTATTTAATTCCATAACACATCGTTAACGCTGTTGCTCTCTAATACCAAGTACTGCTGCGTATCGTAGCTGCAGTGCAGACGAAATTTTAAATATGTAATGTCTCGGCAGTAGAATTTGTTGCTGGGCAGTATTCGTTGAGACCTATTTAATATTTTTCGTAAGTTTGACTGCTGCATTTGACAGCTAAGTCAACGATGTAATACTGTTGCAAAAATGGCTTATTCATCTATGGAATTTTGTGTGGTAGTAATAAAGTCTTTGTTGTTCTTCTGTTGTGTTGCCTTTGCGTGTAAATTTGGTTTATACGTTATCATGTTCTGCAATTTTAATGAAGTTGTTAATATAATTTATCTGTTTCAAGTCGATTTGATCATTAAGAATTTTTGCTGTAGATCTGCATCCTTGGATGTAGATTTCTATCTCTCCAGAAAAGTTCAATGTTGAGCATTTTACTTTTATGTGCAGATTTTGCATCGCATTTTCGATATGGTTTACATTGTGGCTTCCTGTTTCCATGTGGTTGAAGACTGTGGATTGGTTTGTGTCACTATTTATGATATGATCTCGGTATATAATTTTGAAACTTCTCCCTCTTTGGCGTGTGTAGTATTTTTCGCCGTCATTACAATTTATTTTATATACCCCTAGTTTGTGCACACTGGTAATTTCGTTTACCGGAGTGGATCTTTTTTCCTTAAGTTGTGTGCAATGGTGTATGCAAACCTTCTCAGCAATGTGTTAAGTTTGTCTGATGTATTTCGTATATATGCTGGGGGTATTATGTACTTTCTGTTTTGTTGTTATCTCTCTTGCTAATTTTGTGCCGCTAAGAATTGTAAAATTATTGGTTTGTTGTGTTTGTCATCGATTTGGTTCCTTATGTTGGGATTGAAGTTGTCTCGTCTTGTTACGTTTTTGAGACTCTCCAGTTCCTTCTGTATTGCAATACGAAATAAATAGATATATACGTATGTATATACAGCAACACTAAGAACTCCATGTGTTTGCAGATGGCTTGATAATGGCCATGGAGTCGTATTAAGCTTTTAGCACCAAAAAAATAAAATCGTAATACAAATATTTGAATAGAGCAGCGTGTTGGCTTACCAAACACTGAATGTACTTACAAACTTTGAAGCGTGCAAGATGAAATTTCTATGTCTTTCAGAAATTTTACTAATCAGATGTAGCAGCATAATTCCTTTGACATATTTTCTACAAATTCCTTGTTGTAACTGAGTTAGTAGCTCAGAGAGGTATCAGACCAAATACATGTTGTCCAGAATAAATTTCAAATCTGGAACTAGTTCTCTGTCATCGAAAGAATTGTGATAAGAAAGTAGTTTGTAAGTTTGTACACTTTAAAAAAACTCTCAATTCGTGGAAGAATACTGCTCGGACTCAAAACCACTGTAATTATCAGAAAAACCTTAACTGGCACAAAATTTAAAGTAAAATTCAGTGGAGAATTTCGTATCATTTTGAAGTTAACACGATGGTAAGACAGGGTCCTGGACTCTCGTCATTACTTTTCAACTGTGTCTTGTAAAAAGTAATCTAAGTGTAGCGTAAACAGAAATCGGAGCTTAAAACTAGCGAACCAATGAAATTGGGAGGAACCAGTATTAGTATAGTTTGCCTAGCATTTGGGGGCGACCTGGTGATTCTATGTCAGTCCATTCGAACAGCGCACAAATAGAAATTCTTATGGAACAGTATAAGCAATAGGTCTCCATATATAAAATGAAAAACAGCATACATTCCTAGCAGCAACCTGGCACCAAAACTTCTGAAAACTAAATACAGCAAAATCGATAGAATTTGTCAGCTCAAATGTTTAGGCGAAACTATTCAGGATACTGGCCTAGAAACTAAAGTTAAGAAATTCGTTGCCATAAAATGAAAACAGCCTTCAGTCTTATATAAGATATCTGAAACAAAAAATGTATCTCACAAAATACACAAGTATGACACTCATTTTAAGCAGAAAGACAGGCTCTGATCAAATCAAAAGATAGAACATGTTAAGGAAAGTATTAGACCCAAATTATATCAAAGAAGGAACATACAGACTGAGAGCAAATTTGAGAAGTATATCAAGACGTATTGAGAATGAAGAACCGCAGGCTATAATTTTATGGGCATGTTAAAGAATGGACTAACTGTATAAACCAAGCACGTTTTAGAATTCTACTAAAGTGTCAATAAAGCTGACACTGAAACAATAAACTAGGTGAACGCAGTATAAGAAGAACTTGATGGATGCAGAAATAACATAACTAAATGTGCCAAACAGAAAAACATTTAGGCAGAAAGTCCACGAATTGTTAATTGAAGTAACGGACAAACCGAAGAAGACTGGAACAACATAGTGTGACTAACAAAGAAGAGCCCGTTCTGATAGAATGAAAGTAATGTGGGCACAAAGAATAGCTGACATAAACCTTTGAAATGCATTTCGTTGTATTTGGCGTGGCCCAGTAGTGCCCAAGTATGAATTGTTGGAAAAGATTAAAATGTACTGGCAAGAGAAGGATTTTGGAGAGAATGAAGTAATAGAAAAGTTATTTCGAAGTGTAAGAGTGGCACTCAAGAACTTCACAGCATTAAAAATGATGAAGTACAGTAGTAATGGTTAATGTCTCTTTAGAGTGCTGTATACAGACCTTGAGGAACTGATAGGCTTGGATCAGACCGTAAGAAAAGCGGTACTAATGTCTCGGAGTTGTGCAGAATATAAGAAGGGAGCCTTAAAGAAAGACTATCATAACTTTAATGTCGCTTTTAGTCGTCATTTTATGGAATGGTAAATGTGTCCAAATACTGTTAGGTACCTATGCAGAGAGTAGAGCTGACGTAACGGAACAAGTGCAGGGTAGAATCCTGAAAGCATTCAGTTCATCTGGAGGAAATACTGAAAGATAAGTGAAATGTAGCAGGAACTCGTGGATGGGATAAGGCTTCGTCAATTATAGTTGAATTTGATAACAAAAGTCCACAGTAAAAATGGAGAACGGAATAATTCAGTAGACCTGGGGTACATGATGAATCTGCCCTATTTTTATACCGCAAGAATTCAATTAAAATTCTTGAGATTCGACAGCATTCTCGCGATCGTCTTCACGAACCAAAACAACTGTTAGGAAAGGCAAGGAGTCCTCCTTAGACACACGAAGCAACAAAGTCTCAACTTTTCACAGCTAGGTCAAGTTTGTGTGTGCACTATGTTGCCAATCTAAGGTCCTCTTAGTTTATGTTATTCTAAGACCACATTACTGACATTTCTCTGAAATCATGATAATACCAGGGAACTATAAATGCATCATTCGTTTTCAGAGTTCTATATTTTCAGAAGTGCTATATGTACAATTAGCGCCCACCAGTCGGCGTTGAGAACACAGTGCCTTGTCAGATTGGTGACAAAGTAAGGATAGGGTCTTCCTATGTTGGAATGTACGAAATATTTATCTGTTACAACAGCGCAGCTAGCATTCAGAAGGAATTATGGAAAAGAAGACCATTGTACGTTGGTATCGACAATTTAGATAAACTCGTTGTCTCTGTAAAGAGCAAAAGAACCGGTCGACAACCTAGGCGTGCAAGATGAAACCGTAGAGGGAGTGAGAAAAGAAACGATCGGTGCAAGACATGAACTACGAATACCGCAGAAAAGTGTGTGTCAGGCGCCCCCTTCTCAGTTTTGAGCACAATGGAAGACGCACTTGTGGATGACCAGTTCGCCTCCAAGCTCACATTCACCGACGAAGCAACCTTTCATATTTCTGGGAAGGTTAATCTCCATAATGTGGAGCACTGAAAATCCTCGTCAAACTGTGGAGTATAAAGGAGATTCATCAAAGGTGAATGTTTTTTGTACAGTGTGAGAGACGAAGCTGTATAGGTCGTTTTCCTTCTGTGAGAAGACTGCGCTGTGTCTTTAAGTTACAGTTACGGTTGTCTGCGTGAACGACTGCTGATTCCAAGAATTTTGCCTTCCATAAAAATACGACGTCCAATCTTTGTACCATCGATGTTGGTCGCTAACCAAATGACGAACTTCCGCATCGCTGGATTGGACGTCGTGTTTAAGATGACGATCACGTGGCTCTGTTCCCTTGCCGCCCCGCCCCCTCCTTCTCCTGGTGTTGCTGTGATGACCATTGACAAAGTGCTGCTAAGTAAGGCATGGAACGAACTTTACCGCCGCTTCGAGGAGTGTCGTTTGGCCAGAGGGGCAATCAAAGAACTTTTGGATAAATTATGTTCGTACAGTTATACTTTGGAAAATATAGAGCTTCGAAAGCGAATGAATCATTGATAGTAGCCCAGTATTTAATATTCTTCTTTAATTAGCTCAGTCGATGGATGATTATAAGCTTAGAAATAGTAAATCATGTAAAAACACGGCTGAATACCGTGTTAATGTGGCAAAGGCGAAAGTCGTCATAAGACATGCATAAAAGGTGCACGGAGTATGATCGTCATACTTGGTTTTCGTGGCTGTAGCTGACACGCGAAGCGTACATTCAGTTGTTCACCGATTTCGCTCATTTTTCGTACGATTTCAGTGTATACTTAGATGAAAGAAATCGAAGTTGAAATGTGATGGGAAAATTGAATTTTTTAAATAACTTTATGAAGTTGTGTAGTCTGTTCTGATTACATAAATATATAAATTATTGGGTTTATAATGAAAATTATGTCCGTACAGTAAATTTAACAACTAGGGTCGAGTATGCTGTGACGCCCACTTTCTTTTAAATATAGACAACCACTGGAATAAAACGCTGGTTACACAATGTTGCCACTAACATTCAATATTTATTGACCCATAAGCGCAATTAAAAGCAGACAGTAAAATTAAACGATGCAATCATTCGACTTCTCAGTTGTACTGTGGAGCCGAGCCTATAAGGAAACGAAACATAAGAAAAATTAGTAGCTCAGTAGACGATACTTTTGTTGTTTGGCCTTATGGTAGTGCGAATTTAAACCCGTTTTTGGAACACCTGAATTCAATACACCCGAATGTTCAGTTCATTATGGAGGTGGAAAAGAATGGATGCCTTCCCCTCCTTGATGTGTTGGTCAGAAGGAAGACTGATGGTACGTTGGGAAATACTGTTTATAGGAAGCCTACTCACACTAACTTGTATCTGCGAGCTGATAGTTGTCACCATCCAGCTCAGCGTGAAGGAATACTTCGTAACTTGGTTCACAGGGCCCACGTTATCTCAGACCCTGAAAGTTTGGCAGCTGAGCTATCACATCTCGAAGTCACCTTTCGACAGAATGGTTATAGTGAGAGGCAGATCAAACGTGCGTTGTGCTGTCAGCCTTCTGTGCAACGGGTGAGTGACGATAGCAACGAAGTGGCACCTAAGTGTACGGCCTTTTTGCCTTACGCAGGAAGCATTTCCAACAGAATTGGCCGTATTTTGCGGATATATGATGTGAAATGTGTTTTTCGACCACCTTCTAAGATTACGGCCCTGTTGGCGTCCGTAAAAGATGAACTTGGTTTGCGTAAGGCTGGTGTCTATCGTATTCCTTGCAGTTGTGGAATGTCATATATTGGTCAGACAATCAGGACTGTGGAAGACCGGTGTATTGAACATAAGCGTCACACACGCTTACAACAGCAGAGCAAATCCGCTATGCAGAACATTGCCTTGACACCGGTCATCCTATGGAATACAACAACACGGAGATTCTGGCTTGCACGTCCAGCTATTGGGATAGTGTTATTAAGGAAGCTGTTGAAATAAAACTATCAAGCAACCTTATAAAAAGATATGGTGAATTTTGTTTAAATGCTGCTTGGAATACGGCTCTGTCTCTCATCAAAAAACAAAGGGACAGAATTAGTGCTACCTCACCTGTTGATTAATAGTCACTATCGATATTTCTGATGTTGGTTATCTTTGTTCTGTGTGTGGTATCTTCCTTGTTTCTCCTCTGTGAACCGAGGTATTAAATTCCTTTGTACATTGTCTCCTCCTTGCATTTGTGCAATATCGGCGGTGGTCGACGACGACACCCGGCTGCAAACCCGTAAGTTATTTCAACATGGAAGATGAGTACTTTTAATTTTAGTCTGTATTGCGGAGTCTCTAATAACTTCAAAGTATTCAATAAAGCGTTATGTGAGTATTTAATATTTTACATGCGTTATTTATTCGGGCCTACATGAAACAGTACCATCAGTTATGATACTTAGTGTTAATAATCACCTTCAATTCCATCGATAACTCTGTAATCACTATCAAATGCATTGCACAAGGGCAGGGTTACAGTATTGGAAGTTCGCAGAATGAATTTACCTGAGGGAAGATAGATGGTGCGTCAGCGACAGGAACAAGCCAGGTAATATTTTGTTAACGAAAGTGGCTCTTCGACCAAACTGTTAAATACTGAAAAATGTCCCTTAAATTTTCGTGTAACTGTTCTGAATGCAGGCATGTCTGTTGTTTGGTTGGTTATATGCATGAATGTGCGCTATGTATATATGTGGAAGAACAATGTCAGGTTTCTTTCTCTCTCCATCTCTCTTTTCACTCAGATTAACAATTATGGATTGTTGATTACTGTCTGTTTTGTTAGTCAAAACTGATACGTTAGATTCGCGACATACAGCCACTCATTTCACACATTCGACAATTTTTCAGCGTATACGTACTGTAAGAATCGCGGTGGACAGGGCATATGCAACAGGTAGCCTGTGGTTACTTGTGATAAAACGCTCGCATAAGTCCGGTGGCCACAAAGTTAATTGATGCTCTTGAGGAAGCTAATGGGTAATTTAGAAACCCTTCAGGCAGGCATAGACAAATAAAAATACCACATTCATCATCATTAGTCGGTTCACTCGTTGCTCAGTGTCGTGATTTCATTTTCTCATTCGTTTTTTAAGTATTTCAATCTTCGACTAGACGCGTACTACCACAGCCATCTTCAGCTCTTCTCGATATAATGTGAAGTGGTAGACCGACATTAGTTGCGGCAGAAAGCAATTGGTGTGCTCATAGTCAGATACACACGGAAACAGAAACACATTGGCTTGAATACGAAAAGAAAAACTGGTGTCAGTGAAAACGAAACAATTCTAAGCGAGCCGATACACACGACACCCCCAAAAAACTTCCTTGACCCTTCAGAAGAAAAACGTCTTTTCATTGGACAAGGACTTAATGTAATGGCTGTCTATTCTCTTCGCTGCAATTATGTTCGCTAGCTCAAATCCCATGAACCATGGACCCTGCCGTTGGTGGGAAGGCTTGCATGACTCAGCGATGCAGGTGGCCGTACCGTAGGTGCAACCACAATAGAGGGGCATATGTTGAGAGACCAGACAAGTGTGTGGTTCATGAAGATGGGCAGCAGCCATTACAGTAGTTCAGTAGTTGCAGGGGCAACAGTCCGGACGATTAACTAATGTGGCCCTGTAACATCAACCAAAACAGCCTTGATTAGATTAGATAAGATTTACTTTCATTCCAATTGATCTGTGGTGAGGAGGTTCTCCAGGATGTACAACTTGTCAGAAGAACAACAATACATGATAAATTTTTGCAACTAAAATAAATAAGTTAATGTAGCTCCCATAGGTCAAAGTGGAATGATCGTCTTTTTTTTTTTAATGAACACTATATGAAAGGATCATTTTACAACACTCATTTACTAAGATAGCGTTAAAGCACTGAATTTAAAACTTAAAAAATGTTTCTTTTATTTATAAGGCAATGAACACATAATAGAACTACTACAATACTTATTTACAATGAACACATTACTGCACTGAAATAGTGCAGAAGTTAGGTAGTACTTTATATATACTCTCTCTCTCTCTCTCTCTCTCACACACACACACACACACACACACACACACACACACACACACACAAAATCAGTTGGTTCTACTGAGAAATTCATCAATGGTGTAGAAGGAGTTGGCCACCAATAAATCCTTTAGGCTTCTCTTAAACTGAATTTTATTGGCTGTTAAGCGTTTTATGGCTCCTGGCAAATTATTGAAAATGTGTGTTCCTGAATATTGCACACCTTTTTGTACAAGAGTAAGTGACTTTAAATCCTCGTGAAGATTATTCTTATATCTAGTATTGATTCCATGAACTGAGCTGTTTGAAAAAGTGACATATTTTTAATCACGAATTCCATTAAAGAATAAACATGTTGGGAAGCAGTAGTTAGTATCCCTAGTTCTCTAAACTGGCCTCTGCAGGATGTTCTTGAGTTCACACCACATATAACTCTTATTGCACGTTTTTGTACCTGGAATTGTTTAGCTTGTCTTGATGAATTACCCCCAAAAAATAATCCCATATGACATTATGGAGTGAAAGTGAGCGTAGTATGCCAGATTTTTCATTTTTATATCCCTTATGTCTGACAGAATTCGCATTGAAAATAGAGATTTGTTTAGACCCTTCAGCAGTTCTGCTGTGTGCTCCTTCCCAGTTGAATTTATTATCAAGCTGTAATCCCAAAAATTTAACACTGTCCACTTCTTCTATCTGCTTGTCATCATATATTTGGCATATACTCTGAGGAGGTATTGAATAGAATAGGGGAGAAGACGAGTTTGTGGCACAACTTGACAAGAAGAAGGGACCTGTTGGTAGGGCATATTCTGAGGCATGAAGGGATCACAAATTTAGTATTGGAGGGCAGCGTGGAGGGTAAAAATCGTAGAGGGAGACCAAGAGATGTATACACTAAGCAGATTCAGAAGGTTGTAGGTTGCAGTAAGTACTGGGAGATGAAGAAGCTTGCACAGTATAGAGTAGCATGGAGAGCTGCATCAAACCAGTCTCAGGACTGAAGACCACAACAACAACAACAATTCTTGGGATACCCCTCACAAGTTCTGAACTGCATGTAGTGTGTTTTTTCGAAGTTTAGTGACAAAGAATTGGCTAGGAACCAGTGATTAATGTCCACAAATATTTTAGTAGCCAATATTTCTAAGACTGCACTTGATTTGCTATTTATTGCAATGTTTATATCATCAGCAAACAAAACAAAGTTGACATTTGCTAATGTTACTGATGAAAGGTCATTGATACACACAAGAAAAAGTAAGGGCCCTAAGATGGGACCTTGCGGGACCCAACATGGGTAATTAGTTTCCAGATGGATGATGCCTTATAGCTTAATACATGTGTCTTTCCTAATAACACCCTTTTGTTTCCTGCCAGAGATATAAGATTTGAACCATTTTACAGCGTTTCTTGTTACACTGTAATATTCTAATTTACTTAAAAGGATATTGTGATGTACACAGTCAAATGCCTTTGACAGATCACAAAATACACCAGTTGCCTGCAATTTTTTGTCTAATGAATTGAGTACGTTTTCACTGTAAGTGTAGATAGCCTTCTCAATAGCAGAACCCTTTAGAAATCCGAACTGCGACTTTGACAGTATGTTATTTGTGATAAAATTGTTATAAAGCAGATTGTACATTACATTTTCTAAAATTTTTGAGAATTGTCTGGAAATTTGATGCTATTTATTTACCTCCCTTCTTAAACAGTTGCTTAACTTCAGCATATTTCAACCATTCAGGAAATACTCCACTGATAAACGACTAGTTACACAGATAGCTTAATGTTACTTAACTCAGGATCACATTCAATAATTAACTTTGTTGATATTTCATCATACCCACTAAATGTTTTTGATTTTAAAGATTTTGTGATGGACATTACTTCTGCTGAGGTAGTGAGGGTCAAATTCATATTATGGAAATTACTTGAAATGTGTGGTCTGAGGTATTCCATAGCAGCATCTACAGAACCTGACAACCTCATCTTTTCAGTAACAGTTATAAAGTGTTTGTTAAAAAGGTCTGCAACACTATACACATCTGTCACCGATGTATCACTTACTCTTAATGTAATATATTTGGTTTGATGTCCATACTACGGTCTATAATATTTTGCAGTATTTCTTGTAATTTGCAGTAGCAACAACATTGGAGCTGTTTTGGATTGACTGATACAGTTTTCTTTCTGTTTTACAAGATACCTCTATTCCTTGAGTTATCCATGGCTTCTTTGTAGACTTTAACTTGGTTAGTTTTGGGGGAAAACAGTGTTCAAATAAGGTAAGATTTTTCATAGCGTGTAGGCTTTCACGGCCGGCGTCTTCAGTAATTAAAACTTCCGGGCTAAGAGGCCGTGGTCCAATAGTAGAAATACTTCTCCATGACGTTTCGTTGCCAGCTGCGGGCAACATCATCTGAGGTGAGTCTACGACTGGCTGCTAGGCCGTGGAGGTCCTGTTTATATAGAGCGCGTAGAGGACGCCACCACTCGTCACGTGTTGTCAACAGTAAAACTATCTCTCGCTGGCGTAATTACTCTCGATCGAAGTTAATCGATTGTCACATCTTTGGTACAGAGTCGATCGCCATATCTTATCTAGCTTATTTGCAAGGGGAACTAAACCACTTGCGAACCGCTTTCCAGAAAAATGGGTACGCTGGCAAGGAGATAGATAGAGCACTCCGTCCCAGAAGAAAAATGTCCGAAAACGTGCAACAACAACAACCATCGGTGGGGAAAGTTTTTCTTCCATTCATCCACAATGTTACGGACCGTATCGGGAAAGTGCTGGCCAAGTTCAGAGTTGAAACAATCTTCAGACCCACCAAGAAGATTAGTGAATGCTTAAGATCGGCGAAAGATGCACGACACCCTCTAGCTACTCCTGGTGTCTATAAGATTCCGTGTAGTTGTGGGAAGGTTTACATTGGAACCACAAAAAGAAGTATCAATACTCGCCTAACTGAACATAAAAGGAACTGTCGACTGGGACACACGGACAAATCGGCTGTAGCGGAACATGCTTTTGAAACGGGTGACCATGAAATAAAATTTAGTGAGACGAGCGTGCTAGCTAAGATATCGCATTATTATGCACGTATGTATAGAGAGGCTGTAGAGATTTTTAAACACCACAATAATTTTAACAGGAAAGAAGAAGGCTTTAAGCTAGATAAGATATGGCGATCGACTCTGTACCAAAGATGTGACAATCGATTACCTTCGATCGAGAGTAATGACACCAGCCAGAGATAGTTTTACTGTTGACAACACGTGACGAGTGGTGGCGCCCTCTACGCGCTCTATATAAACAGGACCTCCACGGCCTAGCAGCCAGTCGTAGACTCACCTCAGATGATGTTGCCTGCAGCTGGCAACGAAACGTCAGGGAGAAGTATTTCTACTATTGGACCACGGCCTCTTAGCCCGGAAGTTTTAATTACTGAAGGTAAGATTTTATTAGAAAAAATGTTATATTTTTCATTCATGGCATGAGCACTGTAAACATCACTCCAGTGAATGTCTCTTAGGAGTGTCCTAAAAAAATCAAATTTTGGCTCCTTTTGAGTTCAGATTTAACAGATTTTATACCCTGTTCATTGTTAACATTTAACAGAAGGAACTACATGTCGTGGACTGAGAGATGATTGATTATTGGTTTTGTAATATGATTTTGTTCATTGGACTTTTCTATAAATATATTATCAGTGGCTGTCTGTGAGCAACTGGCTACACCAGTTGGGAACTTTACAGTGGGAATTAAGATGAATGATAGTATTACTAACTCAAATAACTTCTTATTGGGCAAGTCTTTCACGAAATCCACACTGGAGTCACCAGCAATCAATATTTCTTTGTTTTTGATTGTTAAATGGGCCAGTACAGCTTCAAGTTGGTTTATTAACGGATTAAAGTTACCTTCAGTTGCTAAGATATACACTTAATATTATGAAGGATTTTTTATGAAATTCTATGTCTGTTGCACATGCTTCCATATGCTGTTCTAGGAAAAAATTTATGAATGTCTATGTTCTTAAATTTACGACAGTTCCTGATGAATGTGTCAACTCCTCCTTCATCCATTTCTGCTCTACAAAAGTAAGATGCTAACCTAAATACTGTAACACTTAAAAGTTCTGTACCAGTGGTCACATGAAGTACAGAGAGACAGATTAGGTCAGCTGCGTTTGTGGACTCTAATTCATCTATGCAGACAATTAATTCATTAATTTTATTTCTCAGTCTTTGAATATTATGATGCAATAAAGATAGCTGACATTTCATACTGACTGAGTTAAAATTGGGTAGAGCTGAAATTTCTGCTGATTGTTGAAAATTCTTAACCAACAGCTATTTATGCTGATGTAATAAGCTGTATATATATGTTTTCTGGTTTCTTTCTCAAACTGAATGTTGGTCTCAATCCTAACCTCTCTTAAACTTGGTTTCTTTTTGTCCTACCTGCCCTAAAAAAGAGTCTTTTCTGAACCCTATAACCACTGGTATTTTATCACTCATGATAGTGCCTCCCCCCTTTAACTTTCCTGCTATTTTCCCAGGTAGTTTACCCTTTCCTTTCCTGTTGACATGAAGGCCATGTCTAGTATAACCCCACCTACTGAGAGGATCAACAGGAACCTCACCAATGTGTGACCCTGCCCCCGACATAAGCAGCTGTTCCAACTCCAAATTAATTCTCCTGACAGAAGAGTTCAAATGAGGTCGGTTATGGCACCCAAAAACAGATACAAACTCAACACTAATATGCTTCGATGCTGATGCAATCTTTTCCAGGTCGCACTCTACACTGTACCCAGGTTCTCTGTCAATACTATTACCTGGCCCTCCCATTATAGCCACGGTGTCTTCCTTAGTGAAATCTTTGCAAAGGGATCCTAAATCCTCTGTCACCTGCTCCAGACCAGCACTAGCTTTAAAAAAATTGTGACCAGGTATTCTGATTTTAGTTCATCCTCCAAAAGTTGGCCAATACCTCTTCCATGGGAACTACCTAACAAGAACACTTTCTTTCTCTTTACTGATTTCCCCACATTCTCACTTTTCAATTTGATGCTGAAAGTTTCTTGTGTCCTGTCTATACCTGCAATTGCTTGAGGCTCGCCAGCTTCTAATTGAAGCAACAGGTCAAATCTATTTTTCGCATTCACACGAAGCTGTCAGACAAAGTTCTAGGCCTGTTCCTCCTGTTGCCTCTTCCCACTTCTCTTTACCCTCATCCCTCCGTAACCTGTCAAGATCCCCCTGTCGTGGTCTAATTCAGACTGAAGGGCAGCAATTTTCTCCTCCTGTTGTAGTATCTTCCTATCTTTATTACATATCCTACAAAACCACTGATGAGTCTCATTTACTTCCCCTATTCCTAGGCCACTATAGTCACTCACATGGAAGAAACTACAGCACTCGTCACACCAAAACCCCGACCTAACAATTCTACGGCAAGTCAAGCACTTTTCATTCATGATAAACGCAATGGTTTATTAAGAATAAGTCAGTTAAATTACAGATAAACACGACTACATTATTCTACAAATTTGGCCTATATGCAACTGTATGTAAACACAAAAACAACAGTGCAAAGTTTCTGAAACAACAACTCAAACTTTACGCTACTTTCCGGAAATGTGAGATAAATAATGAAGTGGTACGCTACAGTTAAATTGCTGAAGAGAGGAAAGAACAATTAAAAGAAATTCTATAGATTTAATGCGTCAGAACGTAAACAAAAAATACGACTATAACCCGACTGTACGATCTTTTCGCCTTTTCTGCTATATTACCCAAAGGAAAATGAAACCTTTCATGTTACGCTTAAGAAACATACTAATACACCTATTTACCACGTAATCAGTATTACACCAAATGGTATTATAATCTAAAATGATTTATCTTTACGTCAACAGCAAAACTCGGGCTATTCAGCTGCCTGGTATTGCGAAATGCTGAAAGCAAGGAGAAACTACAGTCGTAATTTTTCGCGAGGGCGTGCAGCTGTACAGTGTGGTTAAATGATGATGGCATCCTCTTGGGGAAATTATTTTGGAGATAAAATAGTCCCTCGTACGGATCTTCGGGCGGAGATTACTCAGGAGGGTGTAATTATCGTGAGAAACAAAAGTGGCGTTCTACTGATCTGAGCGTGGAATGTCAGATACCTCAATAGGGCACGTAGCTCAAACAATTTAAAAAGGGAATTGGATAGTTTAAAGTTAAAAGTAGTGGGAGTCAGTGATGTTCGGTGGTAGAAGTAACAAGACTTCTAGTCAGGTGAGTACAGGTCTTTAAATACAAAATCGAATAGGGGTAACGCAGAAGCAGGTTTAATAATGAAAAAGAAAATAGGAAAGCGGACAATCTACTGTGAACAGTATAGTGAACGCACTATTGTAGCCAAGATAGACACGAAGCCCACACCCACCACAATACCACAAGTTTATATGCTAACTAGCTCTGCAGATGATGAAGAAATTGGAGAATTATGAAATGAGATAAAAGAAATTATTCAGATAGTTAACGGAGACGAAAATTTAATAGTCCTGTGGTATTAGAATACGAATGTAGAAAAAGGAAGAGAAGGAAAAATAGTAGGTGAATATGGACTGGGGGAAAGGACTGCAAGAGGCAGCCACCTGGTAGAATTTTGGGCAGAGCATAATTTAATCATCGCTAACACTTGGTTTAAGAATCATGAAAGAAGTTTGTATACGGGGAAGAGACGCTGGAAGGTTTCAGATTAATTATATAATGGTAAGACAGTAATTTCGAAACTAGATTTTAAATTGCAAGACTTTTCAGGGACAGATGTAAACTCTAAGCTCAATTTATAGGTTATGAACTGCAGAATAAAACTGAAGAAATTGCAGAAAGGGGGTATTTAAGGAGGTGGGACCTTGATAAACTGAAAGAACTAGATGTTGTTGGAAGCTTCAGAGGGAGCCTTAGGGAGCGATTGACGAAAACAGGGAACAGTACTACAGTAGAAGAAGAATGGGTATCTTTGAGAGATGAAATAGTGAAGGCAACAGTTAATCAAGTAGATAAAAATACGAGGGCTGTTAGAATTCCTTCTGTAAGACAGGAGATACTGAATTTAATTGATGAAAGGAGAAAATATAAAAATGCAGTAAATGAAAGAGGCGAAAAGGAATATATATTTATAAAAATAAGATAGACAGTAAGTGCAAAATGGGTAAGGAGGATTGGCTAGAGGACAAATGAGACAATTTAGAAGTATATGTTTTCAGGGGAAAGATAGATACTGCCTGTTGTTGTGGTTTTCAGTCCTGAGACTGGTTTGATGCAGCTGTCCATGCTAATCTATCCTCTGCAAGCTCCTTCATCTCCCAGTACCTACTGCAACCTACATCCTTCTGAATCTGCTTAGCGTATTCATCTCTTGGTCTCCCTCTACGAGTTTTACCCTCCACACTGCCCTCCAATGCTAAATTTGTGATCCCTTGATGCCTCAGGACATGTCCTACCAACCGATCCCTTCTTCTAGTCAAGTTGTGCCACAAACTTCTCTTCTCCCCAATCCTATTCAATACCTCCTCATTAGTTATGTGATCTACCACCTAATCTTCAACATTCTTCTGCAGCACGACATTTCGAAAGATTCTATACTCTTCTTGTCCAAACTATTTATTGTCCATGTTTCACATCCATACAAATACTTTCAGAAACGACTTCCTGACACTTAAATCTATACTCGGTGTTAACAAATTTCTCTCCTTCAGAAACGCTTTCCTTGCCATTGCCAGTCTATAATTTATGTCCTCTCTACTTCGACCATCATCAGTTATTTTGCTCCCCAAATAGCAAAACTCCTAAGTGTCTCATTTCCTAATTCCCTCAGCATCACCCGACTTAATTCGACTACATTCCATTATCCTCGTTTTGCTTTTGTTGATGTTCATCTTATATCCTCCTTTCAAGACACTATCCATTCCGTTCAACTGCTCTTCCAAGTCCTTTGCTGTCTCTGACAGAATTACAATGTCATCGGCGAACCACAAGTTTTTATTTCTTCTCCCTGGATTTTATTACCTACTCCAAATTTTTCTTTTGTTTCCTTTACTGCTTGCTCAGTATACAGATTGAATAACATCGGGGAGAGGCTACCACCCTGTCTCACTCCCTTCCCAACCACTGCTTCCCTTTCATGCCCCTCGACTCTAATAACTGCCATCTGGTTTCTGTACAAATTGTAAATAGCCTTTCGCCCCCTGTATTTTACCCCTGCCACCCTTAGAATTTGAAAGAGAGTATTCCAGTCAACATTGTCAAAAGCTTTCTCTAAGTCTACAAATGCTAGAAACGTAGGTTTGCCTTTTCTTAATCTTCCTTCTAAGATAAGTCGTAAGGTCAGTATTGCCTCACGTGTTCCAACATTTCTACGGCATCCAAACTAATCTTCCCCGAGGTCGGCTTCTACCAGTTTTTCCATTCGTCTGTAAAGAATTTGCGTTAGTATTTTGCAGCTGTGGCTTATTAAACTGATAGTTCGGTAATTTTCACATCTGTCAACACCTGCTTTCTTTGGGATTGGAATTATTATAGTCTTCTTGAAGTCTGAGGGAATTTCGCCTGTCTCATACAACTTGCTCACCAGATGGTAGAGTTTTGTCAGGACTGGCTCTCCCTAGGCCGTCAGTAGTTCTAATGGAACGTTGTCTACTCCCGGGGCCTTGTTTCGACTTAGGTCTTTCAGTGCTCTGTCAAACTCTTCACGCAGTATCATATCTCCCATTTCATCTTCATCTACATCCTCTTCCATTTCCATAATATTGTCCTCAAGTACATTGCCCTTGTATAGACCCTCTATATACTCCTTCCACCTTTCTGCTTTCCCCTATTTGCTCAGAACTGGGTTTCCATCTCAGCTCTTGATATTCATACAAGTGGCTCTCTTTTCTCCAAAGGTCTCTTTAATTTTCGTGTAGGCTGTATCTATCTTACCCCTAGTGATATGCGCCTCTACATCCTTACATTTGTCCTCTAGCCATCCCTGCTTAGCCATTTTGCACTTCCTGTCGATCTCATTTTTGAGACGTTTGTATTTCTTTTTGCCTGCTCCATTTACTGCATTTTTGCATTTTCTCCTTTCATCAATTAAATTCAGTATCTCTTCTGTTACCCAAGGATTTCTACTAGCCCTCGTCTTTTTACCTACTTGATCCTATGCTGCCTTCACTATTTCATTTCTCAAAGCTACCCATTCTTCTTCTACTGTATTTCTTTCCCCCATTCCTGTCAATTGTTCCCTTATGCTCTCCCTGAAACTCTGTACAACCTCTGGTTCTTTCAGTTTATCCAGGTCCCATCTCCTTAAATTCCCACCTTTTTGCAATTTCTTCAGTTTTAATCTACAGTTCATAACCAATAGATTGTGGTCAGAGTCCACATCTGCACCTGAAAATGTCCCACAATTTAAAACCTGGTTCCTAAATCTCTGTCTTACCATTATATAATCTATCTGATACCCTTTAGTATATCCAGGATTCTTCCATGTATACAACCTTCTTTTATGATTCTTGAACCTGGTTTTAGCTATGATTAAGTTATGCTCTGTGCAAAATTCTACCAGACGGCTTCCTCTTTCATTTCTTAGCCCCAATCCATATTCACCTACTATGTTTCCTTCTCTCCCTTTTCCTACTCTCGAATTCCAGTCACCCATGACTATTAAATTTTTGTCTCCCTTCACTACCTGAATAATTTCTTTTATCTCATCATACATTTCTTCAATTTCTTCGTCATTTGCACAGCTAGATGGCATATAAACTTGTACTACTGTAGTAGGCATGGGCTTCGTGTCTATCTTGGCCACTATAATACGTTCACTATGCTGTTTGTAGTAGCTTACCCGCACTCCTATGTTTTTTAATTCAGTATTAAACCTACTCCTGCATTAACTCTTTGATTTTGTATTTATAACCCTGTATTCACCTGACCAGAAGTCTTGTTCCTCCTGCCACCGAACTTCACTAATTCCCACTATATCTAACTTTAACCTACCCGTTTCCCTTTTTAAATTTTCTAACCTACCTGCCCGATTAAGGGATCTGACATTCCACGCTCCGATCCGTAGAATGCCAGTTTTCTTTCTCCTGATAACAACGTCCTCTTGAGTAATCCCCGCGCGAAGATCCGAATGGGGGACTATTTTACCTCCGGAATATTTTACCTAAGAGGACGCCATCATCATTTAATCAAGATAGTCAATCATCCAGACTGTAGCCCCAGCAACTACTGAAAAGGCTGCTGCCCCTCTTCAGGAACCACACGTTTGTCTGGCCTCTCAACATATACCCCTCCGTTGTGGTTGCACCTATGGTACGGCTATCTGTATCGTTGAGGCACGCAAGCCTCCCCACCAACGGCAAGGTCCATGGTTCATGGGGGGAGATACAGCCTATAGGGAAATTAGAGGGATCTTTGGAGAAAAGAGAACTACTTGTATGAATATCAAGAGCTCAGATGGAAAACCAATCCTAAGCAAAGAAGTGAAAGCTGAAAGGAGGAAAGAGTATGTTGTGGGTCTGTAGTGGGGAGACATACTTGAGGGCAACATTTTAGAAATGGAAGAAGTTGTAGATAAAGATGAGATGAGAGATACGTGAAGAATCTGACAGAGCACTGAAAGACCTAAGTCGAAACAAGGCCTGGTTCAGACAACTTTCCGTTAGAACTATTGATAGCCTTGGGAGAGCCAGTCATGAGAAAACTCTTCCATTTGAGAGGAATATGTACGAGACAGGCAAAATACCATCAGATTTCAAGAAGAATGTAATAATTCCAATTCAAAAGAAAGAGGAGCTGACAGATGTGAAAATTACCGATCTCTCAGTTTAATAAGTCATGGTTGCAAAATGCTAACACGAATTCTTGACAGAAGATTGGAAAAACAGTAGAAGCCTATCTTGGGGAAGATCAGTTTGGACTTCAAAACGGTGACCCATTGCTGGGCCTCAGTATGCGGCTATCCAGGTCGCCATTGATACAGTTTGCTTCAGTACCTCTTCTATGTCAGCAATGTTATGACGCCGACAGAAGTCCTCGAAGTTAGACAAGTGGCAAATTTTAATTTCTGAGAACATTTCTCGTGGACAACACAGTGATTTTTCTTAGTACTTTTAAATGAATATAAAAAGTCTTGACCACAAGAAACCTTTATTTTTGTGATTACCAGTTTGTCAGCTGCTGACCATCTTCGGACCTCAAACCATGACATAGGCGATGCCAGAGAATGAAGCAGACTCCACTAATGCCAACTGCTCATTAGATATGAAGATGGTCAGTAAAAAAAAAGTTTTCTTGCCGCTGAGACTGTTTATGTTCATTTTAAAGTTGTAACTTGTCCTACTAAGAGAGTAGTAGGGTAATGCTGGAATCAGCATAATTTGGTAGTGCATGTTGCCTGCATTCAGGAGCACATATACATTCAGAGACAAACCTATTTTTCTCTTTTGATTGATTGTTCCTTAACCTATTGTTCTGATAAGAGAATTATGACCCCATGGTGAATGATAGATCCTTAACCTATTGCACAATTAAGTGATTTTCCTGTCACTCCTACCCATCCTACCCTTTTGGAAACCCAGCACCACTTCTGATATAAATTTAATGGGCTGATTAATTAAATTGATTGAAAAAATTGGTGGAAAATAACACAGTTGTCTCACTTTCAGTATTTACGAGATGCTTCAGATTATTCGAATAGCCCACCCCACCTGCCACTATATCAGTTTGATTGACGAATTAATCAAATCGATATCCCTCTGTTTTCCTTGACCTGCCCCCCACCACCTTCTGTAAATATTGATTCATGGATCACAGTGTCATGGAATACTGTTTAAGCAATTTACACAATGTATGGAATGTTGTTTATTAAAAACATTAGTGGGAAACAAGGTGGTGTATGGAATATAATTTATTTAAAGAATTTATAAGGAAATCGATTGCAGAGAGTGGAATATTTAAGTAATTGCAGCGTTTTTTTTATTCTGATCTCGTAAGGAAACATGTAATTACACTGCCACAGATCACTAAAACATATCTGAAAAACTTTCTCGTGCGTCACCAACCACATAGGCTGCCTGGAGTTCAGGTGCACCAGGACCCCCTTGAAGCTAAGTGTCCATCAGTGGCCACACCTCACACCAGCGGGCTCGCCATATTGTGGTGGCTTCACAGCTACACGAAGTACCATGATAATTCCTGAGCAAAAGCATCGAGTGGTAGCAGTCCTTTGATACTGATACCTGAAAACTCCTGTCGCCCTCCCTCCCCCCTCCCCCTCCATTGCCATCTCAAGTTGTCTGTATGCATGAACCAACCTGTCAGATATCAGTGCAAGCAAGAATGCCTGACTGGGAATCCATCCAGAAATACTGCTGAAACAAATAATTAATTTCCATGCACATGATCATGATGCAAAGGATGTAAGGGGGCATGGTAGCTATTTCACAGATAGAAATTGATCATGATACAAAACTAGTTGCCGGCTGACACGAAATACACTTAAAAAGAAAGGTTGTTGCATACAAAGAGAGAGAGAGAGAGAGCTGTAGTTTGCTTTGCAGATGACATAGGAACTAGCATGAGAAAATTTCATTCTGTCATGGACTCTGAACTGCCTCACCCTTGCTGGCGCATTTTCTTGTGTTTCATTTTACAAACTTCTTCGGGAGTTATTAAATCTGGTGCGGAATATCACATCTTCAAGATGTCACAAATATTGCTTCAGAAGAAGTGTCACAGGAAATGTTAAATAAATCGTTAATATAGTGTTCAAGCAATTTGCTTCATACACTTTAAAACTACTCAAAATAAGAGAAAAGCCGACACTGCACATTAGTTTGTGTGCATAAACAAAAATTTTATGTTTTTTTGATGAGAAATTGCATTAAATAAACCGACCATAATATTATTTGATGTCACAATTGGAAGCGGAGATGTATGATTGAAACTTCCTATCAGATGAAAACTGTGTGCCAGACCGAAACGTGAACTTTTGCAGGCAAGTGCTCTACCGTCTGAGCTACCCAAGCATGACTCACACCCTGTCCTCACTGCATTAATTCTACCAGTACCTCGTTTCCTACCTTCCAAACTTCACAGAAGCTCTCCTCCGAAACATGCAGAACTAGCACTCCTGGAAGAAAAGATATTGCAGAGCCATGGCATTGCCACAGCCTGGGGATGTTTCCAGAATGAAATTTTCACTCTGCAGTGGAGTATGCGCTGGTGTGAAACTTCCTGGCAGATTAAAATTTTGTGACAGACCAAGATTCTAACTCGGGAGCTTTGCCTTTCGCGGGATAGTGGCAAAGCCATATCTTTGCAATATCATTTCTTCCAGGAGTGCTAGGTCTGCAAGTTTCGCAGGAGAGCTTCTGTGAAGTTTGGAAGGCAGGAGACGAGGTACTGGCGGAATTAGTGCTGTGAGGAGAGGGCGTGACTCGTGCTTGGGTAGCTCAGTTGGTAGGGCACTTTCCTGCGAAAGGCATTGGTCGAGAGTTCGAGTCTCGGTCCGGCACACAGTTTTGTTTTCAAATTTCGACACACATTTATACGGTCGCTGTTATAGAGTTCCTGAGCACTACATGTCTACTAAGTGTATTTTCTTTATTGAAAGTACTGTAGAATTCCTAGGTTAACTGGTTCTCTCAGCTACACCATGACAAAGAAGGAATGAGGATAGCGTCTACCGTGTGATAGGAAAGTAGCAACAACATCAGTAAATACCTGTGCAAGACAGAGTCCACTGCAATGTATTGAGAAGCACTAAACACGACACACCCTTAAACTGCGATTCAATTCGTAGTAGTAACCTATCATAGCTAGATGTCAGAAATCGATATCAGTCGGGGATCTGGCGTCACGAATAGGTTATTAAAGCACTATAGAATTTCTAAATTGGTTCTCTCCACTAAGTTCGGTAGAAGGAAGGGTCTACAGCATGATAGGATGGAGATAACAGCAAATACCACTGCAAGCCAGAATTCACTGCAATGTATTGAGAAACACTAAACACGACAAACTTAAACCACCGCCCAGTCCGTACCAGTAGCTGTCATGGCTAGATGTAAGAGATCGCTGAAATACTCACACTCCCACATGCTCATGTCGTGCCGTCCACACGAAGTGCGCCGTCGGCGTCAGCGCTCAGAGGCCAGTGAAAACTGACACCGTAAACATGGCACATGACCTCAGCTTTGGAAGCGCATGTCATCCAGAGAGAGGCCCCCAGGCCACGGAGGGCATCCAAGAGTGATTGCAGTGGTAGGAATTAGAGTGTTATCAATACATCCAGCGCAAATACATGCCCATATTAAATCTTCTCTCATGAAACACACACGTGTCCACCTCTGTCGCGCTCACCCAGCACACTGTGCACTTCACCAGCCCTCGCCGTTGTGGGCAAGATCAGACAAGTCGGCAGAGTCTTTGTACCCGTCACAGGCTGAGCTAATCCATTACTTCCAGTTGCCGACTCCTCATGACCGCCTCTGCGGCCAGTCACGGTTCACTGCAAAAGAAGGAGCTGCAGCTTGGATGTACTCGTATACTGTAGTTCTAAACAATTCCACACTGACATAGACCTCCAGTTTAAAAATTCCACATTACCCAATCCGTTACAGCGATTTTGTTGACCATACACGTCGAATTTCTCATCGCTGAAGAATCGTTACTTGTTGCGAAGTTATACGAAATTATTTGACGTTTAAATCTTCCAGTCAGCGCTTCTAGAAGGTGCCGCATACTGCCAAGACTCTGTAAAGCGTTATAAAGCACAGGCGTCCGACACTATGTGATAATCAACAGCGCTCCCGCAGTCTAAAGGGTTGGAAAGATATCACCAATATGGGTTGGCGTACTGTATTCTACGCCGCAGTCGATAGTGCAACAAAGAAAACGTGAAGATATGCTTAGGGAAGCTGATGAGCAGTTGTCCTGTGTATTCATTTTGTTACAGCCGTATTGCCTGTCCATTTTGTACACTATAGCAGATCCAGTTGAAATCTCGCATTGCTATATTGTGCAGCTGTTTACGAAATGATTCTATCGCCCATTGCGTTCGGATATACATCTCAAAGCGTTCAAATCAGAATTCATACCGTGAAATAAATCGTCCTTATGACTAGAAATACATAAGTTCGTTTACGTGAATAGTTGTCTGATTACTTCCCACAAACGTCTGGTGACATGTTGGAACTTAAGCCCAGTACCTTTACGTTCAAGCAGCAGCATAACATTTCTGAGTATCATTTACAGATGTATAAAACAAATTATGGTACGTCCACAATCGCACCTGCTGGGTGTCGTTTTCGCACAGCCTAGTAGCAAAAAGGCCTCCCTCCATCACATATTTGCCGACGAATAAAGGATGTGATTACAATTTTAAAAAGACCGCGTGTCTGTTTTTATTTTATCGATTTCACCACTTCCACGAAACCTTCTCGTATTTTTGATACTTGTAAATCCAGCGAATACACAGTGGTGTGTTATGTATATTCATACCACCAAGCCGGGGTTTGTGTTACTGCTTTGCATGCATAGCTACCGTAGACCTACCTACCACAACCCAGATCATACAAATTTCACCTGACTAAGAATTCAATGCCAGTGCAATATATACTAGCGTACGCCCATTCTGGTTTAATTTTCAGGAGCCAAGCAGGTGTGTGGAGAAACCGCAAAACTGTTCTAGTCTAGTTCCTGTTGCTAATCACCGTACCTGGAGCAGGAGGAGGATCACCGCGAGACGGATCTGTTGTTGCAGCTGGCAAAATTGTGTTTGTAACGAAAAAGAAAAGAGCCATACATAGATTTTGTTTGTTACATGTGCAAGACACGGTGGTATGCTACTTACCTTTTTAGATCCTATAACATGTGTGTGCCAAAGCAGAATTTTCAGAAAAGAATACCATGTTATGTCTAGGCCTCCTACAGGCTTGAGAGCAAAGAATGCTGTATTCCAAGCATACAATAGAGTTCTGTTTGTCCCTTTCAGTCGGCCGGTGTGGCCGAGCGGTTGTAGGCGCTTCACGGTCGCAGGTTCGAATCCTGCCTCAGGCATGGATGTGTGTGATGTCCTTAGGTTAGTTAGGTTTAAGTAGTTCTAAGTTCTAGGGGACTGATGACCTCAGATGTGCTCAGAGCCATTTGAACCAATTGTCCCTTTCAGCGCGCCAGCAGTGCGTAAGTCAATAACCACTATCAGTCCATCGTCATTCAGTTACTCAACTTCAAGTGTGTGCAGGATGTCTGTGAATAAGGTAATGCCATAATTCTTACAGTGATTTTGAGGAGTGGTAGTGAGTGTATTGTGCAAAGTATGATCATGCTATAGTTACGGCTATTAAAGGGGGATAGTGACAGCACACATTAAAAAAAAAATACTCTAGAGCTCACGCTTCCTCAATACGTTACGACAAGTAGCCTTGAGGACTACGGATCCGATGGGAAAAGAGAAGCTTACTGCTTACAATGTGTTTGAGAGGGTGAAATCAAGAAATGTCTGTAATATGCCCTCAGATATTTATATGAAACTGATTACGGGTCGTAGCCATATAAATGCTTTTGATTAATACGTGTTCCCTACGCAACTTGTACCATTACTATGTGACACACAGTGCACAGATTTTATTTGCTACCTGACGTGTTTAAAAGGGATGAACTCATTTCAAAGTATGAGTGTTGCTTTAAGCAATATGACTCGACTGCGCAATGCCAGCCTGCTGGATCACCATCAATTAAGGTGTATTGTATTGGGTGTGTAGCTTTTTAAATAGGAATCCCCATTCTTTATTACATATTCGTGTAGTACGTAAAGAAATATGAATGTTTTAGTTGGATCACTTTTTTCGCTTTGTGATAGATGGCGCTGTAATAGTCACTAACAAGGGAACCTCCCCAGCGTACCCCCCTCAGATTTAGTTATAAGCTGGCACAGTGGATAGGTCTTGAAAAACTGAACACAGATCGATCGAGAAAACAGGAAGAAGTTGTGCGGAACTATGAAATAATAAGCAAAATATACAAACTGACTAGTCCATGCGAAAGATATGCAACATGAAGGAGAGTGTGAGCTCAAGAGTGCCGTGGTCCCGTGGTTAGCGTGAGCAGCTGTGCCGGCACGGTAGCTCAGCGTATTCGGTCAGAGGGTTAGGTGCCCTCTGTAATAAAAAAACTGAGTTAATAGATCAACAACGAACTGAAATGGGTGTCTTACGACGTCCGCCCCGATCAGATTCAACGAACAAAAAGGAAAATGCCGGCACCGTAGCTCAGCGTGGTCTGTCAGATGGATAGCTGCCCTCTGCAATAAGAAAACTGAGTTAATCGATCAACAACGAACTTCAACGGATGTCTTACGACGTCCGCCCCGAGCAGAAGCAACGTCGGCGCGGTAGCTCAGCGTGTTCGGTCAGAGAGCTGGTTGGCCTCTGTAATAAAAAAACTGAGTGGAAGGATCAACCACCGAACTTGAATAGGATGTCTTGCGACGTCCGCAACGACCAAACACAACGATCAATAAGGAAAAAAAAAGAGCTGCGGAACGAGAGGTCATTGGTTCATATCTTTCCTCGAGTGAAGATTTTACTTTCTTTATTTTCGCAAAGTTATGATTTGTCCGTTCGTTCATTGACGTCTCTGTTCACTGTAATAAGTTTAATGTCTGTGTTTTGCGACCGCACCGCAAAACAGTGCGATTAGTAGACGAAAGGACGTGCCTCTCCAATGGGAACCGAAAACATTTGATCACAAGGTCATAGGTCAACCGATTACTCCACAGGAAAACAAGTCTGATATATTCTATACGACATTGGAGACGACATGTGCGTCACATGACAGGAATATGTTGTCGACCCACCTAACTTGTACACTTGGCGAATGGGTAAAAAGATTCTTCTACCTTGCCCGATTTAGGTTTTCTTGTAGATGTGATAATCACTCCCAAAAAAGTGATGAAAACATAAAGAGTTTGTCACATAAACTGAAAATTAGAAATTAATCTTTTCACGCGAGGGTAGACTTGAACCAAGGACCTCTCGTTCCGCAGTTACGCTAACCACGGGACCAGGGCGCTCCTACGCTGATAGTGTCCTTGTTGTTGCCTATCGTCCGCATCAACTACTCAGTTTGTATATTTTGCTTATTTTTTCATAGTTCCACACAACTTCTTCCTGTTTTCTCGATTGATCTGTGTTCAGTTTTTCAAGGCCTATCCACTGTGCCAACTTATAACTAAATCTGAGGGGAGTGCGATGGGGAGGTGCCCTTTTAAGATATGGCTCACAATTTTAGACGAACAGTTGGTAACGGGTAGGTTTTCTAAATTAAAATACAGAACGTAGGTACGTTTGAACATTATATTTCAGTTGTTCCGATGTGATCATGTACCTTTGTGAACTTATCATTTATGAGAACGCATGCTGCTGCAGCGTGATTACCTGTAAATACCTCATTAATGCAATAAATGTTCAAAATGATATCCGTCAACCTCAATGCATTTGGCAATACGTGTAACGACATTCCTCTCAACAGCGAGTAGTTCGCCTTCCGTAATGTTCGTACATATATTGACAATGCGCTGTTGTCAGGCGTTGTCCGTGGATCACGATAGCAAATATCCTTCAACTTTCCGCACAGAAAGAAATCCGGGAACCTCAGATCCGGGGAACGTGCGGACCATGGTATGGTGCTACGACGACCAATCGACCTGTCATGAAATATGCTATTCAATACCGCTTCAACGGCACGCGAGCTACGTGCTGGACATCCATCATGTTGGAAGTACATCGCCATTCTGTCAAGCAGTGAAACATCTTGTAGTATCATTGGTACAACATTACGTAGGAAATGAGCATACATTGCACCATTTAGATTGCCATCGATAAAATGGGGGCCAATTATCCTTCCTCCCATAATGCCGCACCATACATTAAGCCGTCAAGGTCTCTGATGTTCCACTTGTCGCAGCCATCGTGGATTTTCCGTTGCCCAATAGTGTATATTACGCCGGTTTACGTTTCTGCTGTTAGTGAATGACGCTTCGTCGCTAAATAGAACGCGTGCAAAAAATCTGTCATCGTCCCTTAATTTCTCTTGTGCTCAGTGGCAGAACTGTACACAACATTCAAAGTCGTCGCCATGCAATTCCTGGTGCATAGAAATATGTTACGGGTGCAATCGATGTTGATGTAGCATTCTCAACACCGACGTTGTTGAGATTGCCGATCCTCGCGCAATTTGTTTGCTACTGATGTGCGGATTAGCCGAGACAGCAGCTAAAACACCTACTTGGGTATCTTCATTTGTTGTAGGTCGTGGTTGACGTTTCACATGTGACTGAACACTTCCTGTTTCCTTAAATAACGTAACTATCCGGCGAAGGGTCCGGAACTTGGATGATGTCGTCCAGGATACCGAGCACCATACATAGCACACGCCTGTTGGGCATTTTGATCACTATAGCCATACATCAAGACGATATCGACCTTTTCCGCAATTGGTAAACGGTCCATTCTAACACGGGTAATGTATCACGAAGTAAATACCCTCCGCACTGAGGGAATGTTACGTGATACCACGAACTGATACGTTTTTGACTATTACAGCGCCATCTATCACAAAGCGAAAAAAGTGGACCAACTAAAACATTCATATTTCTTTACGTACTAGACGAATATGTAAAAAGGAAGGGGGTTCCTATTTTTAAAAAAACGCAGTTGATATCCGTTTGACCTATGGCAGCGCCATCTAGCGGGCCAACCATAGCGCCATCTGTTTTCCCCCTTCAAGCTAGACAAGTTTCCTTCTTTTTAGTTTTTTCGTTTGACGCTTATTTCGTGAGATATTTGGCCTGGCCACTATCATTGGACCACCCTGTATGTGTGTGTGTATGTGCATGTTTTATACAGGATTTTATATATGTACATGCAATCTGTGTGTCTGAAAAACGGTAAATAAGTTTTAATAAAGCATAAACGAAAAATATATTATATTTATAAAAAAAGTATAAACAGAAAAAAAGATTTGTATATTTATTTATTCGCATACAACATATAAACATATACATATCCTGTAAATATACATATATACGCACCATGCGCATCTGGTGAATAGAGTAGTTATGTATATAACTATATATATGAACATATATTTTCATTTTTCTTTTTTTATCTTTTCTTCATACACATGGAGTGTATAGTTAGCAAACATGAATAAATAAATATTTACACAACATACACACACGCACAAACGAAATTCCTTACACTATGATGAAAGTGTCATACTACTCCTGCGCAAACACTCTCTCTCTCTGTCACTCATTCTGTCCCTCTCACTCAGAGTCCTCCACCCCTTCTCTCGCTACAAGTGAGTGGGTTTGAGTACCATCTATACCCTGGTGTAGCTGAGAAAACCAGTCAAATTAGGAATTCTATAGTACTTCCAGAAAAGAAAATACACTTAGCAGACTTGTGGTAGTCGGGGACTCTATAAGAACAGTATAAATTCACGTCGAAATTTGAAATACCGACTTCCATTTTATACATCTCCACTTCCATTTGTGACGTCAAATAATAATAGGTTTAGATTATTTAATGAAATTTCTTGTCAAAAACCATAACAATGTTGTTTATGCACCCAAACTACTGTGCAGTTTATTTCTAGTAGTTTTAAACTGTGTCACACAAACTGTTTAAATGCTATATTAAAGATTTTATTAATTTTTCCTGTGGGATTGTGACAGGGGGGGCTGTGGCAGCTTCGAGTCCATGGCAGAATGAAATACCTTATGCTAGTTCCTGTGTCATGTGCAAAGCAAATCACAGCTCTCTCTCTTTGTATGCAACGATCTTTTTTATAAGGGGCTCCAGAAAATTTCAAAACCATGAAATGTTTAATGTTTACTTTTTTGCATTTTAAAAATCTACAGATTTTTCCCCTTTCAATTGATATATAATTTATTCATTTCAGAAGATTACAAA
This sequence comes from Schistocerca nitens, assembly GCF_023898315.1. Taxonomy (NCBI): domain Eukaryota; kingdom Metazoa; phylum Arthropoda; class Insecta; order Orthoptera; family Acrididae; genus Schistocerca; species Schistocerca nitens. The sequence goes on from NC_064614.1 coordinate 515,321,436, forward strand.
TACTTTTAAAATACTTTTGAAATATGTTCTGCATGGTTCAAATGGCTCTAAGCACTAAGGGACTTAAACATCTGAGGTCATCATTCTCGTCGACTTAGAATTACTTAAACCTAACTAACCTAATGATATCACACACATCCATGCCCGAGGTAGGATTCGAACCTGCTACTGTGGCAGCCGCGTGGTTCCGGAATGAAGCGCCTAGAGCCGCTCGGCCACAGCGGCCGGCTATCTTCTGCATGGGCGTGACCCACTGTGGCGCAGTCAAACTGCTGTCAAATGTCGTACTCATGAATCTACACGCTCATTATTTACATTTTACTGGTGTGAAAGAAAATAAGTGTTGTGACTAACCAGTGATAGTTCGATATACAGGATGTCCCATTTATCATGACCACCCTAAATAATTGTTTGTCCAGATGCAAATTACAAATTGTTTTAAGCAAATGTTCTTCAGCCGTCAGGGGGACATCAACCAGCATGATTGCATTCGTTTGTAGCTTTGCTTTTTACAATGATATGAACAGCGCTATGACTTTTTTAAAAGGCACCTGGTATTTTTTATTCGATAATTTATTTCCTCTCCTAAAGACCAATTCAAAAATGAATCACAGTGTACCATTCACTGAAACACATCGTTAATTACATAACACAACATTTACTTTGAAGCCGGGATCACAAACTCGTCCACATGCTGGAGTTGTCAGAAAACAAATGAAAACCAAGTAAAACAAAAATACGAAATTGACTTTGACTCTCCTCTACCATTGCCCAGGAGTAAAACATTCAAAGGTGCTCAAAGTGGTGACCCTGGACACCGATACTGTGGTGCACTCGTTGAATGAAAGAATTATTTACTGCTTCCGGTGTGGCCTGCTGAAGAGCAAACACGATACGTTCCTGCCCCTGGATTTGTTGGAATATCGCGATAGACGTCTTTAATGAGTCCCCAAAGAAAAAAGTCCAGAGGATTTATATCAGGAGACCTAGCAGGGCAATCCATCTGGCAGGATACCTTCGTTTCACAACACAACGTGCACACAAGGCATTATGTGCTGGACATCCATCGTGTTGATACCACATAATCAGTCTGGTTCTTAGCAGCACTCCATCCAGAAGTGGAGGAAGAATTCGTCTGAGGAAGTTGGCATACGTTGTCCCGTTTAGACAACCATTGATGAAATAAGGGCCAATAATTGTAGTATCAAGCATCCTACACCAGACGTTAACCCTCCATTGACGCTGATGTTCCACCTGTCTAAGCCATCGTGGGTTGTCTCTGGACCAATGACGCATGTTCGTTGTATTTATCTGTCCTTTGTTTGAGAAGGAACATTCATCGGTAAATACAACACTGGAGAAGTTCGAGTTGGCGAGGATTTGCTGCTGTGCCCACTGATGGAACTGTACACGATACTGGAAAACATTCCCAAGCAATTCTTGATGTAGGTGTACATGGTAAGGATGGAACCGGTGACGTGTAAGAATACGATGTGGATTCATAGCAACGGAAGCGAGAACAGTAACTACGGCAGCTTCGTCTGTGCAAGTGCTACGACGATTGCGTTGTCGTGGGTTGAAACTTCCCGTTTCCTGCAGCGCCGCAACAAGACGAGAAATCAACCATCGGGAAAGCGGGTTCTTGTCAGGATATCGCTCTCTCCGCAGCCTGCGTAGCATTTCTCCTACCTTCAACAGCAACAATAAAAGAAACGTTATGTCGATGCAGTTTGTAGGAAGGACAGCCTTTACTGTATGCCTACTCTACACAACAGTATTTAAAAGACTAAACTACTGTACTAAATATACCCGTACGTAAGAAAACATTATTGCAATTACTGTCCTGCTAACTTACATTTCCCATACATGAGTAGCATTTCTACCTTCACTTCGTTGGTGTACATTCTACTCACACAGTTCTTCAACTGACGATGGTTGAGTGACGAGTGTGCATTCTACTTATGTTTACATTGATCCTCTCTCACCGTCAGTACGTGGATGTGTTTCATTACCCCGAGTACCTGCTCTAAGCACTGGGAGCGTCAACGTCAGTGCTGTGTTACGTAATTAATAACGTTGTGTTTCAGTGAATGGTACACTGTCATATATATTTGAACAGATCTTTAGGAGAGGAAATGAATTACCAAATAATATCGTCGTAAAAAACAAAGCTACAACGAAGGCAGTCATGCTGATTGATGTCCCCCTGACGGCTAAAACTGAAACAATTTGTGATTTGCTTCTGTACAAACAGTTATATAGGGTTATCAATATAAAAGGGACACCCTGTATATCGCTCCCTGAGTTGTTGTGTGTTTCATGTTTTTATTGAAGGATAACCATTGGTAAACATAAAGTGACTAGAAATCCTCTGAAGGCTTTTAAGAAATGGAGAAATGTTGGAAAGCCAAAGGCAGGTGTTATTACTGTAAATAATAAAGATGATAGCCAAGTGAGTGAACCTAATCTTGCTGGTACATCTGCCCATTGCAATGGAAGTGAAAAAGAAATGACTTCCAAAAGGAAGCTTGGTTCCGTTAGTGTAAAGTACGAACGTATTATGGGAAAAACGAATGTGAATGAATTGTCTCATATGTCAGTTCTAAACGGAATTTTTGCAAACTGTGTAAGACGTATTCAGTGCAGTGAAGTCGGTCTGGAGCTCTCTATAAAAAATCACGGAGGACATGCGAGTATTATGAAATTGAAGTGTGGTAAGTGTTCATAAATGACCACCTTTTGGAACAGTATTGCAGTAACTCCAAGTGAAGAAAATGGTAACAAAATCTATGAACGCAACATTAGATTTGTGTATATCTTGCGTACAATTGGTAAGGGTGCTACTCCAGGTGCAGTTTTCTGTGGTGTGATAAATTATCAAAACCCCCAACTATTTATGAACTATAATAGATTTATAGGGTCTAAAGTAGATGTCTGTATAGAATCTATGAAGAAATCTGTGGAAGAGACAGTAACTAAAAACAGTGGTAACAGAGACTTGACTCCAGCACTCGATTGTACCTGTGATAACCAGGGACACACATCGCTTCACGGTGTAGTATCTGCCACCTGTATGTCTACAGGGAAAGTTATAGATGTAGCAGTAATATCTGAATACTGTATGTGTACACAAAAAATAAAGGTAAACATGAAAATAATTGCACAGCCAACTATAATGGCAGTAGTGAAGCAATGAAGTCGCTGCTGTTGGTAGTATATTTCATCGTTCTGTAGCGTTTGACAAAGTGCGTTGTGTGAATTACCTTATTGATGGTGATTTTAAAAGTTTCAAACATATTCAAGAATTGAAGCCGTATGGTGATGATGTCTGAGTATATTGGACACATACAGAGTCAAACAGGATCAAGACTTCGGCGACTGAAAGCTTCATACAAGAAACAAAAACTCAGTGATGGTAAAGGGTTCGTTGGGAAGGGAAGGTTAACTGAAAATGTAATTCACAAAATACAGAACTATTGTGGAATACCTATTACGCAAAACACACACAGTGTCGATGAAATGAAGAAGGCTGTTTGGTATCTTTTTTTTCGTACTTTTTCAACTGATGAAAGTCCCCAACATTACTTGTGTCCCAAAGAAGAAAACAGCTGTTGTAAGTAAGAAGGGATTGTTGACAGATGCAGTGTACACTCATAAACATAGTGTGCCTGACGCTATAATGGAGGTGATAGAACCTATTTTCAGAGATTTAGCGGCACCTGAACTGTTAAACAAGACTGTTCATGAAAAAACTCAAAACCCCAATGAAAGTGTAATTAGTGTCGTATGGTCAGGAATTCCAAAGACTGCTTTTGTTGGAATAGAAACACTTCACTTCGATGTATGATGCTGTTGCTACTTTCAATGATGGCAACGTTGTAAGGTGCAAAGTATTTCGGAACATGGAAATGAAGATAGGTTTCAACATGGTACAAACGATACTTGCTTTGGACAAGGAACATCTTTGGGCTGATGGCTGGGCTGTAACTAGCCTAGAAACACAAACCAGAGTAAACTAGACGAGGCCAAAGAGGAAACTGGAGGACGAGTTTACAGAGATCAAGATAATCCCTCCTATGGACCTGGAATACACTAAAAAGTTAATCCAAACTTTGTTACTCGATTTCCAAAAGCTTTATTTTTTCATACAAATTACATGTTTTTTTCAGGATCTACCAAACCAATTTGCTTCAAATTTTCAGGAAATGTTATACAGTTCTTGCTCCTTAACTTAACACATATTTTCCCAAAAACCTGTAAACTGTTGAATTTAGAAACAAAAAATTGCACAAAGAAGTAGCGAATTTTATTACAATAGAAAAAATTAATTTCTAACAACTGATTCAAATTTTTAAAAATCCCTGCGCTAAATTGTAGCCTATACTCCAATAAATAGCCTGTGAAAATTTCAACTTCTTCTAAACATTCTGCGTGGTGTCTGTTTGTTCTATATCGTGTCTCCCTACCACTTTCGCGCAACGACGCTCTGAGCGTGTTTTTTAGGGAATTGACTAGTTTGAACCTGCGACCTGTTGCTGGTAAGGAGACGTCAGACCACACATGACATGTAGAATTCAGAATTCAATGACACTAGTTATGATATAACCAAATACTTAATGATTTCAGCGTCAGCTCTACTGCACTCCCTGCAAAGGAATCTTAATACTAACTAAATTTAGTGGAAAGGGTTCAAGGATTTCCTATTTTTAGTTAGCTGGTAAAATAACGTCGAAAAAGCAGTTAAGTTTATCATTGGAAATTTTATTCTACTCACAAAACATCGTTTATAAATTGCACTATTGATAAAAGGAAATGTTTTAATACAAGATGGTAAAAACCAACTGCGTTCAGCAAAAATGTGAACGAATATTTCCCGAATGGGTTTCCAAGTTCTACAATGGATCGAAGGATGACCTATGCCGTATCACATCTATAATCTAGGTTTAAATTAAGTTTCACAAGAGAGAAAACTATCAAAATGGTCTACAGTGACCCTCAATTATCTTTAATTACTTATCTAACTTGTCGTAAATTACAGTGGCTGATGTGGCTTCTCAATAACTATATAACAGAAAAATCATCGCGTTTCAGATTTTTACTTCAAGTGGCAAATGTGAACACCATGAGCTTTAATTGACGATCGACACTAGTATTACGCAAGCAGGGGATGTAACAGATGAGACTTCTGCAGTTCTGCGTTCATTACCTTGTCGGTGTTCGTCAGGGGGCAGCAGAAAGGACAGCTCCGCTCACCTCACCGTCTCGGAAGCAACTCTTTCGTAACTTCTTCTAACTACAATTTACCGAAGTTGGTTTTAAAAAAAACTATGTGGCTGTGTTTGCATCTGACCAATCAGGGTCTCAATGTTAACCCTAAGCTCCGCCTACAGAAATTCTGTCTATCCATGAGAAACGTTATACTTTTCATGGTGGGGCAATGTTTTTAAAGTTTGCAACGTAACAGAGAAGCGAAAAAGTCTCACGCTAAAACTTGCGGGTGGTGTGGTCCTTTTAGCGTTATCATAAGATCTATACTGTTCTTTTGGAGGGCTCTATCTTTTAACATGGGCTAGGGGGTGGTCCTAACGTAACAGAGACGCGAAAAAGTCTCACGCTAAAACTTGCGGGTGGTGTAGCCCTTTTTGTGTTATCGTAAGATCTATACTGTTCTTCTGGAGGGCTCTAGCTTTTAACATGTGCTAGGGGGTTGTCCTAACGTAACAGAGACGCGAAAAAGTCTCACGCTAAAACTTGCGGGAGGTGTAGCCCTTTTTGTGTTATCGTAAGATCTATACTGTTCTTCTGGAGGGCTCTAGCTTTTAACATGGGCTGGGGGGGTGGTCTTGACGTAACAGAGACGCGAAAAAGTCTCACGCTAAAACTTGCGGGTGGTGTGGTCCTAGCAGTTACCTGGCGACGTGGGTGTCTGTCCGTCCCTTATCGTAGGGCCTTCTTGCTTAACACGGTTCTGCTCTCGGCTTCTGTTCTCGTTTCTCCCCTTGGAACTGTGTCTGTCTCACGGTGGGAAGGTATGACATGCATTTAGGCATTCTTGTGTTAGTCTGTGGTATTCCATTTGCTCACTCGTTACTCATATTACTTTGGTTAATTTAATGTCACGATTTATTCGGAGCTATGTGACATACTACTGGATTTGCTTATCATGTCAGGGTTTTCATGGAAGGTGTTGGGTTTGCCTGACACATCACCACCCTTCGAACTTAATTTTTTCACTGAAGTTAGGCAATGATTGAATCGTTGTGTAAGTCAGTCAAAAATTATTTCTTTATCTAAATTTTCTTCCCTACTGTTCAGCCATGTTATTCTGTTCTATGCTAGTTTGTATTACTAATTTATATTTTTATATTCTTCCTCATTACCATCAAAATATGACAAGAGAAGAATATTTTTATGCTATTATTAATTTTTTAATTATTTTCTTTCTTTATTGAAGTGTGAAGTTTGTTTTTTAAGAAGTTTGTTATCGAAAGTGAGGAGTCTTTCACATCGATTTTCTTAGAAATATATATATTTTTTTATAAATGTAGTAATTAAGTAAAATCTATTCCTAACACATTTTCTAAATATCATATACAAGTAAAATGTTTTTGTTTCTAGACACTAATAAATAAGAGTTATTTCCAATAATTGCTTTGACAAAGAAATATACGTACACAAGTGCTGAGATATTATCCTAACAAATGGTACAAATGTTAAAAAAAAGGGAAAACATCCAACAAGATAATTTTTTATTCCTTGTTTTTATAAGGAGAAAATAAGTAAAATAAAGTTATTCTTTTATTTTTATGAGGAGAAAATAAGTGGGATGTAGTTTTAGTGTTCATTATGTCTTACTTTTGTTTTTTATATACTGTCCATTTCAGAACTAATGACTTATTTTTATCGATAGTCTATTTTTTATTTAAGTCCATAGTGAATGACTGTTATTTTGTAGTTTATTAGCTGTCTGGTGTGCTTACTTATTTAGTTTTTCACACGTTTCTTTTGCACAATTCCTACATCACATAATTTGATTTCACACATTCACACAATCCTACGAATATTTAAGCATGGGGTTGGCGAATGTTTTTGCGTGAAGGTGATAGACTTAAGCGAGATGGATGTGGGCAGGTATTTGATGTACAGCTTTGTTCGTCGTTCCTTGTTGGCTTTGCAAGTGTGTGTTGCTGTTGTGGAGGTCCCATAATGGAATGGAGCTGTGAGTGCAGAATCTCGTGGTTTACTGGCTTTGTATGCGTGAAAGTCATCGTTATGTGTCGCTGAAAGCGGTCGTTTTCCGTTGTAATACTTCGCAGACGACTAGTTACAATAGGATAGGGATTTTGGAAGGTATGTCGTCTATTCTTCACCCATCTTCTTTCTTGGTCTCAATCTTGCGAATCTTCAACTTCTGTTCTTCCTGCTTTTTCTCTGATTCTTACTTGATTCTTGGTTCTTCTCTGGGCAGGATATGGGAATATTTATTGATAACTAGTCGCTTTGAAGTTCTCCTTTTAGTAACAGTTTGATAAATTGCTTTGGCGTGTTATTTTTACTTTGTGGACGTTTTCTTCAGTTTTGTGCATCAGCGTGCTTTTTAATAGCGGTAGTGTGACTTTTACACATATTTTTTTGCCAGTGGTGGCTTGCCCAAGCGGTCTTCTCGTCGGGCCGTTTTTTTTGCTCGCTCCGGTTAGTGGGAGCGCTCGGAGACCATTCCGGCGTTTGGCGTTCAGCGTCCCATCGCGTCTCTGCAGGGTTCTGTCACCGTGCGGCTCCGTGTTCCGTCCCAGCAGCAGGGTCCCGCCTAGTGGTCAAGTTTATTGCCCACTTCAGTTACAAGGGCCTTCTGTTGGTCTCGCTGTCCTTTCCCTTCTCTCGACACTTCTGCCTTGTAGGAATCGTGTCTTGCTAATTAAGTCCTTTTGTTTCTTGATATTTCTCGCGTTGCAACTTGTGGGTCGTTGCATCTCGTCCTTGCTGGAGTTTTTTACAATGGTTCTTACAAAAAGTTTTACTTATAATCATCGAACATATGTCTAGTACCTACATTATCTTGCGCCTTTTTAAAAGCTTTACAAATTTCGGCGCCCTTTCCATATTACAATTCTAAGATATTTTGAGTCTTAACTTCTAGAAGAATCCTCAAATTCGTTTTTTATTTTTGTGTAGTGTCGTGGTGTATAGCATTTTAGTATTTCATGCTGTTAGACTATCTACACTTTATCCCTTCACCTTAATCTGTGGTACTATTGGTGTTATATTTGTTTTTTTTTTTGAAACTACATTCTTTTTCCCACCTTCCTCTCTCTTCATTCTTCTTTCTCCTGACGATCTTATCTGCAACATAATGTTGAAATATTGTGCTGATTATTCACCAGTAATAAAATTAATCTTCAAACTTGTACTGAAAGTGTTTAATACTGCCAGTCTTAGGTAAAATACCCTCTACTTTATCTCGTAAAACACCCTCTAATTCTCTTTTACTGTGTTCCGAAATACCTTGAACTACTTGCAATTTTTCGTCGATTTCTTTATGGACTTCTAACATGAGTTGAGGCGATTCCCCCTTTTGTGCATACCATTCTAATTCTTCATCCTCTTTATCTCGCATCATTCTTAATTGTTTCTTTATAACCAGTATTTTTTCTAATTTTAGCTTTTGCTCAAAGAGAAGTGTGAAATTCCCAAATGTTACGCTACCTTTCCCCATATCTATTATCGCTCGTCTCTCATTTAAAAAATCTGCACCTATAATCAAATCTACAGTTAGTTTAGGTATAATCGTGAAGTTGGCTTTGATATTTTGACCTTGGCATGAAAGAGTTAACCTTGTTTGTCTCCTAACTTCCGCAGCATTGTTTCTAATAGGACCTCTTACTTTAATCTTACGTGTTTTCAGAACTGGCAATTCCTCATTGGCATTACACTGCAGGAATAAATTTTCTGCCCGCATCTCGTGGTCGTGCGGTAGCGTTCTCGCTTCCCACGCCCGGGTTCCCGGGTTCGATTCCCGGCGGGGTCAGGGATTTTCTCTGCCTCGTAATGGCTGGGTGTTGTGTGCTGTCCTTAGGTTAGTTAGGTTTAAGTAGTTCTACGTTCTAGGGGACTGATGACCATAGATGTTAAGTCCCATTGTGCTCAGAGCCATTTGAACCATTTGAATAAATTTTCTGAGATTGCAGTCAGTTCATTTCCGCTATCAATTAAAATATTGACTGGGATATGCTTTACCATGGCCTTCACAATTGGTTGAATTTGAAAGGGTTGGTTCTGTTCTTCTTCTTCTTGCATCAACGAATCCTCCACTGAATCATACATGAGTCTTTTTAGGAATTTCCCTTGTGAATTCGAACTTTCTGTAGGATAAGCTTCGACTGCTACTTCTCTCTCTTTTATTTCCTCTTCTCTATTTCTAGCTTCATTTACGCTTTCTTCAATATCCTCTACTTTTTCCTCATCCTCGTCTATCTTCTTCTTCGTCGCTACTTCCACATAATCGCATCTAAATGCTCTAATTATCGCTTCATAACTTCCTTCATTATATACGTTGGGTTGTGTGCCCACTCATAACTTATTTTCAACTTCTGTCGACTGCGCATTATCCTCATTGAATTCGCTTTCCCTGGTTTCCATCTCAAATAGCTCTGCAATA